>NC_077227.1:322020976-322385142 GCF_027887165.1 Monodelphis domestica | reverse complement strand
TTCCAAATATGTGCACTTGAGTGACAGGGAAGATAGTGGAATCCTCACTAGAAAAAAAGAGTGATCAGGTTTGATGATCTCTGAGTTCCCTTTCAGCTCTGATCCTACTCCAAGTTGGAACATTATAGGATATAGAATTGTAGAATTGGAAAAATAATATTCTAGAGGTAATCTAGCCACAGTATTGCACATTTAGGACTGAAAGGGACCGTATAAATCATCAAGTCCAGAGTCCTTCAATTTTATAGATTGGGAAACTAAGCTAAAGAAATGTTAAGTGCTGATAAATCAAAGATCACATTAATAGGATTAGAACCCAAGTCTTTAATTGCAAATTCAGTGCTCTTTCTACATCAATTGCCTTCTTTTGTTGTTGTTCAGTCATTTCAGTCATATTCTACTCTTCATGATCCTATTTGGGAATTTCTTAGCAAAGATACTGGAGTATTTTGCCATTTCCTTTTCCAGCTCATTTTTCAGATGAGCAAAGTGAGGCAGAGTTAAGTGACTTGCCCAGGGTCACATAGCTATTAAGTATACAAGACTATATTTGAACTCAGGAAGATCAGTCATCCTGACTGTAGGCCCGGCACTCTACTCAGCACTGTGCTCCCTGGCTGCCACCATTGCTTCCTATATTTATCTAATTATTCTATGATTATCTTGCCTCTCTACTGGACTATAAACTTCTTAAGGGCAGGGTTCTATATCCCTCAAAGGACTGAACATATGGTAAATGTGTAATAAACCCTTGTTGAATTGGAATAGAATTCTATTTTGTATTGTGCCCAAGTCACTTGGCCATTGTTCCAGACCCAGCCTACTGGGCTCTGGCTGCCAGAGAAGTGCTGTTTGCTTGAAATGACTTGTAGAGATTCTCTGGGCTCCAGCTTTATGAGCCAGAGCTGCATTTTTGATGGGTCAGAAACTCGAGCAGGCTGATGGCAAGGAAGGCATGGAAAGTTTGGAGTGATCTGTTCTCTCTGAAGCATGGAATCAATGCAATCCAAAACTGGCTTTAAAACTCAGAGAAGATGGTAAACATCTTATCTGGTGATGAATTAAAAAAAAGTTGTAGGATGTCAGAGTTGGAAAGACTCTTTCAAAACATCAAAATAGAATGTCAGAGTTGGAAGGGGCTTTAAAATCATGGAACATGGGATGTCAGAGATGGAAGGGGCCTTTGCAGTTATCTAATCTAGACCCTCCTTTATTCACAGAGCATGTAACTGAGGGCCAGAGACAAAGAGTCACTTTTCCAGGTATCACACATAAAGCAAGTCAGTGACAGAGAGAGTAGGAGAATCCAGATCTTCTGAGTCTCAGTTCAGGGCTCTTTCTACTATAACATGCAAATATTTATGATCTTGGAGCCTATTTCTTATAAATAAGTCTTGCAGAACTCAGCTCGATGAACATTATCTTTCATGCAATTAAAGATATGTTTATGTCGAATTTTCTTGACTGCATGCCCAAGTCTCATTACAAGGCAGATAAAATGAAAGATGCATCCAAGAAGTCAAGGGAGGAGGGTGGTTCAGATAGGAATAGAAGAAGCCATGGGTAGAACTTGATTTGAAATCAACTTCTTTCTAGGAATGTAATTTAATATATCTGTCTTAAAGATTCATGTCACACTGGGTTATAGAAACATTATATGACAGCAATAAAGTACATTCCTACAACCCTGTGATTAGAAAATACTTTCATAGACATTGTCTTCTTGGATTCATCAGATTCAATAGACATTTATTGAGCCCCTATTGTATGTGAGGCCCCTTTGGGGGATATAGAGATGAACAGAATACAGCTCTTGTTCTCGGGGAATTAACAACCTAAAGACATTTGCTGAAATAACTATTATAAAAAGGAGATTAAAATTAAGTGCAGAGGCTCATGCCAGGAGAAATATGAGGAGAGAAGAGGATACTTTTAGCTGGAGGTGGGGATTCAGGGGACAAACAAGGAGGACTTCATAGAGGAAATTATATTCCTTCCTAATGACCCTATGAGGTATGTCTGTTGGGAATTTATTGACCTAAGAAAGGGCAAATGGCCCAGATGGTAAGATATGGAGAGGATTCAAACCCACGTCTTCGGACAACAAATTCAAAGTCATTGTATTATATACTACTATATACACAACTGAAGACCTGAGTTCAAATCTAATCTCAGACACTTACTAGTTATATAGCCATGAGGAAGTCACTTAACATCTGCTTCAGTTTCCTCAGCTATAAAATGGGGATAACAATACTGCCTATCTTCCAGAGTAGTTGTGAGGATCAAATGAGATAGCACTGTAAGATACTTAGCACAGTATGTAGCTCATAGTAGGTGCTTAATAAATGTGTTTCCTTCATATAACTCACTCATCCTTTTATTTTTATAACTGAATAGAATCAAAACATGAAGCTATTATAATTAAGGACTATCAAAGATCTTTTAGTAAACTGGTGTTATAATCAAAAGAAAGCACTAAAAAATTAATCAAACAACCTTGTAATGGATAAGGGTTCATAGATTTAGACCTGGAAGGAACTTCATTACACAAATGAGAAAACTGAGATCCAGAAAGGTCATGATTTGTCCAGGATCACGCAGTATCTAGGCTAGGATTTAATCCTGGATTTTCCTGACTCCACCTCCAAAGCTTGCTTGATTATAGAGCAACCAATCAATCAATCATCAAGTATTTACTGTGTACCTACTATGTGCCAGGTACTATGTTGGGCACTGAGGATACAAAAACAAAGAATGAAATAATCCCTACCCTCAAGGAGGCTTACTTTCTAACAAATGAGAGAGAATGAGACAGAACATATTTCATAATGGGAAGTTTTAACATTCTCCATTTCCTCCTTATTTGTAGGGGGGAAATATAAAGAGATTTCAAAAGAAGAAATGCAAACTATTGCCAACCATATAATATTGCTCCAAATTGCTAATAATTTTAAAAAGTCAAAAGTAATTGGTAGCGATGGCCAAATAAAATGGAAATAGTCCATAAACTGTCAGAGCTGATTGGAAAGATATTTGCAGGAACTGCAAAAAGTCAGGCACACTAAAAGACTTGGTGGAGAGGTAAGCTAATCTAGAAAGCAATTTGGAATTATATGAAAAAAAGTTACTAATACTCTGACCCAGAAATCTTGCTACTAGTTATGTATTCCAAGGAGGCCAGAGAAGAAAAAAATTTCATGTATACTGAGGGCTGCCAGTGGCAGCCATGGATTCCTCATCACTGACAGTTTTTGAACAAAGACTGGATAATCTCTTGGAAGCAGTATATAGTAAGGAATCTTTTTCAGAGCTAGATTGAACTAGATGGTCACTAAATCTCCCTCTGATTCTAAAATTCTGTGTCTCTACAAATATTCAAAGCCATGCTTTTTTTAAGGTAAGAAAAACAACTAGAAACAAAGTGGATGCTCATTGATTAGTAACTGGCTGAACAATTGTGCCATATGAATTTAATGACCAATATGAGGAATTCAGAGAATCATAGGAAGACTTGTGTGAACTGGTGAAGAAGCATGAACAAAGTTGAGTCAAAAGAGTAACTGAATAGCAATGACTACAGTAACCACAGTGAAAAGAACAATAAAGCCAAGCCAAATGCCAAATGTAGCTAGGTGTCACAGCGCTGCTGGAACTGGAGTCAGGAAGATCAGAATTCAGATGCAAACTTAGGCCCTTACTTGCTGTGTGATCCTGGGCAAGTCACTTGCTCAACTTCAGTGTCCTCATCTATAAAATGAGAATAACAACATCTATTTCATAGGGCTGCTATGTAGATAGCATTTATATAGTAAGTTTTGTAGAGTTTCACATATGTTAACTCATTTGAGCCTCACAGATAATTTGTGCAAAATACTTTTTCAACCCCAAAGCACGGTGTATATATAAATGCTAGTTACGCTCATTATTATAATTTGTATGTATATGATATATTCCCCTGTAGGCTCTGAGGAGCATAAGGGCAGGACACAGTCTGAATTAAACTTTGTACATCCTTCAGTTCTGCACACAGAGGGGACTTAACAAATATTTTTTTTCAGTTTGAATTTGAATCTCCCACCCAAGCAAGAGGGCAGCTAGGTGGCACGGTAGATAGAGTTTGTGATTCTGTCTTTAAAAATATTCAAAGTTGTAATCCTCTAGGAAGGCCTAGAGTCAGGAAGATTCATCTTCCTAAATTAAGATCTGACTTCGGACACTTGCTAGCTATGTGACACTATTTGCCTCAGTTTGCTCATCTATAAAATGAGCTGGAGAAGGAAATGGCAAACCACTTCAGTATCTTTGCCAAGAAAACCCCAAATGGAGTCACAAAGAGGACTCTCTTTTAATATCTCAAGTCAAGTTAATTAGCATTTGATCAGCACCTTCTATTTGCCAGGTTTTTGGTTTTTTTTTTTCTCATTGCTGGGGATATAAAGAAAGAAAAAAGTAGCCCCTGCCCTCAAGGAGCTCAAAGTCTAATAGGGGACAGCATGCAAAAAACTATGTACAAACAAGCTAGAGACAGGATAAGCTGTGGGTAACCTCAGAGGGAAGGCACTAAGATAAAGGACAAGGAAAGGTTTCACTTCAGCCTTGGTGGTGACAATGAGCTGCTCTACATACCTGAAGATAATGTCACATCCTCCCTTAAGTCTTCTCTCCAAGTTCAGCATCTAGAGTTCTTTCAACTCTTCCTGAAATAACATCACTTTCAGACCTCTGCACCACCTGATTCCCATTCATATAATTTGTAATACACCCCACTCTTCCTATGTTCCCTGAGTTTTTCTGCCTCTTTACCTCTTTTCACACTAATCTCTCTACCTGGTATATACACTTCAGTCTCCTTCATTTTTCTGCCTTAATATATCTACCCATTGACATCCGATGCATTCTTCATAACCTTGCTCAAATGACTCCTCAATGAAGTCTTCTCTGATTAGCCTATTCAGATATGCCTCACCTGCACTTAGAGCAGCTACTGCTCATTTGTAATCCTAGCCTTAATATAGATAAGGTTATAGAAGTGGTCCAGGAAGACGCCCTCTTCTGCCAATCTACTAGCTTAAGGAAGGACCATTGAAGATTATCTAGCCCAAACGCCTTATTTTATGAATAGGAAAACTAAGATCTAGAGAAGGGAGATTAGCTTGCATTAGGACTAGAATTCAAGCTTACTCACTCCTTTTTGTTGTTTAGTCATTTTAAGTTCTATCCAACTCTTTGTGACCCCATTTGAAGTTTTCTTGGCAAAGATACTGGATGGTTTGGCATTTCCTCCTTCAGCTCATTTGACAGGTAAGGAAAATGAAGCAAGCAGTATTAAGTGACTTGCCCAGGGTCACACAGCTAGTATGTGTCTGTGACCAGATTTGAATTTGGAAAGAAGTCTTCCTGACTCCAGGTGCAGCGTTCTATCCACTGTACCACCTAGCTGCCCCTAACTCCTATTCCATTGTTTTTTCATGGTGCCATATTGATTCTCCTGGTCTTAGAATCCCAAAAGTTTTTCTTGTTCTGGTCCTGATTCTGCCTTTTCTTGGTATGCTAATGTTGCATACAAGGTCTTGATAACCTCAAAGATTCCTTCAAGTTCTAAGATTTCTATCTTGCAAGTATATTAACAGCCTCTGGTATCCCATATTGATGCCTCTTTCTAGCATACAGTGACTTTGTAAAGACTGTGTCAGAGAAGCCCTCAGAATCACAGAATTTTAGAATTGGAAGGAATCTAAGTAATCATTTTGCCCAACCCATGTCTGAAAATGAATCCTCAATCCATTGACAAGGGGCCATCTTGCCTCTGACTGAGCCTTTACAGTGACAGAAAACCTACAGCCCTTTTAGTCAGACTACTCCACTTTGGACAGTTCTAGTTGAAAGGAAGTTTTACTTTGCAATAACAGCAGCAGCAACAACTAACAGATATGTAACACTTTAAGGTTGGAAAAATGCTTTACAATTATTGTCCTGTTTGATCCTCACAACAGCTCTGTGATGATGTTGTAGTTCAGTCATTTCAGTTGTGTCCAACTCTTCAGGACCCCATTTGAGGTTTTCTTGGCAAAGATCCTGGAGAAGTTTGGTATTTCCTTCTCTAGCTCATTTTACAGATAACGAAACTGTGGCAAACAGGGCTAAGTGACTTGTCCAGGATCCCAGCTAATAAGGCTCTGAGACTAGACTTGAACTCAGGTCTTCCTGATTACAGACTCAGCCCTCTATCTTTTGTTTTTTTACAACTTCAACCCAATGTTTCTGGTTTTTCCTTCTTTGATAAAAAAAAAAAGGGCTAGATTCCTTTTCTACAAGGATAGTCTTTCAACTACTTAAAGTCATTTGTTATGTCCCCCCCTCCCCCCTGCCCAAATCATTTCTTCTCCAAGTTAAATATTCCTTTCTTGGCTCCTCAAAGAACATGGAATCTGGGTCCTTCACCCTTGTGGAAGCCATTCTCTGGACATTCTCCAACTTATCAATACCCTTCCTAAACCAAGACTCCCAGACCTGAACACAATTGTCTAGATGTTGTCTACACAGGGCAGAAGTCAGTTGGAGTATCAGAGCTCAAGCTTTGGCACACCTACAGAGCTGGAAAGACTCCAGTGACAAGTTCCAGAACCAATTGGGGATCTGTTTTGTAAGAAGTAACCAAGGTTAAGTGTGGAAAGGCTTTGTATAGAAGGTTAACCACCAGAAAACCTGTTTTCTTAGCCATGGTATCTCATGGAATTGTCTACCCAAGGGTAGATGGGTTGGCATTTTAGTAAATGGAGAAGAGACCCACACCAATGACCTCATGCACTTTTAAAGGAACAAAGAGGGGGCAGCTGGGTGGCTCAATGTATTGAGAGCCAGGCCTAGAGACAGGAGGTCCTAGGTTTGACTCTGGCCTCAGACACTTCCTAGTTGTGTGACCCTGGGAAAGTCACTTAACCCCCATTGCCTAACCATTACTGCTCTTCTACCTTGGAACAGAAGGTAAGAGTTTCAAAAAGTAATAATAATAATAATAATAATAATAATAATAATAATAATAATAATAAAGGAATAAAGAAGCACCTAGATCCCCAGGGGGTTTGGGGAGCAGGAGTGAGTGGGAGAGTGAGTGTGATGGGAACAGGTGGGAGCAAGTAAAGGGGTCAATTAATCTGAAAACTTCAGAAAAAAGAGTCCCAATTAAACTTTTGAAGAAAGGGCAATGTTTTTGTCTCTCAGTAACCCCCTAAAGTGTTCTTCCTCACTGCCATTTTAAATTTCTTGTGGAAAAAATATAATAAAAAAATTTAAGTGAAACCAATATTTTAAAATTTCCTATGGGCTTAGCCTTCTAATAAACACAAGTGCATATATAGTCCTCTAGGGATGTGGGAAGTAGATAGTCTAAAAATAAAAATGCTTTTTTGGCCTTGACTGGTTCTATATCAAGGGTTGTGGTAGCAAAGTGCATTTAGAGGCAGCCAAAGCTGTGGAGATTGAGCTGTGCCAGGACCCAGGGCCCAGAGCCAAGGGAGAAGAGCAAACTGTGTATGAGAATCCTCTCCTGTCCTGCTGAGGCTCATACCCTACACAGTTTGGGGGCTTACAGAGGGGTGGGTGCTGGACCAGAAAGGGAATAGGGTTGAGATTAGAAAGGAGAAGATCAAATTAGTGGGGGAAAGGGGCTGAGCTCACTGCCAAGAAGATAGATAGGTTGGATCCTCCTGGCTAACTGATTTCCACATGTTTTTGTTATTTTTTGTTATTTTGTTGTTGTTGTTGTTGTTGTTTTATAGAAACAAGTTAAGGGAGGAAAACATAGCTCAGATGGATCCATAAAACACTTGGAAGGGTGGGGCTGGAACTTTTAAAGGGCCAAGTTTTAAAAGATGCTACAGTGTTGTTAACATTCCGAGAAATTATCAAGCCTGGATGTCATATAAATGTTCTTCAACAACTTTAACCGCACACGCTCACACACAGAAATCCACCACATGCACAGACACAAACATTATATTTAAGTCTCAGGAGTCTTGCATTTTTCTCCTGCTAGAACAAAATTTGCTTCTGTCTTACACAGTGGCCCCCACAAACAGGGTCGGCTGGTATCCATACAAGAAGGGGTCTAGCCACCACCACTGTCCAATGTAATGTCCCTGGGGAGATCTCAAGACACCCAGCAAATGATATATCCCAAGGAGCAGCATTGTCTTGGTTCTGGCAAGATACCATGTTTTGGCTAGAATTGAGAGCTTCTTCAGGGAGCGTGGGAATCTCAGCAAAAAATGGGAAAATATTTCAGATACAGTGGAGAAACTGTGAGTCCCAATCAGGTTTACCTGCTTACCTGCATATTCTATGTCTTATATTGTAAGAGAGGCAGACTTAGAGTCAAGAAGTTCTGAGTTCAAACTTTACCTCAGACACTTCACTTCTCAGCCTTAGTTTCCTCATCTCAGTGAGCCAGTTTGCATTTGTTAAGCCTTTACCATGTGCCAGGCATTGTGCTAAGTGGCAGGGATAAAAAGAAAGGCAAAATAGTCCTTGCTCTTAATGACTTCTGAGTCTAAGAAATAAGACTATGGAAACAACAGTTTACAAACAAGCCATGTTCCAGATAAATCAGAAATCAACAAAGGGAAAATGGATCAGAAAAGATGATCTTGTAGCAGGTGAGATTTTAGCTGAGACTTGAAGGTAACCAAGGAAGCCAGAAGGGGGTGATGAAGAGGGAGAGCATTCCAGCATGGGGTCAGCCAGAGGAAATTTTCTGAATCCAGAGATGGAGAGTCTTGTTCAATGAACAGCAAGGAGGCAAAAGAGTATGTGGTAGGATTGGGGGAGTTAATCTCAGTGGATTGAGAGCCAAGCCTAGAGACAGGATGTCCTGGGTTCAACCCTGGCCTCAGACACTTCCTAGCTGTGTGACCCTGGGCAAGTCACTTAACCCCCATTGCTTAGCCCTTACCATTCTTCTGCCTTGGAACCAAAACCAGTATTGATTCTAAGATGAAAGATAAGAGTTGTTTTTTTTTTTTTTTTAAGAGTATATAGTGGGAATTAAGGTGGTAATAAGACTAGAAAGTTCTAGGTTGGGGAAAAAAGAGAAAGGTTGGTAATGAAAGGCTTTGAACAAAATGGGATGATAATAGCTCCTACCTCCCAAAGTTGTTGTAATGTTCAAATTAAATAACATAGTATATATGTATATATATAGAGAGAGCATTTTGCAAATCTTAACATGCATAAATGTTAGGCTAGAACAAATTCCTGATCTTCCTTCAAGGTCAAGTTTGTGTTACTCTGAAGTCCACCCTGACCCATTAGGTAAAAGTGATTCCCTCTTAGTCCAATATTACCAGAGCACTTTAGTTGAATCTCTCCTCTGACCACCAATAGTCCATCCCCCTGTTGCTCTCTGTTGGACTATTGTAAAAATTAAATTATATCTCTAATCATAAAAATATTATATTTATGAGGTTTATTAAGGATTATTAGAAATCAAGGAATAAAGAAGATACAAAATAAAAACCATGTGCCCATGGCTGATTAGCCCATTTAAAACCCCCGCATTTAGCTTACCACTATACTTGCTGCATCATTTGCAAAGGAAAAAGGGCATCGGAGGCGTTACTGCCAGTTAAATACCAATTGTGATCTCACCAATGTGGAGACTTAGAAGAGATTATAGGGAATTCTGGGAAATACCAAGAACTTCTGGGGACTGAAGTCTAGGGTTCAAAATATCCATTTATACACTATGATTATTGTCATATATGCTATACCCACTCACCTCCATTGTTTTATGATCTCCTAGAAACTGGAAACTGTACTGTCTTTTATTTTTCAACTCCCAATTCCCAGAGCAGGTTGTTCAACAAAGAAGACAATAAATAAATTTTTGTTAAATTATTTAAAATCTGAAAGGGTTGAGAACATCATAGAGCATAAAATGTCAGAGCCAAAGGACTCTAGAGAATGTCTAGTCCAATTCAATGATTTTGTAGATGAAAAACAAGTCTGGAGAAGGGAAATTATTTAGGACTATAAAATGTTAAAAAAAAAAAAAGGACTTGAGACATGACTTAATCTAAACCCTTCACTTTACAGAGAAGATTTTTGCAACAGAGAGATGAAGTGACTTCATCTAAGATCACACATTGGAACCAAGATTTGATTCTAACTCTCCTCAATCCTGTTCCAGTGCCTAAGCTGGGGAAGGAGAGCTGGCCATGCACAAGTAGGTCAAAAAAGGGCAATCACATCAGAATGAACCACAGGTTCAATATGAGCCTACAATATGGTAGTTACTAATTTTGTTGAAAAACAAATCTAACATTTGTGTGTGTTACCCAGAATGAAGACTTGAAAGACTGAAGAAAAAGTATTGCTACTTACTGCCCCCTGGGACCATTACAGTAGTTTTTTTTCAACAGTGTGGTATCTACTCTGGTCTTGTTATCTGATAGATGAGGAGAAATATGGGGGAGGGGGGATCATGGGAAAGAACAACAAAGGGAAAATTCAGACCAAGGGTTAGAACAACTATCAGTAAGTGGAAAGCCAAATCTGAATATAGAGAGAGTGATGTTTGATATTAATATACATATATATATATATACATATGTATATATATCACATCATTATGCACAAGAGGTGGGACTTAAATCTAAGTCTTTCTGGCTTCAGAGTCAGCTCTCTAACCATTACACAAGATTGTCTTTCCATAATAAACCTTATAACTTAAACTTTATAAGGTACTTTATAACTATGAAACACTTTAAGATATATCATTTAATTCCTACAACAGCTCTATAAGGTGGATGGTGAAAATATTATCATTCCATTGTGCTACATTCTACTGAATGGATACAAAGGCCTTAATGACCACTTTGGGGGAGTGACCATTTAACCTATTTGACATTTGTGAATCTTAAAATTGCTCAGACTATACTTTAGAAGATTTGGTTAAGCTATTCCCCTATTGTAACAATGGAGGTACTTGGTCAGGAATGTATTGAGAACTTTTAAATTTACTCCACCCTGCTCAGACAGTGCCTTAGGGGAAGATAAAGTTGTAAACTCCTGATGGAATAATGAAAAGTCCCTAACTCATAGTAAAGCTAGAACCTTAAGCTAGGTCTATTTTTAGATCTAATACAAAAGGGTACTAAGTACCTATAAAGGTTAAATTAATCACTAAAAGGTCAAGCAACTTACAAAAGGCAAGCTTAGCAAAAGAGATTTGAAATACTCAGAAGATATAATATACCCAGAGAAGGTGAGAACTAAAGAGTGATGAGAACTAAGAATGGGCAGTCCTGGGAAAAATCATCTACTATGATTGGTAGATGTGAAAATTTAGGGGAGGTGACATAAGAGAAAATTCTCTTTAAAGGGAGCTCTCTGAACTCAGTTCAGGATTTCAGGAGTTCAGAGGAGGGTCTCTGAACTCAGTTCAGGAGTTGAGGATTTCAGTAAGGGACTGGAGCTTGCTTGGGACAATCTTGTGGTGAGTGATAAAGACTGACTCTCTCTCCCTTAAGGCTCAGGCCTAGGCCCTTTCTACTATTTTCTTTTCTCTCTCTCTCTCTCTCTCTCTCTCTCTCTCTCTCTCTCTCTCTCTCTCTCTCTCTCTCTCTCTCTCTCTCTCTCTCTCCCCTTAATTCCTTCATTTGCATTAATTAAAATCTTCATAAAACCCAGCTTACTTGGATATTTTCATATTTGGGAATTTTCCCATGGTGACCACTTATTTTTAATATAAATCAAGACACTAAAAATTATCTTTACAGTTTGGCCGAAACCTTTACAGTTTTGGCAATTCACAGTCTTGGCAAAACCACATTTTCGCGGTTACACATTCATATAGCTATACTGGTAGGGGAGCTAGGTGATGTAGTGGATAGAGTGCCAGGTCTGAAGTAAGGAAGACTCATCTTCCTGAATTCAAATCTGGGCTCAGACACATATTAGCTATGTGACCCTTGCCAAACCACTTAACCCCATTTGCCCCGGTTTCCTCGTCTGTCAAATGAGCTGAAGAAAGAAATGGCAAACCACTCCAGTATCTTTGCCAAGATAATCCCAATTATGGTCACAGTCAGATATAACTGAGATGACTGAACAACAGACATGTGTGCATCTATATAAAATGGATGGCCATGCATAGTCAAAGAATGCATTATCTAGTGGCCAGCCTACAGTTGACAGGCCTCTCTGTATTTGTCCACTTTGGTCCTTGGAAAAATAGATGCAGTCTCTTTTAACAACACCACACTCTATACTATGGGAGAAATAAAAAATACCCTTGGGAAACAGATGGGTTTCAGTCATTCACATCATTTTTGGTAAATTTAGTTTGTTAGATTATCCCTGCAGGTATCAGGGGAGGAGAAAGGAAACATTTGGAACACAAGGACATCTGGGGAGGTTGGACTGGCAGGGAGGAAACCAGAAAGCAGGTGCTGAAAAGGGATCAGACAAGCTCAAGATAAGCTTCATTTACTTGGCAGCAAAATGGAGAGAACCTTTGCTGTTAGAGGACCTATGTTGGAGATCTCTACCATACTCTAGACAGTGGTTCTCAATCAAGTGAATGGACTAAGCAACATCACATTCATCCCAGCGACAGCTACAGGAAACATCTAGCCTAGAGAAGAGAGGGCTAGAAATGGAGTGGGAGGAAGTGAGGGGAGCAGGAAGGGTTTATGGTCACCATGTGATTTTTTAAAGGCTGCCTTATGGAAAAGAAACTAAATTTATTCCACTTGGCACCAGAAGGCAGAACAAAGAACAATGGGTCAAAGACAGACAAACTAAAAGAAAGACACATTTGGGGCCTGATGTAGTGGGGTAGGAGGGATGAAATAATGAACACTCTCTCAAAAGTAGAATGGATTGCCTCTGGGAAAAGATTGGAAGTGCTGAGGAAGAGACCAGATGACCATTTATTGGGAAAATCATCAGTGGGATTCCTCTTCATTTATGAGTTAACCTCAATAACTTTAATGGTCCGTTCCAACTCTGAGATTCTATGATTCTATAATCTAGTCCTTCACTTATTTGATGTGCAAATTTGGAAAAAATCACTTGTATTTTCTGGGTTGAAATTTTTTGTCCTCTGTTAAAGTAGACCATTAATTTCTGCTATGTTTTCTGTAGGAAGTGAGGAGGAGAAAAAAACTCTTTATATATTAAGATACAAGTTGGGAGAAATATGAGGCAGGAGATATTCCCCTACTTCTTCCTCCTCAGAAGGAAGGGGAAAGATTAGCAAAGCCCTGACTAGATCACAATGACCTCTTTCATTCCTCTCACTTTAATCAGTAGCAGGGACCAATATATAGAACCTGAGAATGGAAAGAATCATGAAGTTAGTGTCTAGTGTTAGATTTAATGTTTCGTGTGAGTGTTTTAGTTAGTGTTCGATTTAGTGTTAGAAAACCTTGGAGATTATCTCCTCCAACTTCCTCAATTGAAAGATGAGGAAACTGAAACCCAAGAGAGGAGAAGATACTTAGACAAAGTCATACAACTAGTAAATATCAGAGCCAAGATTGAAGCCCAGATTCTTTGACTTGAAATTGACAGCACGTTGCTTCTTCAATTAATAAATCAATAAAACATTCATTAAGTATTTACTATGTGAAAAGCACTGTGCTAAGTGCAGAGATACAAATAGCAAATCAAAACAATTCCTCTGCTTTCTAGGAGCTCAGGTGCCGAAGGGGGAGACAATCCCATACCTAAAACTCTTTTCCTCCTCTACCCTGACTCCTGACTTCCCTAGCTTCCTCCAAAGTTCCAATTAAAATACCTCCTTCTAAAGGAAGCCTTCCCTAATTCTGGTTCCCACCCCAGTTAATTATTTCCTTTTTAACTTATACATAGTTTGCTTTGTATATATTTGTTTGCATGTTGCCTCCTTCATTAGATTGTAAGCTCCTTTGCTTCTTTTTGTGTCCCTAGTGTTTTACGTAGTGCCTGGTACATATGTTTAATAAAAAGATTGAGTGAATAATAGATCAATTAATTAACCTATGGAAGGTCTCATCTGCAATTCAGATGGAAAAGTCCCAGAGTCCTTAGGGTACAAAGCAGGCTCTTAATTCCTCTTCTTTAATGTCATTTCCACTATTGGTTTTCTAAGACCCTGAGTCAACAGGAATTCTAATATCAAATCCTAAAACCATTTCTACAGTCACTGTGTGACCTTCAGCAAGTTATTTTATGTCTCTGGCCTCAAGTTTCCTTATTCATGCAAGAGAACTAAAAATACCTGTCCTGGCTTTCTCATAAGAATAATGTGAGAACAACAGGAGATCATAGAATATCTGATATTTAAGGAGACCGTGTATAAATTTTAATTGGCCCTCAGGAGAGTTGAGAAATTGTACTACCCTCCTCTTTTTTTGCAGAGGTGGAGAACTGGGTTATGAAATATTGCATGTCATGTCAGGGGAGGGAGATGAGGGAACAATCAAGGGCCTACTATGTGCCGGACGTGTTAAGTGCTTCACAAATATTATCTCATTTGATCTGCAAAACACTCTTAGGAGACATGTGCTATTATCCACATTTTACTGAGGAAACTGAATCAGGCAAAGGTTTAAGTCATTCCAGGATCCCATAGATAGTAAATGTCTGAGATCAGACTTGAAATCAGGTCTTCCTGAATCCAGATCTAATTCTATCCCCTGTGCTGCCCCTGGGTGACCCAATGTCAGGCAACATTAATGAGATTTTTTTCTCTTTTAACAAAAAATCTTTGTTATAAGGAATAACTTGTTAGGTTGGAGAGGAGAGAGATATTTGGAAGTAATACTTATGGGGTTTTTTTTAAGGCTATCAATAAAAATTAGATTTTTTAAAATTTCTGAGTTGGAAAATAGTTTAGAATCTTAGAACATAAAATGTCAGAGCTCAGAAGGGCCTTAGAATCAGGGAACATAAAATGTCAAAATGGGAAGGGAGGGAAGAAAACAAACATTTATTAAGCATCTACTATATGCCAAGCATTGTGCTAAGTGAATGGCAAAATAATCTTATTTGATCCTCATAACAACCCTGCAAAATAGATTCTATTTTTCTCCCATTTCACAGTTAAGGAAACTGAAATTAAGTGACTTGACTAGCATAACATAATTAGTGTAAAAAGGAATTATTTATTCCTTTTTTAATTTAACAGGGGACCTAGAGGTCCTCTTAGGGATTAACCAGCCCACAGTGACAGGAAGCAGAAGCCATAGAGACAGGAAGTGAGGTAGGAAAAGGGTATAAAAGAGGCCATCATCAGTTGGTCAGTCTGTCTATTGCTGGCAGTTGTGGGGAAGTTGTCTGCTGGAAGTAAACTTGGTTGGCGTTTAGTTGCTAGAATAGAAATGGTGGGCCTGAGCTTACTGAGGGGGCTTTTTGGCTTTTAGCCTTTAGAGGGCTTTTTGAACTTTTTGGGGTTGAGAGGTGGCTGGTCTTCATTGATAGACATAATTGGGGCTGGATTAAACACTGTTTGGGTTGGTTTTGATTGGGCTGGATGGAGTTGGAACTTTGTGGGGTGGTTGTTATTAGAGGTAGTTATAGGCAGTTATAGGTAGATATAGGCAGTGTTAGGTAGTAATTATAGGTAGTTATAGGATAACTAATATAGACATTAGGAAATTTTCTTTCTCTACCTCTTTCCTATATTTCTTTCCTTTATCATATTCATTTTACTATATTCTTTTACTATCTCTATTTTAATTAAACTAAATTGTTAATTGTTAAAAACTGCTAGAAGTTTTCTTTTCTTTGGCTTAAAGGGATAATATTAATTTACAACTCTACTACATTTTCATTAAAACTTAAATTATTAAAAACTGTTCTCTTTTGTCAAAACTATTAATTTAGCCCTTATAGTAGTAAGTGTTTAAGGTTGAATTTGAGCTCAGGCCTTCCTGACTCCAGGCTTTGTGCTTCATCTACTAGGCCATCTAACTGTTTCTAGTTCGAAGGGACCCTAGAATAATAGAACAGAGACTGTCAGAACTAGGAGGTATCTTAGAATCAAGAACTAAATGTCAGAGGGCAGCTAGGTAGTTTAGTGAATTGAGAGTCAGGCCTAGAGATGGGAGGTTCTAGGTTCAAATCTGCCCTCAGATACTTCCTAGTTGTATGACCCTGGGCAAGGCACTTAACCCCTATTTCCTAGCCCTTACCACTCTTCTGCCTTGGAACCAATACACCATATTGATTCTAAGATGGAAGGTAAGGATTTCTTAAAAAGAAAAGAAAAACAAAAAGAATTGAATGTCAATGTTGAGAGAGCTCTTAAAGATCATCTAGTCCAATTGCCTTCTTTTATAGATGAGGAAAAGTGGCATAGTGGATTGAGCCTGGAATAGGGAAGACCTGAATTCAAATCCAACTTCAGACTTACTAGAGACCCTGGACAAGTCACTTAACTCTGCCTCCATTTCCTCATATGTCATATTAGTTGGAAAAAGAAAAGGCAAATCGCTCTAGGATCTTAGCCAAGAAAATTCCAAATGGAATCAACAAAGAGTCAGACATAACTGAAACAACTAAACAACAACCTAGATGAGGAAACATATAACTCAAAAAGCAGAATTAATTATATTCTAATTAATTAATATACTTATTAATCATACAATTCATTAGTAACTGGAACAGTACTCAGACCCTAGCTTCATGATGCCCTTGGTTTGGATTCAGAGAGCCTGGTTTCCATACCTGGGTCCTCACTATCTGTGCGACTTTGAGCAGGTTACTTAATTCCTGCGTATCAAATTACTCATAAAGTGAAGGAATTGGATGAAATAATCTCCAGGTTTCTTTATTATCTCTAAATCCTTTGATTCTATGACCTTTGACTCCTTGCCCAGGTTTTTTTTCACTACACCATCATGACTGCCTGATTCTCTCTAAAGTTTGATCATTCCTGAGATTGTCTTGTGTAAGTAAGTAAGTATAATATAACAAAGATGATTTGATTAAAGGCACCTCAGTTCTAGTTCCAGACCTTGGGAAAATCACTTCCCCTCTCATGGTCTCTGGTGTTTAGACCAGAATGCCTATCCCAGATTCTTTCCAGGGCCATTCTAAGTCCTAAAATGATAAAATCTTGTCCCTAACTTATCAGAGAAATGAAAAGACTTATCTAAAGTCACATATCACATGATTGGCAGAGATGAGACTAGAGTTCTTGTTGTTTGTCTTTTGTTTTTGTAGAGGACCAATGACATCACAGGGTGATTTCTTGACTGGCAAGCGAATTGAATTTAAGGAAAGCAGAGCTGTACAAAGTTGTCAGCCTCTCTCTCTCTTCCACAGTCATCCAAGTCCAGTGGCAAGACAAAAATCAAGATGACTAGTGATGGCCTGGGATGCACTGGATGATGTTGGCATCTTCTATTTCTTTTCTTTTCTTTTTTTAAACCCTTACCTTCTTTAAGAATCAATACTATGTATTGGTCCCAAGGTGGAAGAGTGATAAGGGCTAAGCAATGGCAGTTAAGTGACTTGCCCAGAGTCACACAGCTGGGAAGTGTCTGAGGCCAGATTTGAACCCAGGAATTCCTGTCTCTAGGCCTGGCTCTCAATCCACTGAGTCACCCAGCTTCCCCCTGCATCTTCTATTTCTAACCAAGCTCTAAGCACTCTACATCACCTCTCTTAGCTGCCTTCCTGGCTGGTGGAACAAATTGTTCTCATCTGCTTAGCAATTCTGACTCCCAGTTTGTTACTAGTTCCCTTTCTTTTCTTTTCTTTTCTTTTTAATTAATAGAATTAATTTACAAGGGTTCAGCCCCTCCCTCACCTCCGTGCATCATAGAAGGCATCCTCCAGGAAACAAACATGAATATATAAATTACATCTTCCATGATTTCCATTTTTCATTTCATTCTCTGGAGATAACATTCACAGATTATTCCTTAAGTATTAAATCTTTAGCTATGTATAAAATACTCTTGTTTCTATTCATTTCTCTATTCATTATCCCATATAGTTCTTTCCAAGTTTTCTTAATTAGCCTGCTCATCATTTCTTATGATTCAGTAGTATTCCATCACAATCATATACTATGATTTGTTTAGTCATTTCCCAATTGATGTGCATCCCTTCAATTTTCAGTTCTTTGCCACCATGAAGATAACAGCTATAAATATGTTGGAACATATAGGCTTTTTTTTCCCTTTTCCCACGATCTTCTTGGGAAATAGACCCAGCATTAACTGGGTCCAAGGATATAACAATTCTATAACTTTCTGGTTATAGTTCCAAATTATTCTCCAAAATTGTTGGATCAATTCATAGCTCCACCAACAATGTAGTAGTGTCCCCATTTTTCTATAATCCCTCCAACATTTGTCATTTTGCTATTTTGTTGTTTTAGACAATCTGATGGGTATGACAAGCTATCTCAAGAGTGTTTTGGTTTTCATTTCTCTAACCAGTAGTGATTTAGAGAATTATTTCATAGATGTAATTATGGCTTTGATTTCTTCTTCTGAAAATTATCTATTCATATCTTTTGCCCATTTATCAGTTGAGGCATGACTCTTCTTATAAAATGGCAAATTTCTCTGTATATTTTAGATATGAGGCCTCTATCCAAGAGACTGTCTATAAAAGTGTTCCCAAATTTCTGCTTTCAATCTAATCTTGGCAATATTTATTTTATTTACACAAAAACTTTTCAAGTTAATGTAGTCAAAATTATCCATTTTACATCTCACAATGCTCTCTATCTCTTGTTGATTCATAAATATCTCTCCTATCCATAAATGTGATAGGTAATAATTTTCTCATTCTTCTAATTTACTTTTATCTCCTTTTATGTCTAGATTGTATATTCATTTTGACTTTTTCTTAGTGAATTGTATAAGATATTGGTCTTAATTTAGTTTCTGCCAAGCTACTTTCCAGTTGTCTTGACAATTTTTATCAAATAGTGATTTCTTATCCCAAAGTCTGGATTTTTGGTTTTTTTCAAATACAAGGTTACTATAATCTTTTACTGTTGTTTGTTTGTATGTCTGTCCTGTTCCATTGATCTACTTTTCTATTACTTACTTCATAGCGCAGCTATGAATATGAATACTTAGCCAGTACCAGACTGTTTTTTTGTATTTTTTTTTTATTTGGCCAATTTCAAACATTATCCCTTGGTTACAAAAATTATATTCTATTCTGACCTCCCCTCCCCCTGCCCTTCCTGTAACCGATGCGCAATTCCACTGGGTATTACATGTGACCTTGATCAGAATCTATTTCCATGTTGTTGGTGTTTGTACTAGGATGTTCATTTAGAGTCCATATCTCCAATCATATTCCTCTCAATCCATGTAATCAAGCAGTTGTTTTTCTTCAGTGTTTCTACTCCCACATTTTTTCCTCTGAATGTGGATAATGTTCTTTTTCATAGATCCCTCTGGGTTGTTCAGGATCACTGCATTGCCACTAATGGAGAAGTCCATTGCGTTCTATTGTACCACACTATATCAGTCTCTGTACAATGTTCTCCTGGTTCTGCTCCTTTCACTCTGCATCAATTCCTGGAGGTTGTTCCACTTCCCATGGAATTCCCCCAGTTTATTATTTCTTTGAGCACAATAGTATTCCATCACCAACATATACCACAATTTGTTCAGCCATTCCCCAATCAAAGGGCATCCCCTCATTTTCCAAATTTTGCCACCACAAAGAGCACAGCTATGAATATTCTTGTACATATATTTTTCCTTATTATCTCTTTGGGGTACAAACCCAGCAGTGCTATGGCTAGATCAAAAGGGCAGACAGTCTTTTAGAGCCCTTTGGCCATAGTTCCAAATTGCCCTCCAGAATGGGTGGATCAATTCACAACTCCACCAGCAATGCATTAATGTCCTGACTTTGCCACATCCCCTCCAACATTCATTACTTTATATTACTGTCTTGTTAGCCAATCTGCTAGGTGTGAGGTGATACCTCAGAGTTGTTTTGATTTGCATCTCTCTGATTACAAGAGATTTAGAACACTTTTTCATGTGCTTATTAATAGTTTTGATTTCTTTAACTGAAAATTGCCTATTCATGTCCCTTGCCCATTTATCAATTGGAGAGTGGCTTAATTTTTTGTACAATTGATTTAGCTCTTTGTAAATTTGAGTAATTAGACCTTTGTCAGAGGTTTTTGTTATGAAGATTGTTTCCCAATTTGTTACTTCCCTTCTAATTTTGGTTACATTGGTTTTGTTTGTACAAAACTTTTAAATTTGATATAATCAAAATTATTTATTTACATTTTGTGATTTTTTTCTAAGTCTTGCTTGGTTTTAAAATCTTTCCTTTCCTAAAGGTCTGACACATATACTATTCTGTGTTCACCTAATTTACTTATAGTTTCCTTCTTTATGTTCAAGTCACTCACCCATTCTGAGTTTATCTTTGTGTAGGGTATGAGATGTTGATCCTAACCTAATCTCACACACTGTCTTCCAATTTTCCCAGCAGTTTTTATCAAATAGTGGTTTTTTGTCCCCAAAGCTGGGATCTTTGGGCTTATCATAGACTGTCTTGCTGAGGTCACTTACCCCAAGTCTATTCCACTGATCTTCCTTTCTGTCTCTCAGCCAGTACCATATTGTTTTGATGACCACTGATTTATAGTATAGTTTGAGATCTGGTACTGCAAGTACCAGATTGTTTTGATAATTACTCATTAATTCTTTTGGTATTCTTGATCTTTTGTTCTTCCAATTGAATTTGTTGTCATTTTTTTCTAGCTCAATAAAATAATTTTTTCGTAATCCCTACACTTTCAAAGGAAGTGTTTTGAAAAAAATGCAAACCAGAGACCAAATAATGATTAAGAAATCGAGAGATAAAATATAGAAAAGCCTGAATTTGGGTTCACAACTAAAAAGCCAGAGGGCCAATACATTTTTTTAACTAAACACAAAAATAGGCATTCTAAAATGTAAAGAGTAGCAAAATTGAAAGCAAAAACGTTAATGAATTAATAGATAAAACTAGAAATTGGTTTGTTGGAGGTGATCTAACTTTATATGTGTGTGTATACATGTAAGAAACATATATACATATGTATAATGTTAGCTATTATGTAATTAGAATATGTTATCCTAAAAACTACAATTCCTAGCACTCCATTCTCCTCATGTTACATGCTAATGTAGGGAAGATATAAACTTGGTGTGGTTCCCAACTCTTATTCTCTTCTCTTCCTGTTGAGATTTTGGTGGAGTGAGCTTTTTAAACAGGCAAGGAGAACTTAGTCATGTGATCTTAATTTTGTTAAATAATTAAGTTTGTTTTTTTACTTCTACTTCCTTTTTATACCTTCTACTTTGAGTAATTATTAATAAACTTCATAAAAATATAGTTCTTGGACTGTTGGACATTAATTTAAATTCTACATTTATGACAACCAGAAGTGAAGTTTAGAACCTTTAATTCTCTCTGAGTAAATTAATTTGAAAAGAAACCATGTTCTTCCTGCCATGCATGGCTTTTTAGCCTTTCCCCTCCTGAAATAGTGACATCTCTGCCTGTCTGCCTTGCTTCCTGGTACTGTTGCTGCTTCCTCCTGCTGCTACTGCTCCTGCCTCCCTCAATTACTGCCTGGATGGTCCTACTCACCATTGCAGCCTCAGTTCCTCTTCCTCCTACTGCTGTTGTGTAAAGTATTAACCCCTCTTTCCATTGCATTGTTAACACCTAAATGCAAAGCCCAAGTGTTTCTTTTAGGCAACAATTAGCCTCCTAAAGGGTTTTTTTTTCCCCTGAGGAGATGCTTCTACCCTCTTAATTCCCTATCCACCTGTCAAGGGAAGCAAGTGACTCCCTGGCATTTTTACCCCTAGAGGAAAAAGGAAGGACAATTACTCTTTCAAATAGGAAGTAGATTTGCAACCAATTTAATAAGTAGAATTGCAAGCATAGCCCAGTTTCCTGCCTATTTCAAATAGCTCCCATTCCAGGAAAGCATTACAGAGCTTGCACAGCTCAAAATCAGGGGGTATCTTCCCTTACTATTGTTCCTCAGTGCACTGGTCCTTGAGATTGGCTTGAGTGATCCTGATATTCAGGAGGGAGATTCATTTCCCTATAGCCCCTTGCCATTTTGGCCAGCTCAGTCTCTACAATACATCCAATATGGGATTCATCTGCACTATGCCCAGTGTCGGTATGGGGAACCCCAGAGGTGTGACCAAAGGAATCTAAATGGATGATGATACTGGGGAGAGGAAGGAATCTTAAAGAGTCTGGAGGTGAATTTTTAAGCCTTTTCAGACTCCATTGTCAACTCTTTCAGTTTTGTTCCCCTCCAAATAATGAAGATGTCTCTATAAAGCAGCCATCAGAATTGAAAAAAAAAAGGACTCTTGAATTCAGTGCCTGTATCCTGTCACATATATTGTATTTGCTGAGTGTTTTAAGATTTAATTTTGTTTGTTAAATTCACATATTGACCTAATCTAATATATTTGGTTACACTATGTCACTTTAAGTTACTGTGTTTTGGCTGTTAGTTATATGTTCTGTTACATTGTCTTTATTTGTACCTCTCCATATAACTGGATTGGGGAAAATACAATTATAAAAGTCCATAAACAACTTGCACAAACCCTTTTCCATGGCCAAACCATAGGTTCTTATGAATGCTGGGTTTGTCACCAGATCCATGAAAGTCACATGTGGCCTAAACAGCCTTTTTTGCCTTTTTGCCTTTGTTAATTATCACATCGATGATTGTGGATAGACTCCATCAAAATGGTTACAACCTGTATACAACCTTTGGAGAACTTAATGATCTAAAAATTTAAATTGATTTTAAGGGGCCTTCAGAAATTTTTAGAAATCCAGTAGCACCACTACTTCTGACTGATCATTTGTCTACCTTTGAGTCATTTGTAACAAGAGATAAAGGGTCCATTTAGTAGGTGAAGTGAAGTTCTATAGCACTATTATAACCCCCACCTCCACATTTATAAAAATGTAATGGATGAGATATCTGACGTGATTTTCACAATTGTAGTTCTTGCCTTCACATTTAAATGGATGGGAAATATAAAGGCATGCCTTTTATGGCTGTTACAGTCTCATTCCAGAGGAGGAAGATTTCCCAAGGGGTTTGGTTACCCCATAATAGAGGTGGAAAGGTTTTCCTAGGGGGTGTGGTACCCCTGAATGGTCTGTGAGAGGGAACATTTCCCATGAAGCTTCCCCAGAAGCTACTAGCTTCTGAATGTTTTTTTTTTTAATATATTTATAACTCTTCAGCTTACTCTACCCTTCCACCAGAATGATCTAGATTCTTGGTGACATTTTGGACCCAAAAGGTTTTCATCAGCAGTACAAAGGTTTTTGTTTTTTCTGGGATCTTCAGCCAAATTTTGGAATGAAAGCAGTAACAGACTTTGTTAAAAATTATCTCAACCAAGGTTGAAAGATTTGCTAGATCTGGAGAACTTGTGACAAGTATCCATGAGTTTCAGTGGCTATAGAGACTCATGTGAATTCTAATGTTTGTTTGTTATTGTCATTAAATGGGCTTTTATGATTTGGTACTTCTTGAATATGCATTAGCTGTTATACTACTGTTTTTTATAAAGCTGTTTTCTTAGTGAAAATTATATACACTCACACTGTGGATCATAGCTAAGTTAAAAAGGAAATGGATCTCATTTTTTGAGTGAGAAACCTTTGCATTCTGCCTCTCCTTAGGCAAACACAGTGTGTCATTGATTGTGAACTATATTTTTTTTCTTTACTTGTACGTGAAATAGAGTATTTGAGTTTTCTTGTTCTCTCATTTTTTGTACTTGAAGCACATGTTACCAGTATTAAGGGATTTTTTTTAATTTTGCACTAATATAAGTTTAAAATATCTATTAGCCCTTATATTAATGCATACCCAAAAGCTTTAGACTATGGAAACCTGCCATTGATTGTTAAATATTATGGGACTTTGATTAACGATTGTGTCTGACTCCAGGATAAAGGATCACAAATGAGCCATTATACAGTGCCTAGAAGCACAAAGTCAAGGAGGCCAACCAATCCTGGTGGGATTTATGAGAATCCATGCCAAGACAGAGGACTTGTTTTGAAGTTCAAGGAAGCAACTGTTTGATGTCAGATACAGGTCTTCCTCATGCCACATTCTGACAAGTACCTAAGTTTGGCTACCGTCTTGGCTCCCATATCCCTGAGAGCAAAGATAAAATCAGACCAAGGAATGCTATTTCCTGTCTGCTACAAGAATCTAGTTCCTTTTCTGTCTTTCATAAGTGTAGCAGTTTTCTGTAGTCCTGGCTGCTGGATGGGTAAATGCATATTGCTTCAATGGGCCTACAGATATGTGGGATATAAATCACTTTATTGAGCCCTGATTCTAGAATCTGTTATAGGCTTATTCTTGCCTACTCAGAATTCTTATATACTATTTAATTTTGAATTTTTTCTTTTCCTCTATTTGTTTTTTTTAATGTTTTTTATTACCTTTTAAAGATTGATTCATATACCTCATAACTCAGTCATGTATCCCTGGGTGATCTGTGTATTTGTCAACACTCTCCTCTAGGAGGATTTGATAATTGACATAAAATTCTAGTTTTATAAAAATTTTTTCTTGTTTGAGAGTAATTTTAGGATAAGAAACTTTCTACCTCCCTGAATCAAAAAAGTGAACTGCTTGGAGAAGGTGCCATGAAGAAACCACATACTGCACCAAAAGATCTAGAATGAACTTTGGGATGTAGTACAATTGAACTGTGGTGGGTTGAATGCATTTATTTTGAATGTAAACTCTTATGCCAAAGGGGACTGCCCCTAATTGGCTTTTTGTCACTGTGCCTAGCAAAAATTGGTTTTGCTCTCTCTCTCTCTTCTATTTCCCTCCTATCTCTAACTATTGTCATTTCCTCTTAGAAAGTACAATGTTGTGTGTACCTTTAGTTAGAAGATCTTTAGAGGTATAAGATAGTTATGTTTAAATGATCCATTAGGGTGATTAGTCTCCCAAAAGATCACAGGGGGTGATTGTGTAATTAGAATCTGTTACCCTAAAAACTACAATTCCCAGCACCCCACTCTCCTCACATTATGTGCTGATGTAGGGAAGATATAAATTTGGTGTAGCCCCGCCTCTTGCTCGCTTCTCTTCCTGTTGAGGCTTTGGTGGAGTGGGCTTTTTAAATAGTTGGCAAAGAGATCTTAGTTATATGGTCTTAATTTTGTTAAATAAGTAAGTTTTTATTTTTACTCCTACTTCCTTTTTAGTCCTTCTACTTAAAGTGATTATTAATAAACTTCATAAAAATATAATTCTTGGAGTGTTGGAAACTAATTCAAATCCTATACTAGTTTGATTTTAAAAGAGGGTAAGGAAACCAAATAACCAGTATCAAAAATGAAAAAGGAAAGTTTTAAACATAAAAATGAAATAAAGAATATTAGTAAAAATTATTTTTGTCCAATAATATGCTAACAATACTGACAATTTAAGTGAAATAGATAAGCACTTGTAATATATATGTCTATATTTGTGTGTGTATATATGTGTATGTAATCTAGATTAATAGAATAAGTAACCCAATTTCAGAAAAATACATTGAATAAACAATAAATAAATTTCTGAAGAAAAAAACAGGGACTGATGGATTTACAGGAAAGTTCAGATAATTCCAATATTACATAAATGTCAAAAAGACATAGTGGGAAAGATATCCTACCAAGTTCCTTCTATGATACAAAAGCAGAGAAAGAAAACATTTAATCTAGGGATCTAGATCATAACCTTAACAAATTTGTTTAATGGATTCTTTAAAAATTTACTAAAAGCTAAGGACCCTTTCTCAAAATAATGTTTTTAAATACAAAAAATAAAAGCATAAGATCACAAAGAAGATAAATTATGTTGAATAATATCAAACAATCAAAGACCAAGTTTGTGGACCCCAGTTTAAGAACTTCTTTAACTCATTGTCTGTAATGAATATGAACAAAAAAGTATTGAATAAAATAATCTATACAAGCATATTTAGAGATTGAAAACTATGATAAAGTTATAGTTATAATAGCAATGCAGGATTCGTTCAATAATATACATAATAAGCTATAATAATAAACAAAAATCTCATTTTATCAATATATGCAAATAAGTTTTTGATAAAATGCAACATAATTTCTTTCTAATGTTTTAATGTTTCATTGACATGCTTTATTTTTATATTACTAATGTTTTAGATTACCTACATGCTCTAAGGACTGTCATATCAAAACTAACAAACAGTATAGTGACTTCATCTGAAAGTTCATGAAACATTCCAAATCCATAATATTCTCCCTGCCTTCATTTTCTAAAATGTCTTTTTAATTAGTAAAAATCTATTTTCTCTCCACCCTATCCCCACTCCCATTGAACAAAAAAGAGAAGAGAAAAATAAATTCCTATTAACAAATAATTTGCATAATCAAGAAAAACAAATTCCTTTATTGACTATATGTACATTGACTATGAAAAGATGTCACCTTCTTTGCCCTAAATCCACCACTGCCTTGTCAAGAAGGGGATAATATATTTCATCACTCTTCCTCTAGAATCATGAATAGTTATTGTATTGATCACAGTTCTTATAGATTTCAAAGTTGTTTGTATTTATAGTGCATGTAGGTAATCTAAAATTTATATTGTTATTTCATAAATCATTCTTCTAGTTCTAATCATTACCTTTTTTATCAATTTATAAAAGTTTTTAAACTATTAGGCTTTATAATTTTGAAACAATATTATTTCTTATTGTTATTTGAAAGCATAAAAATAACTAGGCCTTTCCTTAATATGGTAAATTTTATTTCTCTAAAATGAAAAGCTAGTATTATATGTAATGGAAAAATTCCTAGAGGTCATTCCACTAAAATCAATTTTAAACATTACTGATATAACACTAGAAATCTTAGCTATAGCAATAATAAAGATAAAAGAAACTGAGGGAATAAGTATAGTCTTAAGAGGAAACAAAATTATCCCTTTTTGAAGATAATTTTATGGTCTATTTACAGAACCCTAGGAATTTAACTAAAAATTAATTGAAACAATCAACAAAGTAGTAAGATTTAAAGTAAATCCATATCAATCATCAGTTTTTATCAATATTACCAAAATGATATAGCTTTAAGAAATAGAAAAATTCCATCCAAAATTTGTACAGAATATGTAGAATATTTAAGGGTTTACTTACCAAAATTTACACAGAAAATATGAATACAACTACAAAATGCTCTTTATGGAAATAAAGATCCAAATAATTGGAGAGATTGATTGCTCATGGTGTGTCCAAAGTCAGTTTATGAAAGAACACCAAGAAGGTCCTGAATCCAGGCCTCTGTCTTCCTCAAAGACCTTTTCCAGGGAACCTTGCTTCTATCCCAATTTAAGCCACCCATTCTGACCTCTTTTCTATAGTACTCTAGAAGCCTTTTTTATACTTGAACCATTTTAAATTCTTGTCCAGACTCCCCCAGCATTGCCACCTGTTAAGAAAATGCACCTAAAGGGAGGAAGACTTTGAACAGAAGAGTAATATGGCTGTCTCTAGTCACTGATACTGTTCCTGAACTCAGCCTTCAATACTTAACATACTCCCAATTATTAGTACAATCCCCATTACCAATCCAATTGTCTACTCCTTCACTACAATCCTTCTCAATCCTACCACAGTAAATGTCCTACCCTTATTAGTGATAGTCTCTCGGTGACTGAGAATGACTATTGTCTTTGTGCATTATCATCTATTGATGTACCCTCATGTGGCTTTGAAGTCCAAAGACTAAGGTGCAGAGTTTGTGGCACATGGGGCATGGGACGCCAGTTGTTACGGGAGGTGAGGTTGTGGCCTGGTGTCGGCACTCAGGCGCAGTGGCAAGATGTTGACATCACTCATCTTCAAAGGTGGTGGCAGCATAGTTAATGTGGGTTCGCCAGCTGCTTCTGTCAGAGGCAGCGAGTTCTAGTTGCTTTGGTGTAATGCCAGCCCACTTCAAGTTGGACTTTAGCTGATCCTTGAATCTTTTCTTTGGTCGGCCTTGTTTCCCGAGTCCAGCTGATATTTCACCATAGAATACCTGTCTTGGTATTCACTGTGGGTCCATGCGGATGACGTGTCCAGACCATCGTAGCTGGGTTTTGAGGACTATGACTTCGATGCTGGTGGAGTTGGCTCTGTCGAGGACTTCCCGGTTGGTGATTTGGTCCTACCATCAGATCCTCATTATTGACTGGAGAGAGCGTTGGTGGAATTGCTCCAGCTGTTTCATGTGCTTTCGGTACAGTGTCCATGTCTCACAACCGTACAGGAGCGAGCTGAGGACCACTGCGTTATACACTTTGAGCTTCGTCGCAGTGCTTACACCGCTGTGTTGGAGGACTTTGGAGTGCAGCCGCCCAAGTGCTTGGCTGGCCTTTTGGATCCTGGCATTGATCTCATGGTCTAGGGACCCATCGTTGGCAATGGTGCTGCCCAGGTACTTGAAAGTGTTGACGTTAGAAAGCTGCATGCCATTGATTGTAATGCAAGGCTGGTTAGCTGGCCTCCCTGGTGCAGGTTGGAAGAGCACCTCTGTTTTGCTGAGGCTGATAGTCAGGCCAAACAGTTTTGTTGCGGTGGAGAACCTTTCCACAATGGTTTGAAGATGATTTTCTTGGTGGGCCATGAGAGCACAGTCATCTGCAAAGAGAGCTTCCAGGATGAGTCTCTCTGTTGTCTTTGTTTTTGCAGTCAGGCAGCGAAGGTCGAATAGTGAGCCATCCAGTCGGTATTTGATGTAGACGCCCAGGTCTAGATCCATCACAGCATGTTGTAATACTTGGGTGAAGTATAGGTTGAATAGCACCGGAGCAAGAATGCAGCCTTGTTTCATGCCAATGGAGATGTTGAAGCAGTCGGAAGTCTCTCCACCAGATAGGACTTCCCCTGTCATGTCGACATGAAAGAGCTGAATCAGTTAGATGAATTTTGCTGGGCAACCGAGCTTGCTGAGGATCACCCACAATGCGTCCCTGTTCACTGTGTCGAATGCCTTTGTCAGGTCTATGAAGACAATGTAGAGACTTAGGTTCTGCTCAAGGCATTTTTCCTGCATTTGCCTCACCGTGAAGACCATGTCGATGGTGCTGCAATCTGGTCAGAAGCCACATTGTGATTCAGGCAGGTTCTGCTCTGAAACAGATGACAGAAGTCTGTTGAGTATAACACTGGCGAGGATCTTTCCAGCAGTGGAGAGTAGTGAGATGCCTCTATAGTTGTCACAGGCTGTTCGTGAGCCTTTGTTCTTGTATAGGGCTACGATGGAGGCATCTCTGAGTTCTAGGGGCATGTCTTCCTCTTCCCATATGCTGGTCAGCACTATGTGGAATGCCTGGAGCTCCTTTCCATTTAAGGCCTTGTACACCTCGGTTGGGATCCCGTCTTTACTGGGTGCCTTGCCTGCACTCATTTGTTTAATGGCTTTTTTTACTTCCTCTATTGAAGGAGGGATGTCAAGTTGTTCAATGGTGTGGTTTGGGGGGATCTGGTCAAGGGTGCTTTGGTCGACTGAAGAGGGTCGGTTGAGAAGCTGACTGAAGTGTTCTTTCCACCAGTTGCTGATGCCTTTTTTATCTTTTATGAGAGTGTCACCATCAGAGGATAGCAAGGGAGTGGTGGTGGGTTTTAATGGCCCATAGACAGTCTTGAGGGCACTGAAAAATTGTTTGTAGTTTTTCGTATCAGCAAAACGCTGGATTTCTTCTGCTTTTTTTTCCCACCATCAGTCTTGCATCTTCCTGATCTCACGCTGCGCTGTGGCTTGGAGAGACCTGAATCTGTCCTTTTTAGGAGCAGAGTTTGGATTATTTTGCCACTCCATAAAGGCTTTGTTCTTTTTGCTCAATAGGTCTTCAATAGCAGTGTTGTTCTCGTCAAACCAGTCCTGGTGGTTGTGTTGTTTGGGGCCTAGGGCTGCCTTTGATGTTTCCTTCACTGCATCTCTGAACTGGTTCCATTTCTCAGTTGAGCTTCCAGTGAGTGATCCCTTGGCAGACAGCTTTTCATCCAGGCAGGACTGGAATGTTTGCAAATAAGATGGATCTCTAAGATGACTCACGTTGTAAAATGCGCGAACTGTCTGGGCGCATTTTGGATGGCGAGGCACAATGCGCATTTGAAGAGTCGCTCTAACCAATCGGTGGTCTGTCCAGCATTCAGCTCCTCTCATGGCTCTGGTGATCTTTACATCCTGGATGTCTCGCCGGCGTACAATGATGTAGTCAATGAGATGCCACTGTTTTGATTGTGGGTGCATCCATGTTGTTTTACATTTGTTCGCCATTCTGAACACAGTGTTCATGATGGTGAGTTCAAACTCTGAGCATTTGCTGAGTAGCAGTAGGCCGTTGTTGTTCATTTTGCCCATGCCGTGTTTGCCGAGCACTCCTTTCCATCTTTCTTGGTCCTGGCCAACGCAGGCATTGAAGTCTCCCAGTAGTATCAGCTTGTCATTTGTGGGCACTGAGTGCAGGCACTCAGGTCAGAGTAGAACTGCTCGATGGTCTCCTTTGTGCTGGTCAGTGTTGGGGCATATGCGCTGATGATTGTGGCATACCGGTCTTTGCAGAGAGGTAAATGGATCTTCATGAGCCTCTCGCTGATGCCCACAGGCAAGTCTGGCAGCTGTTTGAGCAAATTGGTCTTGATAGCCAGGCCAACACCGTGGATTCTGTCTTCATTTGTGGCTCTACCTTTCAAGAAGAAGGTGTATCCAGTGGTGGGTTCGCTGAATGATCCCTCTTCTGGTAAGCGTGTTTCACTTAATGCTGAAATGTCAATGTTATATCGTGCCAGTTCTTTACTGATTAGAGCTGTTCTTCTCTCAGGTCTTGAGGTATTCTCTCTATCAAGTAATGTTCTGATGTTCCATGCTCCTAGTAGGAGTTTCTTTGTATTTTGTTTCTTTTGATTTCAACCACTTAAAGGGATGACCCGCCAGCCGCGGTGTGCTGACCGGGTGTTTGTAGGGCAGACAATGTTTGGGACACCTTTTCTAGTCCCCTCCCTTGATTAGGGTGCGCAGTGCTGTCCTAGAGAGGGCTGCTCAGTTGCCCAGGATGCTGCCAAACATCCCTGCTGCCCTACAGGGCCGAGCGACCATTGGTCTGTGGGCCACCTACGTGCAGGATCATGACTACAACTGCCAGTGGTCACCTCCACCTGTTGCATCTCCACTCCCCCATTTCCGCAGGTCTTGAAGAGGGTGGTTAGGATAGATGATTGTGCACAAAGATACTTGTGCATGAAGGAGTCCTACCCTAGATCTATTTATACCTTTCATTATTTTCTCTGGAATGCCTTCACCATAGTTAACAAATCTGTTTTCATCTTAAACTTTTCCTTTCTCATTCTTTCCATTTTCTGGCACCTACATTGACTTGGCTTTCTCTTGAAGACACTGAATTCCTAGACACCCTTTCCAATACTGATTGTACTTTTACTCATATTCCTGAATTTAATGGTCATAATGGAGAACTCAGAATACTACTGGATCAGTTAGTCAATAAGAATTTTTTTTAAGCCAGTGCCAGGAATGGTGCTAAATACTAAAAATACTGTGAAGATTGGATTTAGCTCTCCCCTGACTGTAACAATGAAGGTACTTAGCTCTTCTTTTATTGTGAAGATTAAATTGTAATCCCCTGTCTGTTTTTAGATTTTAATCCCCAAAAGTGTTAACCCAGTATTTAAAGTGGATCGCCCCATTTTAACCACAAAAGGTGTGAACTAACCACAAAAGGTGTGAACACCCATTTCATACATTGAGTGGGAGGTCTGTGACCCAGTGTGAAAGAATGGGCAGTCCTGGAGAGGAGTGTCTGCTGTGATTGGTAGATGCAAAATTTAGGGGAGGTGACACAAGAGAAAAAGGTCTTTAAATAGTGGAAACAAAGACATAATGGGATTCAATCAGTCACTCAGAGTTGGACTGGAAGACAGTCACTAGGACTTAGAATGAAGAAGAGTGAAGAAGAAGAATGAGGAGAGACTAGAAGGCAGACACTCAGACTTGGAGTGAAGACACTTGGCTGTGGAACTGGACCCCTGGAGGAGCTCATGCAGGAGACCTCAGACTACTTTCCTTTTAGACAGGCTGACTTAGCTTCCTTGCCTTTCTGGTGGCGTAAACCTCTGAGAAAGGCCCATCATCTTGAGACTCCTTTCCCCTGGCTGGGGCTTAGAATTTCTACCTGGCTCTGAGGAAGCCAGAGCTTACTCTTTCTCTCCCTTTTTCTCTCTTCCTTAATATCTTCCCTCTATTGTAAATAAACTACCATAAATTCCATTCTACTTTAGTAATTCATTCTGGGATTTAGACATTAAATCCCTGGTGACCACCAATTAAATATATTAAGTCCAACCAAAATAAATTTAACAATATAAAGAGAAGCAAAAATGTAGGTCCTGGTCCCAAAGTATTCACAGTTTGGTGGGGGGAGACAACTCTGTACCTACAAGATCAATAGTGTAAAAAATGCAAGGCAATCTCAGAGGGAAGATATGAGCCAGGCCACTAGAGGTGCCAGAAGACAGGAAAAAGGAGAAAGGAAAAGTTTAAGATGAAAATAAATTTATTATGTATGGAGAATTCATTCCAGAGAGCATGATGAAAGGTATAAATAGATCTAGGGTAGGGTATTGACTGTGTTAGGATTGAGAAGGACAGTGGTGAAAAAGTAGGCAGCTAGGATTGGTAATGGGACTTATTCTAATTGAGAGTATGTTAAGTGTTGAGAAATGAGTTCAAGAAAGGCTTCTTCTAGAAACTAAAATAACAGCTGAATCTTGAAGGATGCCAAGGGAGCCAGGAGGAATAAATGAAAATATGTATGTGTGTATATGTTTAGATAGGTAGATAGATGGACAGAAGGACAGAGAAACAGAGAGAGATGGACAGATAAATAGATAGATAAACAGAGGGATAGATAGATAGATAGATAGATAGATAGATAGACAGAGGGACAGAGGGACAGAGGGACAGAGATAGATAAACAGAGGGATAGATAGATGGATAGATAAATAGATGGATGGATAGATCTTCCCATTTCTCTCTGTACACAGCTGTCAAGCTGGTATAAGCTCTTCCTACTTCACACCTGAACTACCAAAATATTTTTCTACTTGGTCTCCCTGTCGCTAGTCTTGCTCCATCTCAGTCTATCTTCCATTCAGCTGTCAAATCAATTTTTCAAAAATTCAAGTCTGACCATGTCACACACTTCTACCTCATACTCAGTAAGCTCCATTGGCTCCCTATCACCTCCAGGACCAAATGTAAAATCCTCTGTTCATCACTGAAAGTCGTTCACAACCATGGCCCTTCCAACATTCCCAGGCTTTATTCCCCTGTTCATATCCTATGATCCAGCTATGCTGGCCTTCTTACTATTCTTCCCAAAACATAGCACTCTACCTCCTAATACTATGCCTCTTTCTTTTCTTTTCTTTCAAATCTTACCTTCTGGGGGCAGCTGGGTAGCTCAGTAGATTGAGAGTCAGGCCCTAAAATGGGAGGTCCTGGTTTCAATTCTGGCCTCAGACACTTCCCAGCTGTGTGACCCTGGGCAAATCACTTAACCCCATTGCCTAGCTGTGGACTTTAGAGTCACAATCCTAAAATTTCCCCTTACATAGCCCTTACCACTCTTCTGCCTTAGAACCAATACATATAGTATTGATTCCAAGCTGGAAGGTGAGGGTTTTAAAGAATAAAGAAATAAAGAAATGAATGAATGAATAAATAAATAAATCTTACCTTCAGTCTTAGAATGAATACTAAGTATTAGTCCCAAGGCAGAAGAGAAGTGATGGCTAGGCAATAGGGGTTAAGCAACTTGCCAAGGGTCACACAGATAAGAAGTGAGTGTGATCAGAATTGAACTCAAGACTTCCCATCTGTAGGTAGGTCTGGCTTTCAATGTCCTGAGCCACCTAGACGCCTTTTTCAACGGCTATCCCCAGTACTCTCTACATCTTCAATTCTTCTTCCTGACTTTCCTGGCTTCCTTCAAGATTCAGCTTCAATTTCTCCTTCAACTATAAGAATGCCTTCATTAAAGGGATGTCCATCAGTTGGGGAATTGGTGAGCAAATTATGGATCATGAATGGAATGGAATATTATTAACCTAGAAAATGATGAAAGTTAAGAGAGAAACCTTGTGAGACTCAAGTGATTTGATGCAGAGTGAAGTCCACAGAACCAAGAGAACAATTTCTACAACAAATGAATTACAGAGAAAAACATTTTGAAAGACTTAAGAACTGAATAGTGCAAGGACCTCCAGAGAACCAAGGATGAGCACTTACATTCTGATGGTCCAGGGATGCAAAAGACATACATTGTCAATATGTGGATTTTTTTTTTTTGCTTCACTATTTCTTTCAAGGAAGAATATTTGAATGGGGAAAAGCAGTGTTGGAGGGAGTGAGATGGGAAAGAACTAGCCATTGTCAATGGGGGTGAGGAGGTGCTGTCAAAGAAACAGAAGAATGAACAGAAACAAAACAAAAGGGTGTTCTGATGAATAGAAAGACAAAACATCTTTGAACTTGTTCATTCGTTTCAGTCATGTCACTCTTTGTAACCCTGTTTAGGGGTTTTCTTTCATGTTGTTTTGTTTTTAAGCCCTTACCTCCCATCTTGGAATCAATACTGTATATTGGTTCCAAGGCAGAAGAATAGTAAGGGCTAGAAAATGAGGGTTAAGTGACTTGCCCAGAGTCATACAGCTAGGAAGTGGCTGAGATCAAATTTGAACCCAGGGCCTCCCATTTGGGGGCCTGACTCTCAATCCACTGAGCCACCCAGCTGCCCCTGCTTTGGGGGTTTTCTTAACAGAGATACTAGTATAGTTTGCCATTTCCTCCTCCAGCTCATTTTACAGATGAGGAAACTGAGGTAAGCTGGATTAAATGACCTGAAGTCACACAGCCAGTAAGTATCTGAGATCAGATTTGAATTCAGGAAGATGAGCTTTTCTAACTTCAGGCTCAGCCTCTATCCACTGTGCCACCTAGCTGCCCCCTTGAATTTAGTGTATGCTTTTTTTAAAAATATGTAATATTCACAGTTTTATATACAATTCTCTTTTTCTGTTCTTCTTTGTATATGAAAATGTTCTTGTTTGTTGGGTTTGTCAAGTTCAGAATAATAAAAAAAATTGTAATATATAAGCTGTTACACAAAAAGAAGGGTATATATATATATACATTTCTACCAATTCTCTACCAATCAGGCATGCTTGATGTAATTTCTTTGACAAATGGGCTGGAATGGTTCCTTTCCCTGGGGGCGTGTGCTCCTCCCTCCCGCTGCCAAAGGACTTCACACATAATGCATTCTGACACCTGGCTAAGCCTCAACAAAATCTCCTTCCCCAAGGCAGGCAATTGTAACCCTGGAATTCTGAACTGGAGCTCCGAACCACCCACTGAGCCTGGAGAAGTCCCCCTCCCCTCCGGCCCTGGCTCCTCTAAAGAAGGAAGAAAATGAAGTGACTTTCTACAAACCCACGGAAAATGAAGTCAAGGAAAGACCTGGGCCAAAGCAAGACTAGACCTGGGCCACTGAAAGTATTGGTGGAAGTGGAAGGAGATTGTGAGGAGAATCAATCCCTGGTTAGTGGAGGAAGGGCATGTGTCCAATGAAGTATAGAATTATGGGACTCCAGACACCTGATTTTACCACTAACTCACTATATAACTAGCTAAAAGTGCTGGGCCTAGAGTTGGGAAGACTCATCTTCATGAGTTCAAATATGACCCCAGATACTTGCTAGCTGGCCATGTGACTCTGAACAAGTCACTTTACCCTGTTTGCCTTCGTTTCCTCATCTGTCAACTAAGCTGGAGAAGGAAATGATAAACACAGAAGTATCTCTGCCAAGAAAGCTCCAGGGGGCAGCTGGGTGGCTCAGTGGATTGAGAGTCAGGCCCAGAGATGGGAGGTCCTGGGTTCATATCTGGCTTCAGACACTTCCCAGCTGTGTGACCCTGGGCAAGTCACTTAACCCCCATTACCTAGCCCTTACCATTCTTCCACCTTGGAGCCAATACACAGTATTGACTTCAAGACTGAAGGTAAGGGAGGGAGGGAGGGAAGGAAGGAAGGAAGGAAGGAAGGAAGGAAGGAAGGAAGGAAGGAAGGAAGGAAGGAAGGAAGGAAGGAAGGAAGGAAGGAAGGAAGGAAGGAAGGAAGGAAGGAAGGAAGGAAGGAAGGAAGGAAGGAAGGAAGGAAGGAAGGAAGGAAGGAAGGAAGGAAGGAAGGAAGGAAGGAAGGAAGGAAGGAAGGAAGGAAGGAAGGAAGGAAGGAAGGAAGGAAGGAAGGAAGGAAGGAAGGAAGGAAGGAAGGAAGGAAGGAAGGAAGGAAGGAAGGAAGGAAGGAAGGAAGGAAGGAAGGAAGGAAGGAAGGAAGGAAGGAAGGAAGGAAGGAAGGAAGGAAGGAAGGAAGGAAGGAAGGAAGGAAGGAAGGAAGGAAGGAAGGAAGGAAGGAAGGAAGGAAGGAAGGAAGGAAGGAAGGAAGGAAGGAAGGAAGGAAGGAAGGAAGGAAGGAAGGAAGGAAGGAAGGAAGGAAGGAAGGAAGGAAGATCCAAATGGGTCATGAAAGACTCAGGCACAACCGAAATAAATGCCTGAACAACAGCAGCAACACCAAGTAACCAAATGCAAGTCACTGTTCCACCCTGGATTTCAGTTTCTTCCTTTATAAAATAAGAGACTGAACTAGATGGCATCTGAGGTTCCCTTCCGATCATCCAGTCTGATGCCTCATTTTATTTTCATTTTTTTAAACCCTTACCTTCCATCTTGGAACTATTGGTTCCAAGGAAGAAGAGGGGTAAGGGCTAGGTAATGGGGGTTAAGTGACTTGCCCAGGGTCACACAGCTGGGAAGTGTCTGGAGGCAGATCCCATCTCTAGGCCTGGCTCTCAATCCACTGAGCCACTCAGCTGCCCCCTGATGCCTCATTTTAAAGAGAAGTAAACAGCCTTGTTTAAAACCCTTGGAGGGAAAATGAATTGCTTAAAGTCATAAATCCTTCAGTAGCATCCTCACCAAGTTATGTCCCTGAGGGAGAACCCACCCCACTTCCCAAGCAGCCCCAATAGGAAGGGACCCCTGTAAGTCTGAAGACAACAATCCAGAATCCTGGAGGGTAGAGCCAAGGCCAACTTGTACCTGACCAGGAATGCCCTGTCCAGTGGCCCCAGGATGTGATCATCCCCATCAGGTCTGCCTAGTGACCTTTAAGTGTCAGGAAACTCTGAGGTAACCCTTTCCTCTTCTGGATAGCACTTACCATTAGAAAAACTTTCCTGTGCCATTTCCACCAGTGCTCCAAATAGATAGAATCCCAGGGTCCTCCATTTAGAAGCTATCTTCTCCAGCCCCCTCCTTTTACAGAGGAGGAAACTGAGGACTAGTGGCATGATGCAGTTTGTCACATGATATAAAATGGCGGTGCTAGGATTTGAACTCAGGCTCCTTGACTCCAAATCCAGGGCTCTTTTTTATGACACCACACTTTTCTGTCCTCTGGGGCCATGCAGCACAAGTGTTAGGTGGGGACAGCAGCCTTTCAAAGTAAAAGCCTTGGAAAGAGCCGGTCCTATCCCCAGCCCTGCGTGTCTTCTTTTCTCCAGGGTGAACAGCCTTAGTTCTTTCCCCCACTCTTCACCTAGCAAGGTCTCTACTCTGCCTGCTGCTAAGGCACCGTCTTCTGAACTCCACTTTCTGTGTCTCCTTCCTCAGCTACAGTGACTGTATACTACAGAACTAGACACGAAGGGCAGTCAGCTGGTGCAGTAGATAGAGTGCTGGGGCCGAAGTCAAGAAGACACATTGTCCTGAGTTCAAACTCAGCCTCAGGTACTTCCTAGCTGTATGATCCTGGGCAAGTCTTTTAACACTACTTGCCTTAGCTCCTCATTTGTAAAATGAGCTAGAGAAGGAAGTGGCAAACTACTCCAATATTTTTGACAACAAAACCCCAAATAAAGTGCCTGAAACTAACTCTACAATATTAACAATTATAAGTCTTTTAAAATCCTATAGGGGGAGGGGCCAGCTGGATGCCTCAGTGGATTGAGAGCCAGGCCCAGAGATGGGATTCAATATGAGTTCAAATATGACTTCAGACACTTCCCAGCTGTGTGATCCTGGGCAAGTCACTTAACCCCCATTGCCTAGCCCTCACCACTCTTCTGCCTTGGAACCAAAACAGGATTGACTCTAAGACAGAAGGTAAGAGTTTAAAAAAAAAAATGCTATGGGGGGAGGCAGCTGGGTGGCTCATCGGATTCAGATCCAGGTCTAGAGACAGGAATTCCTGGGTTCAAATCTGGCCTCAGACACTTTCTAGCTGTGTGATCCTGGGCAAAGCACTTAACCACCATTGCCTAGTCCTAAAACCACCCTTCATTGGTCTTATAACCAATACACAGAATTGATTCCAGGATGGAAGAGGGTGGGTTTTTTTTATCCTATATGAAGATTAGCAAAAATGTTTAGGGGCAGTTAGTTGGTACAGTGGACAGAGTGCCAGGCCTGTAGTCAAGAGGACCTAGGTTCAAAACTGGCCTCAGATATTTCCTAGATGTGTGACCCTGGGCAAGTCACTTATCCCCTATTTGCCTAGCCCTTGCCCTTCTGTCTTAGACTTGTTACTAAGACAGAAATTAAGAGTTTAAAAAAAAAAACTAGACAGGAAATCCTCCTGCTGAAGTCTGACCTAAGCAGATGATAACAGAAGGATTACGTCCCTTTTTCTGGGATACTAACTCTTCTAAGCTTACTCCAACATTTTGGCCCCTGGTTTGACGATTATCTCCCCTGGCTCTGGACAGGATATGATTCACAGGGGTCCCTTTCCCTCTGCTTCCCTCTTGCAATAGAGGAGCAAAGGATCCGCTATGAAAACCCCAGTTGTTCTCATTTATTCTCAGTGTTCTCGTTATTGGCATCCACTCACCCCCAAGCCAGAGCTTCTTAAAAATCCACAATTAATTCAGCCAGAGGCTGGCGCCCAGCAGTGGGTTGGGAATAGCCCAGCATTTCCATAGCTCAAGCAGCAGCCTGAAATGGAGGTAAGAGAACTCAAACTCAATCTATTTCCCCCACCTCCTCCCAATCCTAAAGCAACCCCCAAGTGGCTACCTTCCCTGGCCCCAGGAAAGTCAAGAACTACCCGGGCCATGGGAAAGAGCACAGGATTGAGCCCCACCACTCCAAGAAAAAGGGTGCGGAATTCTGTGGGACTGAGGGAAATTCACTCTCCATAGAAAAGCAGAAATCAATTTCCATTACCCCAGTAAACTCAAATTTCTCTAGTCCTTGAAGGTTTACAAAGTGTTTTCACTCCCTATAAAGCAGGGAGTGCAAGGACCATAGAGCTTGGAGCGAGATGGGATTTTAAAGATCATTTTGTCTAAACTCATTTTATAGGGGAGACGATTAAAGCAGTTGATGGAGGGTCACACAAATCCCAAAACAGGGAGAGAAGGGACTAAGCCTTTACATAGTACTTACTGGACACCACTTCTTATCAGTTGATGCTCATGACAACTCTGAGATATAGGTGCTTTTATTATCTTTATTTTACTGTTGAAGAAACTGATGCAAAGAGAAGCTAAGCAACTTGCCCAGGGTCACATAGTCAGGAAGTATCTGAGGTCAAATTTGAATTCAAATCTTCCTACTAAGGGTCTGAGGTTGAATTTGAACTCAGGGCTCCCTGACTCCAGGGCTACTGTTCTGTCTTCCCAATCATGTACTCTTCCCACTAGCCTATGTTGCCTCCTCTTCTTCTAGGTAAGACAGACAGAAAAATAAATGTCTATCCATGAGGAACAGAAGAGAAGCTGTGAAGTACACAGGAAAATTACAAGGTAGAATAAGGTGAGTGCTGAGGCAGAAAAGGAAGGAGATAAGTAATCCAAGTGGGCATAAAAATAGGGCAAAAATCACCAGCAATGGGGCTTTAACCCCAAGCAATGGAACTTCCCAGAGGAAGTGGGCTATAAAATGGGCTCTAGTAGGACTTCAATAGGCAAAGAAAGTGAGAAAAGGGAATTCCAGACAAAAGGGTAAGTAGCTTGTGCAAAAAAATCTGGAGGATGAAAAGTGTTGAGTGTATTCATAAAACAGTCAATCATCCAAGATGGCAGGCAGTAAGTAACATGAATAGAAGCAGTGTCAGAAAAACCAAGAAGGTTGACTGGGGTCAGATTATGGTAGATCTTGAATGCCAGGTTAATGAGTTTGGACTTTATCCTGGGCCGTTTGTCTAAGCAGAGAAATGACCACAATCAGTTGTGCATTACGAAGGTTACTGTCGTAATGTATAAACATGGATGGATTGGGGAGAGATTGAGACAAAAATAGACAAAGACAGAGAGAGATAACTGGTCAGACAGAAAATCAGGCTGGAGATGGGGTGACCAGTTAGGAGAATATTCAATTAAACAAACAAATTCAATTCAATATTTATTCACCAGCCTTGTAAATGCAAATAGGTCCTGGGGATTCAAAGACAGATAAGAAGTAGGCCTGGTTCTGAAATTTTAGTTTAAAGTCTAATGGAGGGAGGAGGGGACAAATAACTATGAAAACAAGAGAGAATGAGATATAAGAAGTGCAAAGGGGGAGTCCAGGGAAAATGCCACCGTTTTTCCAATAATTTAGGGCAATCCAACTCTAAATAATTATAGTGCTTGGTCTTGGTTCTGGAGAACAAGGAATGAAATGCACCTCTCTTCTTTAGAGACTTGAAGGACTATGAATGCAGATTATTTACATCATTTGGATAGATGCTGCATTTGTTGGTTTTACTAATTGTTTACAAAGGAGGAATGGGAGGTAGTGGCAAGAGCAATTTCTGGAAACAAGTATAAAAAAAGACATTAATAAATCTTTTTTAAAAAATAATAATCTAAGCAGGAAGCAGCTAGATGGCTCACTGGATTGAGAGCCAGGCCTAGAGACTAGAGGTTCTGGGTTCAAATCTGGTCTCAGACACTTCCTAGCTATGTAACCTGGGTAAATCACTTAATCCTTATTGCCTAGCCCCTTCCATTCTTCTGGCTTGGAACCAATACACAGTATTGATTCTAAGAAGGAAGTAAGAGTTTAAATAATAATAATAAACTAAGCAGAGCTGGAAGGGATCCTGGAGTTCATCTAATTCCACTTCCTCATGTGACAAATAGGAAACCAAAGCCCAAATAGGTTGTGAGTTATCCAGTGAAGTGTCAAAGCCATAACTTGAACCAAGGTCCCAACACCTCAAATCCACCACTATCCATTCCCATATACCATGGTGCTTCCTTAGGTAATAAGGGACTGAATTAGAGTATTTTCCAAGTGAAGGAACTGATGCATGACATACAGAAAATGGATCTGGGATTAGACTCTCCCATTCATAGTCAGGATTCAGAGCTACAGAGGACTTCTCCCTTTCATCTAGTACAAATCTCTCATTTAATTTAATTTAAGATAAGGAACCTGAAACATGGTAAACAGACTCAAAGAGAGTAAGAGACTTGTCTGAGGTCCCACAAAGAGTAAGTGGCAGAGGTCTGATTTGAATCCAGCTATTCTGATTCCAAATCCAGTCCTCTTCCCACTAGATAGTCTATTATTTTTAGTTGAACAAATGGGAGCTTATGCTAGCCATCTCCCTCAAAATCATGCTACTTTTAAGGTAACCTCAGACCCATTGCTAAGACCCCCAGATGTTCGGGAAAGTGAGATTTAAATGTCTTTCTTCAGCAAAATTCCTAATGGCAATAGAAGATGAGAAACCACAGAGAAAAGACCAAGAAGTTCAGTGATTTCACAACTCAGAAAGGTTGGGAGTGAGGCAGCACAGACAGCAAAAATCTGAGAAAATGAGTGTCCCGGAAACTCAAGTTGTTTAATAATACCCGATTTTCCGCAAGATTGCAGAATAGCGGTTTTAAATCCTAAAGGGGACTTGGCTCTGGTTTGCCCATTGGCCCCCAGATCCTTGAAGAGAATTCTGGGAAAGGTGCTGAAAGAATCCATTTGGCGACCAAAGGCAATGGAGATCCATCTGAAGCTGGGGTGTATTTCCCAATATTTGGCAACAGGTTGGAATAAGAGGCCAGAGACTTGGGCAATGGAAGAGATGCAAGGATAGGAAAGAGGGGCTGATAAATGGTTTTCATGCCTTAGTATACAAAGCATCAAGTTCTTCAAGTTCCAAAAAAGAAATGTTAATTTCTTGGCAAACTACCCAATAGACTGGGGTTTTGATTGTTTTCCCCCTTCAGCTTCTGAGTATGGCTAGATGTTTCTGTCGCAGGGTAATTTCCCTCTCAATTTTCTTTCATCGTTCTCCCCATGAAAAATCGGAGAGTGATACAGACGCTCTGTACTTTGACCTTTTTCATAGGTCTGTGGGGTCACCAATTGGCTTAGTATTTGTACTTGGAGTCATCCACCCGCATGGCTAAGGTCTGTGCCGAAAGGATGTCTCACAGGTCCCCTCCAAACCTCTAGGGCTAGAACTTGGTGAGTCATTCAGGAAACAGGATGTATCATGTCCTTTGGACAGAACTGAAGATACAGCTGCGGGTGGGGGAATTTTTAAGATTTGGGATTCCTAGGGCAAATATGAATTGAGTACTAATGACTCAATACGGCTCCTTAAGAACATATTTTACGAGCAACAGCCTCAGCCCCCTCAGTTCTCCCTTCCTTCCATTTCTTTCCCTTCTACCCAGCCATTCTAATGACTCATTATACCAGTGAGAAACACCTGAGTTTAAATCTCTCTCTCTCTCTCTCTCTCTCTCTCTCTCTCTCTCTCTCTCTCTCTCTCTCTCTCTCTCTCTCTCTCTCTCTCTCTCTCTCTCTCTCTCTCTCTCCAGATTAGAGTGGAGGCAGCAGAAGTCAGAAGACTTGAATAAGTCACTTTACTTCTTCAATTTCTGCATCTATAAAATTAGGGGAGTTGATTCAATGGCCCCTAGATCCCTTCCAACTATAGATCTATGATCCAGGCCCTGGGATCAAATTCTACCTCTGATATGACCTTAGACAAATTACTTAACCTCTTTGGGCCTCAGTTTCCTCACCTGCAAAGTGAGAGGGCTAGACCAGATAGCCTCTGAGATCTATGATGCTATAGACAGAACCACACACTATTGGAATTGGAGCAGACTTTTAAAAAGAACATAGAATGTCAGAGATGGAAAGCTTCTTATAACAGTAATAAAAGCTGTCAGACATGGAAGTGACCTTAGACTTATATTAGGATGTGATAGCATCGGTTGGCCTTAGGGTTATCTAGTACAGCCACCTCATTTTACTTAACCTGTTTCCTTTGGCTTCTTTATCTTTCCAGTAGAGGTAATCTTCTCTTCTTCCTGACTGCCACCTTGGAGAATCCTTCATTGCCTTCATGAAGAATAACCACAAAGACTAAGACCTTGTCAATGAAGTCTTTCCTGATGCCTCTTTTTCCCACAGAGCATCAGAATTAAACAATGAGTTTGAAAAGGCCTTGAAAAAAAGAAGGGTGTTATCAAAATAGAAGGGATATTTTAAAAAACTTAACCAGTAACCAAGACACAATATAATGCATGCTATTAAAAAGAATAAATTATTTTCTCTGCATTTCAAGTTCTACTGTTTTGATCAGCATGGTGATTATGACATCCATGAGGACAAAGACAGTCCAAGTCTGAACACTGACATCTTCCACTGGTCTCCCATGTCATATTTGGAACTATGGTATGACCACACAGTTGGTTTCCTGCTCCCCCCCCTTCTTCCAGCCCCACCTCCTCTCTCCTCAGAAACCCTTAGCAGTAGTAAAATAAGTCAAATCAACATTCCTCACTACTCACCCAGTGGAAATCATGCTGGCCTTGTGAGGAGTCAGGGGAATGCTATTTTTAAGGCTTAAAAATGCTAGAGAACTGCCATGTTGGCCTGATTAGGAATATTAACAACTGGGAAATAAATGTCTCAATTTCTATTTCAGTGAAGCATGTTTTCCTTTAATGAAATTAAGAAGCATGAAGTTCAATTATCCCTTTGGGCCTGATCAATTAATTAAGAATCTAAGTCCGCTAGACCTCCTGTTCTCTATTGTCTGGGCCCCAAATATCTAAAATATTTTACTATCATAAACCCTATTATTACCACATATTACATTTTTACTTTAATTTTTCAAAATAACAATAACCTGCATTTATAGAGAGTTTTAAGGTTTGTAAGTATTATCTTATTTGATCCTTACAACAACCTAGGGAAGTAGGTGCTATTAATATTTCCATTTAATTGATGAGAACACCAAGGAAAACAGAGATTTAAGTGACTTGGCCAGAGTCACAAAGTTTATGTCCCATGTCAGATTTGAATTCAGGTCTTCTTGAGTTCCTGCTCCAGGCCTGCTGTGCTACCTAGCTTTTTTAAGATGCAGAACTTTATTCATGAAGGTCCTTCCTCCAGCAAAATATATTCTAGGAAGACAATAGTAGTAGTCTCTCGGTAACAGAGGATGAGGATTGTCTTTGTGCACTTTCATCTGTGATGTAGATGAGTGTGCACAAAAACACTTGTGTGTGAAGGAGATTTAAGTGGAAAAGTCGATGCACAGAGACAGTCCCCCTCTCTCGGTGTTGGAAGCCTGGGTCCAGTGGCACGAAAAGTCGTTACATCTGGAGACTTCCTCAGCTGCATTGGATGGCAGTGTTGTCTTTTGTGCTCCAACACGCCCTAAGCACTCCACAGTGCTTTGCTGCGTCGCCCTCTCAGCCGTTGAACCTTCTTGTTGGTTTCTGTTCAGCCGAAGCAGTCTTCACATGCTGGGTGAGCAAAGCCCTGGTTCACCAGCGGTCGACGTCAACCCGATGGCTACCCTCACAAGGTTTAGCCGGCCTGTCGAAGCCGTTGCCTGGGTTGTGGCAGCTGCTGCATGCTAGCAGCTACTAGGAGCCAGAAGTGAGAGCTGGGCATCAGGTGAGGGTCAGAGGCTGGAGAGCTGCCCTAGGAGGGCAGGACAAGCCCTCTATACCAGAGATACTACTCCTCCCTGAACACCCCATACACCCCTAGGAAGACAATATAGTTCTTAAAAAGTGCTAGATTTCTAATTAGGAGTTAAGAGCCTAGATCTCAAATTCCAGCATTCACACTTACATGTTGGGAGTGTCTACTTGGCCTCAGAGAATAGAAGTAGGAACAGTGGGTAACAGTTACAGATTTTGGCTTCATACATGGAAAAACTATCTGACAACTGGAGCTACTGAAAAATAGATTGAACTGCCCCAAGAGGTAGAGAGCTCAATTTCAGAGGATTCAGAGTAAAATATGTTACATGCTTTCAGATCTAGAAGTGATAGACTCAGAATGCAGATTGAGACTTATTTTTGTTTTGTTTTATTTTGTGGACATTGACCAATGAGGAATTTGTTTTGTTTGACTATGCACCCTTGTAGTGGGTTTTTGTTTTTGTTTTGTTTTGTTTTTGCTTTATCAATGGCGGGATGGAAAGGAGAGAATTTGGACCTGAAAACATAATAAAACTTAATTGAAAAAATACATATAGAAAAAGAAAAGTAGTGATCTCCCATTTGCTGAGGATCTTATTAATTTTTTAAATTCCTTTTTTTTAACCAGTGACATGTAATAACATATTTCCACACAAGTTTTCCTAAGTTATATCATTAAACTTATTTCTCTCCCTCCCTTCATTTCTCCAATCCAGTGCTGACAGGCATCTCAATCTGGGTTATACATGCATTATCAGGTAAAACATTTTTTGCTGGAGATCTTATTGGAAAAGCTGAATGACCACTTATCAGTATATGTATCAGTATATGTAGTATATAAGGAAAGCCCAGTCAGAGTAGATAATATCTTCCAATTAATAGTCTGAGACTCTGAATTTTGTCTCTTTATTACACCAATTATAGTAGAAAAAGCAGTAATCTTAAAAGGATTGAGTTGGAGTCCCAACTCTTCCATTCACTGAGTGTAGATTTTATATCAGCAAATTAAATTCAGCAAGATTAGACAATCATAGAATTTCAGTGTCTGAAGGGAATAGAAAGGGCATCTGATACAATGTGCGCCAAATAAGTACCCAGTTCAAAACTCCTTCATAATGCTTTTAGATAGCTCTAGAAGGATGAGAATTTACTTTTATATAGTACCTACTATATGCTGGCCACTGTGCTAATCACTTTACAAATAGTATTTTATTTGATTGTTACAGTCCTTTAAGGTAGATGCTGTTATTACCCCAATATAGCAGGACCACCCTCCATCCCCATCACCCAGGCCCATCTCCCTCGTTCTCAATGAAATTGGTAGGCTAAGTATTCTAACAGAACTCCCTCCCCCAGGATTCTAGAAGGAACTCTGGGGATTCACTGGAATTCCTATACTATTGCTTATGAGCCCTAACCTCCACTGGTGTGCATCCCATTTCAAACAGCCAGTGTATATCAATTAGCTTTTTTATTATTAACAATAAGAAACTTTTATATAACACTGTTTTAAGCACTCTTATAAGAATTCTTAAAACATTATCTCATTTTGATCCTCATGATAATCCTGGGAAGTAGATGCTTTCATTATCCCAATTTTTGTAGTTGATGAAACTGAGGCAAATGAGTTAAGTGACTTATCCAAGATCACACAGCTATTTAGTATATTGAGGTCACATTTGAACTCTGATCTTCCTGACTCCAAGTCTGCCACTCTATTCATGATGACATCTAGCTGCCTTTATAGCAAAGGGTATAGTAAATGTGATATAGTAAAGATAGTTGTTATAGAAATATCCGTGAAAATGAGGAGTACACTCTCTCCTTGAGCAAACACAAGGTCCCTGGAAAGAATAGGCTTAAAATTAGAGCACACAAGTGACCAAAGGGTAAATTCACAGTTTCTCATTTCTAGAAGGCTTTTTCTCCTTTCATGGACACTTTATTATTTCTCCTAATTGGATTTCTCTGCTAGGCTCTGAGGATGAGTACCTTTAAAGATTCCTAAGCCTCCTTTTCTCCATGTGTCTAGTTTGTCCTCAGGATTCTCTTATTTCTGAATACAGATCAGTTACTGCTGTTACTGGACTAAGTGGACACTGCTATCAAGGTCAATAAGAACTCCAAATTTTCCCACCTTTCAAAGTTCACAAAGTAACACGAAAGACTTCATCAAATTTTTTTAAAAATAAAAAACACAGCATGGTGGATAGAGAGCTGCCCTCAGAGTCATAAAGATCTGGGCTCAAGTTTGACAAATACTGACTGTATAATCCTGAACAGGTCACTTAATCTTTTTTTAGGCTCAAATCCTTATATATTGTAAACCTTAAAATTTCTTAGACTTATGAATGTTGGAAATTTCCCCATTGGGAAATTTCATACTTGAAAAATTTCCTGCTGATAGTAAGAACTCTATTGGAATGTGAAAACCCTTGGCATGGGAGGGTCCTTCTCCTCCCTACTTAAGACTACTTTAGGACAGAAACCTTTTGCTAAACAATGGAAAGGGCTTTGACCTATGCTTAAGCATAGAACAGGAAGTTCTTTGAGTCATGATTGATTTTAGAATTGATACAATAGAGATACTTGGAATGACAGAACCAGGTCTTGGAACTTACAATCTCTACCCTACTGTGACATGGAAATCACTTTAAAAGACTGATATTTTTAAGTTTTAATTATTTTAAATTTTAAGGTTTACACTACTCAGTCTAACAGGATTTAGGAAGGGCTGCAGCAAAGATCAAGATTTTAATTATTTGAGAATATGACCTTCAACAGATATGTGCAAAGGAAACAAACCTCTGGGCGGTCCTGGGTTAAGCTAGAGCCACCATTGGCACAGGGGAGATATCGACAGTGATTGGTAGATGTGAGAACTGAGGGGAGGTGACTTAGATGGTGTCCTTAAAGATAGCGGGGTCTGAGGAGGAGAGGAGGTTTTGCTCTGAGAGGTTTTGCTCTGAGAGGTTTTGCTCTGAAGGAGTCTGAGAGGAGAGAGGTCCTGGAGGGAGAGCTCCTGGAGAGGTCTAAGAGGAGGGCTTGCTCTGAAGGAGGCTGGAGGTGGAGGCCCCTGAGACTGTTTCTCCATTTTGGTCACATGAGTGATAGGGACTGATCTCTTTTCTTTGCCTCAGCTATCTAAGGGCTTGGGCCTTTGGCCTAGCCTAAGCAGAGGGGGTATTTAAGCCCTATTCCCTTCTCTCCTCTCTCTCTCTCTCTCTCTCTCTCTCTCTCTCTCTCTCTCTCTCTCTCTCTCTCTCTCTCTCTCTCTCTCATACCTTTCTTCCTCCTGTTTGTAATTAAAAACTCCATAAAAGGTTGACTGCTGACTTGAGTTTTCATTTAGGAATTACATAGCTGAATTCCTTGGCGACCTTAAATTAATATATATCAGTCTTTTAAAGTGATTTCCATATCACAATATAAAATGAGGGATTGTACTAGATGGCCTCTATGGTCCCTTTTAACTCTAAATCTATAGGTGTGTAGCATCATTATGATCTAAAATCTAGTTACCTATCAAAAAAAGAGAATAAGGATACTCTAACATATCTTGTTTTTGATAAAGCCATGGTAGGTCTTTGGTATTCACGTCTTCCTTTTCTAAATGCTCAAAAACCATACATTTAACACTCAAATTTGGGCCAAATAGGTCCCTCTTTCCTTTTCTTTTCTTGTAGAGGAAACTCCAGATTAATTTGATAAATAATCACCTAATCAACTTTATAAGATTATAGAGGGTGGACTTTTGCTGCTAGGACATCTTCCATGGAGTAAGACATTCCCTGGCCTTCACTGAGTGAACACAGGGGACTTCTCTGATTGGTTCCCAGTGACATGGGTGGCCTCCAAGTTTATTGAAGATTGAAAGTAAATAGAGCTGGACTCTTCTCAGGAGTCATTCTTGCCCTGTTGTCTATAAAAGCAAGCTATTTACAGACACCTTTTGACTACCTTTTTTTCCTTGTATTTCCAAACTAGATCAAACAGGGGTATGTAGAGGGAATTTCTCCTCCTAACTTTGAGTGAAAAATGGTGACTTGCAGAAGTACCTGGTGAGCCTCAGAGGAAAGTGTCTAGACCTACAGTTCCTTAGCCACCTCCTTCTTCCTGTCAGATTTATTTTCTGAGCATTTATAGATGTTAGCATTGTTGGGAATGGATTTTTCTAGGTTTATGGATTTCTTAATGGGAAATGCTAAGTTACAGAGATCCAGATTTCAAGGATTGAATGTCTTAATGAAAGCAGAAGATTCCTTTAACAATGTGCTCCTTATAGAATGAAGAGGCCCACCAACATGGCATCTGCAGATGAAGGACTGGAGCCATGACATGTAGGTGTAGTAAATCTGAATCTTGCCAACCCTTCATGATATTGTTATGAGTTGCAGTGTAGAAAGAAGGTAGTTGGGGAGTGATTGATGGTCAGTTCCCAGAGTGTCTTGGCCTTCTTGTGGAGATGGAATATGATGGACTATTTGAGTGCTTTAGTCATACATAGCCTCCTAAGAGTCCTTCACATCTGGTACAATTTCTGTGGTGGGTGAAATAAAGGCTAACTAATGCCCATTGCCCATATTGTATCCAGGCATTCAGAATTAGGACTCAGAGATGGGACCCTGCTACTTATATCGGGAGAAATATGGATATAAGATTTACTTAGAATAAAACTCCAGGGTGGGGACATGAATCAAAAGGACTGACCAACAAACCTAGCCCTTTTGAGCATTTACACATATTATGCTAATGAAATCCCCATATGGACTTTGGAACATAAGCAGACTTATAATAACTGATTCTGATACACTAACTGCATAGTAAAGAAGAGTCTTTTTGATTGATTATGTAGCTGGGATTGGGTCCCATCTGAAAAAAGCACTAGAACAATTTTTTTTTTAATTTTTAACCCTTGCCTTCTGTCTTTTAATCAGTATTTAGTATTAGTTCCAAGGCAGAAGAGTGGCAAGGGCTAGACAATTGGAGTTAAATGACATGCCCGGAGTCACACATCTAGGAAGTATCAGAGGTCAGATTTGAACCTATATCTCCCATCTCCAGATATGGCTCTCCATCTACCAGGCCACCCAGCTTCCCCTAAAACAATCTTAAATTGTATATTTCCTAGAATTTCTGATGACTTCTGATGACTACTAAATAAACATTTATCACTATTGTTATGTGTTTTTCTTTGCTATGATGTACTCTCCACTTGATTATTGATTCTATACTGAGTAAACATTGTATACAGCAGGGAGGAAAAAGAAAGGCAGTAGTCAACCAGGACAATTCTCTTGGTATAGACTCCTTGTGAACTTTCTACTATTGGTAAAAGAAAGAGGCACTAAGAGCCACTGAGGTCTTCATTCCTCTCTCACTTTGAGCAGGTATGCCCACCCTGCAGCTGGAAGCAGTGTCCATGGTCCTACTGGCATTTTTGTCCCTGCTGAATTCATCCTTTCCTGCTTTTAAGTGAAGAAGATTGGATATAGCTATGACTGTATGAGTTTCAAAAGATCAAAATAATCAAATTAACTGGGGCCTCGGAGTAGAGTCCATATTGGAATTTGTAACCAGCCAGTCCAGCAATAAGGCAGTAAGGAAAAAATCTTCAAGACCCAGGAGAATGGTCATTGAGAAGCACTCATTCAGTTTCTATGCAGAATTTAGAAGAGAACTCTGCTGTGAAATTGGGATCTATTACCCTAAAAACTATAGTTCCCAGCAAAACTACAATTCCCAGGAGCCCACTCACTTCCTGTCATTACGTGCTGACTCAGGAGATAAATTGGGTGGAGTTCCCATGTCTAACCCTCTTTCCTTCCTGTCAGTGGTTTGGGTAGAGTAGGATTTTTGTCACATGGTTCTATTTTATCAGATAATAAACTTTATAAAAATAATACTTGAAGTATTGGACATTAATTAAACTCTTGCATTTATGGTAACCAGAAGTGGGATTCAGAAACCCTTAATTCTCTCTGAGTAGATTAGCTTGGAAAAAAAAAAAACGTTTCTCCTGCCACAGCTTTTCAACTCCCCCCTCCCCCCAAGAACTCTGAACTGCTTCCTACTCCCCTGTTCCTCCTGCTGCTGCTACTGCTGTTACTGTTGCTGTTGCTGTTGCTGATGATGATTGGAGCAGCTCTCTGAAGATTTGGAAAGTATAAAATTCCTCTTTCCCTTACATTGCCAACAGCTGAGTGCTGGCTAACTGCTTATAACTCCCTGTCCACGTGGCAGGGAAATCAAGCTTCTCCCTGGAAGGAGAAAAGGGAAGGAAGGCTACCCTTCCAAACAGGAAATGGAATTGCAAGCATGGCCCATTCTATGAAAGAGCAGTGCATTGCCTATTTCAAACAGCTCCCAGTTTTAGGATGTTTTTCCTTCCTACCATTCCTGGGTGCACTGGTCCTTGCAATTAGCTTGCCTGAGATTTAGGGGAGAAATTCATCTCCCTACACCTCCTTGCCATTCTGGCCTGCCTAATCTCTGCAACACATACCAAATGAGATTCCTACACACTATGCTCAGTGTGGAATTCTCCCTCACTATGGAAGATGCCAGAGGTGTGATAAAAGGAACCTAAATGGATAATGATACTGGGGAGGGGAAGGAACTTTAAAGAGTCTGAAGGTGGATTTTTAAGCCTTTTCAGCTTCCATTGTTTTATGGAAATCTCTGTATTGGAATTAGGGGAAAAAAGGAATATTGAATTCAGTGCCTGTATCCTGTCACATATATTGTATTTGCTGATTGCTTGTTTTAAGATTTTATTTTGTTTGTTAATTTCTATTACACTACATCACTCTAAGTTTCTGTGTTTTGACAATTAGCTATATATGCTGATACATACTCTTTATTTGTACCTCCCCATATAAATGGACTGGAGAAAATACCATTGTAAAAATCCAGAAAAATGTAATGATCTAAAAAAATTTTAATTATATTGATTTTAAAGGGCCTTCTGGAATGAAGTGACTATTATATTCCTCACCTCCACATTTATAAAAATGTAGTGGATGAGACATATAAACATCTCATTTGGAAGGTGGAAAATTTTTTCTAAGGGGCATGGTACCCCTCAACATTATCCCCCTCTGCATTTATAAAAATCTGAAGTGATTTTCATTATTGTAGTCCTCACCTCCAAAATACAATGGATGGAACATATAACAGATATGCCTTTAGAGCTATTACAATCTCATGCCAAAGGAGGGAGCAAACCCAAGGGGTTTGATTAACCTGTGATGGGTTATAGTCTTATACAAGAGGTAGGAAAGTTAAGGGGCATGATATCCCTAATGGTCCCCAAAAGGGAGCATTTCAGCCAAGATGGAAAGCCATGAGCTTCAGTGGCTACCTGAGTTCATCTGTGTGCTTGTCAACACCCTCCTCAGGGGAGATTGTATAATTGTCATAAAATTCTAGCTTTATAAAAGTTTTTCTTGCTTGAGAGTAATTTTAGGATAAGAAACTTGCTACCTACCAGGATCTAGAAGATGAACTGCTTGAAGAAAAGCACCATGAAGATACCTGCAGAAACCTCACACTGCACCAAAAAATCCAGAATGAACTTTGGGTTGTAGTGAAATTGAAATGTGGGGAGTTGTAACACATTTATTTTGTATATATACTCTTATGCTGAAGGGGACTGCCCCCTAATTGGCTTTCTGTCAATGTGCCTACAATCATTGGTTTTGTTTTATCCACAAATTATTGTAATTTATAAGTTGGTTATGTTTACAATATCCATTGGAGAGACTAGTCTTCCAAAGGATCTCAGGGGGATTGTGAAACTGGAATATGTTACCCTAAAAACTACAATTCCCAGGAGCACACTCACTTCCTATCATTACATGCTGATGTAGACAGGAAATAAATTGAGTGGAGTTGCATTTATAGCCCTCTTTCCTTCCTGTCAGTGGTTTTGGTGGAGAGGGATTTTTGAGCAGGTAGATTAACTTAGTCATGTGGTTCTATTTTGTCAGATAATAAACTTTATAAAAATAATACTTGAAGATTGGACATTAATTTAACTCATACACTGCAAAGACAGCACTATGTAGAAACTTTACTAACTCTGAGCCACCTCTCCCCAGGGTTAGAGGTTAGTATGGGAGAAAATGCTTCCCCAAAAGTTGGGGGAAAAGGTTGTATTTCTATTATTTAAACATATGTGTGTGTGCATATATGTCTGTATACATAAACATGTATATATATATATATATGTGTGTGTGTGTGTGTGTGTGTGTGTGTGCTATATCTATAAAGTAAATTCCCCTCTGTAAAAAGTTATTGTAATTAGCTAAATAAAACTGGAGTATTAAGTACTTACAACTAACAGTGAGGGAAACACACTAAAGTAGGAGCACAAAACAATAGTATTGGAGGAAAGCTATTTCATAACCCCTTTGGGGTACTCCCTAGAACTTGGAAAGAGTAATGTAGCTGAACTCACTCTAGGTGAAGGAGACTAAAGTAATTGATTACAAAGAGAAAATGAATTTTTGGAATTGGGATTGTAAGAGCAGATCTGATCCATTCGAACCCAGATCTCAGAATCCTAATAAAGAGAAGGTGGTCCATGACTAAGGAGTGACATTTCAAAATCAAAGCATTTGCTTTCCTCCAGTCTCATGTCTCCTCTCCTATTCTCCAATCACAATAAAACCAATCCTTTTAGTATCCTTGGATTTAGTTGATTTGAACCTGATAACAAGTACATCCAAAGTAGTAAGGCAATCAAACCATTTCTTCACTTACTTTCAGCTCTAATTTTTTTTTCCCTCTCCTTAGGCCAGTCCAAAAATAATTCTCCTTGGAAGAGAAAAACAAAGCCAAATAAGAGGTGACTAGTTCAGCTTTCTCATCACTATCTATTATCATTATCTTATCCTCTCCTGAGGAGTATTTCTATCCCCTCTTTGGTCCTCCTATTGCCCCCAACACGGCTTAAAAAAATCAAACAAAACCAACCCTCTGTTGTTCTTCTTCATCCAGCTTTAGTTGATATGTGGTTCATCTTTAAAAAAACAAAACAAGACAAAACAAAAAAAAAAAACAAACGCTTACCTTCCATCTCAGACTCAATACTGAGTTCCAAGTGTTCCAAGATAGAAGAGTGACCAGGGTCACACAACTAAGAAATGTGGGAAGCCAGATTTGAATCTTGGACATCCCATCTCTAGGCCTGGCTTTCAAACCACTGGGTCACCTAAATTCCTCCACTGTGATTCAGTTTTGCAGTTGTTCAATCATTCAGTCATGTCCAACTCTTTGAAACCCTATGGACCACAGCATACTAATATTATCTATGGGGTTTGGGGGGCAAAGATTTTGGAGTGGTTTGACATTTCCTCCTCCAGTGGATTAAGGCAAACAGAGGTTAAGTGGCTTGTCCAAGGTCACATAGCTAGTAAGTGTCTGAAGCCAGGTTTGAACTCATCTTCCTGACTCTATGCCTGGTGCTCTACCTAGCCTAGCCTCAACTAGATACATGCCTTAGTACTTCTAATATTACTGTTACAAGACTCTGCTTCTCTTCTACAAAATTTTCTAAAATTTGAATTAATCATTATTTTCCTATATAGTGATATCAATCTTTGGAGGCAGTTTACTCTTTTATCTCCTATTAAAATACTATTTTACCAGTATTTACTCCAATAATTACCACTATTGGAATGGATTCTATTTGTGAATGTACGACTTTCACACTCCCTCGTGCTCTCTGTTCTAAATCTTTTAACAAACACAATCTCTTTTCTCTTCTTCGCTTTTGGGTCAGGAAACAATGATTCAAATAAATGGCCCTGGAGACCAAATCTTTAAATAATCTAAAAAAGGAAAAAACAGCAACACTAATTTTTAAAACCTAACCTCCCTTGACACAGGTTGCCTGTGCTCTGGACACACCCCATTTCCTATCTGAAATCACCCCTTTTCTGGAAACTTCCATTCATCATGGAACAGTGGACAATGGGCAGACCTATTGACTTCAAGTGTTACCTTTGAAAGATATTTGTTCTGTGAACCAGAGCAAGTCATTAAGTGCTAGGCAATTCTTTATAACTATGAATTGCGGATAAGGTACCAAAATACATTGGTAAAGGGAGCTCCTTCATCTGGGTGCTCATTTATCATTGAAGTCATAAGTCCAATCTTTCTTCCTATTCCTAACCATATCAATGCCTTCCCCTAACCAGACACTGGTGCTTGTTGTCTTGGAACATATGGAGCAATTTGCATTTCAATCTGATGCAGCTGACTCTGACATCTCCTAAAATTCATGCCCCCCTCACTGTAGCAAGAGCCTAGTTTGAGCCTTTCCTTGGCCCTAAAGCAGAAGCAAGAGTTGCCCTAGTGTATGGGCTACCCCAATTTATAGAAATACTGCTACTACTGTGGAGGTGTCATTTGAAGCCCTAGTAGATAGGATCTTCCCTTTGTTTCCTCTGTCTGCTCTTCCAATTCCTTGGCTATTTCTTTTAGCTATTTTCTTTTGTGAGTTAACATGCTCTGCAATCAAGTCCCAGATAAAAGGGGCACCTAGGTGGATGCAGAGGATAGGGTTCAGGACCTAGAGTCAGGAAGACATTTCTTCCTGAGTTTAAATATGGCCTCAGACACTTACTAGTTGTATGACTCTAAGCAAGTCACTTAATCCTGTTTGCCTCAGTTTCTTCATCTGTCAAATGAGCTGAAGAAGGAAATGACAAAGCACTCTAGTGTCTCTGCCAAGAAGACCCTGAATGGAATTACAAAGTCTCAGATGGGACTGAAAAATAAGGATGCTGCTTTAAGTATATACACAACTGTCTGGTTCTTTTGTGAAGCCTCAAGTCCCCAAACCATTTCAATATTTTGGGACAGCCCAAACAGCTTCATCATTGTTCCCTAACACTGGCTGTGGTTCTTGGTGCTTTTGTTGTTTGTTCTCCTCCTCCTCCTCCTTCCTAACCTCCCATCACAGGTAAAAATTCCTCCTCTGACATTTTACTTGCTTCTTTCTCTCTTCCTGGAAGCACTTTTTCTACACTTTCAAGAGAAAACCTCATTTTGGCCTCATAATCTGGAAAGCAGTAACAAAGAGTTCCAATAATTTCACCTAAGAAAAAGACCAACTTGAACCTCATGCATAACAAAGGTAGTACTTGGAAAGTACAGAAACAAAGGAAACCCCAGAAACAAATCAAAATGCAGGGTGATGCAATTTTCCTTTGAGATAGCTTTCTCAACTAACAGTAGTGGCTAACTTCATTAGCAAACTGCCTTTTTACAATCTCTATTCACCGCAGAGGGGGCTCAGGTCCTGGGAGTGTCTGATGAGAAGCTTAATTTATTTGTGGTAGGATTCCCTTTCCCCCTGATAGTGATATTAGCTGCTTAGTTGCTTTTGATTGGCAATTAGTACATTCTTGTCATTCCCTAATATGAACAGAAGGTAACTGAACTCAATGCAGAAGAAATTAAATTATCCCAATTATCTAATTGGATCCAATTACCTATTTTTCCCCCTCTTTTTGCCTGCCTACTGATGTCTGGGTGTATTCTTTTATGTCCCTACCTGCTTGGTTCTCTAGATCCACAAGCTCCCAAGGGACCATGAGTAGATTTCAGGGGTTCCATGAACTTGGATCAGAAAAGTTGTCTTTTCTTTATTGTGACTGGTTTATTTGGTAATCCTATTTTTTTATTTATGCATTTGAAAATGCTATTCTGAGAAGGAATCCATAGGCTTCACCAGACTGCCAAAGGAATTCATGACATAAAAGTGGTTAAGAATCCCTGCTTTAAGAATAAGCAAAGGAGTTCTACCAAATTCCTTTTACAACACAAATATGGTACTGATTCCAAAGCCAGGCAGAGCAAAAACAGAGAAAGAACACTACAGATCATCTCCTTAATGAACATAGATGCAAAAAATCTTAAATAGGATACTAGCAAAAAAGACTCCAGCAAGTCATCACGAGGGTTATTCACATATGATCATGTGGGATTCATACCAGGAATGCAAGGATGGTTCCATATTAGGAAAACCATGCACATAATTGACCATATCAACAAGCAAATCAACAAAAATAAAAAATCACACAATTATCTCAAAAGATGCAGGAAAAGCCTTTGACAAAAGACAACACCAATTCCTACTGAAAACACTAGAAAGCATAGGAATAGAAGGGCCTTTCCTCAAAATAATAAACAGTATATATCTAAAACCATCAACAAACATCATGTGCAATGGGGATAAACTAGAAGCCTTCCCAATAAGATCAGGAGTGAAACTAGGATGCCCATTATCACCTCTATTATTTAACATTGTACTAGAAACACTAGCAGTAGCAATTAGAGAAGAAAAAGAAATTGAAGGTATTAAAATAGGTAAGGAGGAGACCAAATTTTCACTTTTTGCGGATGATATGATGGTCTATTCAAAGAATCCTAGAGAATCAACCAAAAAGCTAGTTGAAATAATCAACAACTTTAGCAAACTTGCAGGATACAAAATAAACCCACATAAGTCATCAGCATTTCTATATATTTCCAACACATCTCAGCATCAAGAATTAGAAAGAGAAATTCCATTTAAAATTACCCTAGACAATATAAAATACTTAGGAATCTATCTGCTGAGACAAACACAGGAACTATATGAACAAACTACAAAACACTCTCCATACAATTAAAACTAGATCTAAAAAATTGGAAAAACATCAATTGCTCATGGGTAGGACGAGCTAAAATAATAAAAATGACAATCCTGCCCAAATTAATTTACTTATTTAGTGCCATACCCATTGAACTATCAAAAAACTTTGTACTGAACTAGAAAAAAAAACCATAACAAAGTTCATTTGGAAGAACAAAAGATCAAAGATATCCAGGGAAATCATGAAAAATAAAATGTGAAAGAAGGAGGCCTTGAAGTCCCAGATCTCAAACTATACTATAAAGCAGTGGTCATCAAAACAATATGGTACTGGCTAAGAGACAGAAAGGAGGATCAGTGGAATAGTCTTGGGGTAAGTGACCTCAGCAAGACAGTCTATGATAAGCCCAAAGATCCCAGCTTTTGGGACAAAAATCCACTATTTGATAAAAACTGCTGGGAAAATTGGAAGACATTATGGGAGAGATTAGGTTTGGATCAACATCTCCCACTCTACACCAAGATAAACTCAGGATGGGTGAGTGACTTGAATGTAAAGAAGGAAACTATAAGTAAATTAGGTGAACACAGAATAGTATACATGTCAGATCTTTGGGAAAGGAAAGACTTTAAAACCAAGCAAGAGCTAGAAAAAAATCACAAAATGTAAAATCAATAATTTTGATTACATCAAATTAAAAATGTCTTGTACAAACAAAAGCAATTGATTGGTTGATTTTTACAAACAAAACCAATGCAACCAAATTAGAGGGGAAGCAACAAGTTGGGAAACAATCTTCATAACAAAAACCTCTGACAAAGGTCTAATTACTCAAATTTTTAAAGAGCTAAACCAATTGTACTAAAAATCAAGCCATTCTCCAATTGATAAATGGGCAAGGGACATGAATAGACAATTTTCAGTTAAAGAAAGATGCAAATCAAAACAACTCTGAGGTATCACCTCACACCTAGCAGATTGGCTAACATGACAGCAATGGAAAGTAATGAATGCTGGAGGTGATGTGGCAAAGTCAGGACATTAATGCATTGCTGGTGGAGTTGTGAATTGATTCAGCCATTCTGGAGGGCAATTTGGAACTATGCCCAAAGGGCGCTAAGAGACTGTCTGCCCTTTGATCCAGTCATAGCACTGCTGGGTTTGTACTCCAAAGAGATAATAAGGAAAAAAGACATGTACAAGAATATTCAAAGCTGTACTCTTTGTGGTGGCAAAAAATTGGAAAATGAGGGGATGCCTTTCAATTGGGGAATGGCTGAACAAATTGTGGTATATGTTGGTGATTGAACACTATTGTGCTCAAAGGAATAATGAACTGGAGGAATTCCATGGGGACTGGAATGACCTCCAGGAATTGATTCAGAGGGAGAGGAGCAGAAGTAGGAGAACATTGTACACAGAGACTGATCCACTGTGGTACAATTGAATGTAATGGACTTCTCCATTAGTGGCAATGCAGTGATCCTGAACGACTTGGAGGGATCTACTAGAAAGAACACTATCCATATTCAGAGGAAAAACTGTGGGAGTAAAAACACAGAAGAAAAACAACTGCTTGATTACATGGGTTGAGGGGAAATGGCTGGGGATGTAAACTCTAAATGAACATCCTAGTGCAAACACCAACAACATGGAAATAGGTTCTGATCAAGGACACATGTAATACCCAGTGAAATTGCATGTCAGCTACGGGAAGAGTGGGTGGAGGGGAGGGATGGAAATAATATGATTCCTGTAACCAAGGAATAATGTTCTAAATTGACTAAATAAATTAATTTTTTTTAAAAGAATCCCTGCTTTATAGTTCTTTGTGGTAACAAAGAGTTGGAAATTGAAGGGATGTCCATCAACTGGGAAGTGGCTGAACAAGTTGTGGAATATGATTTAATAGAATACTATTGTGCTAAAAAGAAATTAAAAAGCAAGATGATTTTAGAAAAACATGCAAAGACCTACATGAACTGATGCAAAGTGAAGTGAACAGAACCAGGAGAACATTGTACATGGTAACAGCACTATTATATGATGAACACTTATGAATAACTTATCTAGTAATCCAAGAAAATCCTCAAGGAGCCATGATGAAAAAACCCCATCTGCCTCCAAAGGAAGCACTGATGGAGGCTTCAAGGAGACTGAGATATACTATATTTTACTTTATTTCTTCACCTTTATTCTGTTTGTTCAAGTTCTCTTTCAAAAAATGACTAATATGAAAAGATGTCTTATTCTATTATACATGTAAAATCTATATTAAATTGCTTGACATATCAGGGAAAGGGGAGGATGGAAATAGGGAAGGAGTGTGAGAATTTGGATCGAACTTTAAAAAAGGTTTAAAATTCAGTTTTTTTATGCAATTGAGGAAAAAACAAAATTTTAAAAGGAATAATAAAATAATTCTTCTCCCAGAAAGAACCTCATCTTCAATAAAATTATGTATTGTCCAGATTTCTGAGTTCTCTCTGTTTTGGGAATTTTTGTTATTCCAAATCCCCAATTCTATGCCAGGGAAGACCTCTTAGTGGCAATAAAATCTATAAAACTCTGTCTGTCTATCTGTCTGTTTGTCTGTCTCTCTTTCTCTCTCTCTCTCTCTTTCTTTCTCTATCTCCCTCTCTGTCTCTCTTTGTCTCTCCCCCCATTTCCCCCTCCTATCTCTGTCTCTGTCTCTCTGTTGAGCTGAAATGCCACTCCCAAGCTCTTAATAGTGCCAATCTACACAAGCATGAAGCATTGAATAAGCATTGTCTATTAATGAGGAGAATTCTATGTAAAAAAAAAAAAAAGCTCAAACCCTGGGTTATATAGGAAAAACTGATTAGACATATTTATTATCTAGATTATTAATGGAAATTGTATAGTCAATCTCCTGAATTAGTCCATTAGTATATACATAATATGTACTTGTATATATATATATATTTGTAACTATCCATATATGATATATGAAATGTCTAAGAGAAGCCCTGCAATCATCAATGAGCTAAACTCAGAAGGTTATGTCACATTTGGGAAATTAAGTAGTATTTTTACTGGTCCCAGGATGCTCTTTGATACTCAGAAATTATCTTTTTTTATATTCTCCCAATAATTCTATTTGCTAGTGAATCTCGAAACACCACAATTTCATGCCCAAAGGGCTATAAAACAGTGTATATCTTTTGATCCAATAATACCACTACTAAATCTGTATCCCAAAGAGTTCATAAAAAAGGGGAAAGGGCATATTTGTACACAAATATTTATATCTGCTCTTTTGGTGGTGGTGAAAACTTGGAAACTAAAGGGATGTCCATCAACTGGGGAATGACTGAACAAATTATGGCATATGATGGTGATGGAATACTATTGTGCTATATGCAATGATAAATAGGACGATTTCAGAAAGATTTGCTGGGAAGATCTTCATGGACTGATGCAGAGTGAAATAAGCAGAACCAGGAAAACATTATACACAGTAATAGCAAAATTGTGGAATGATCAACTTGACTTCGCTATTATCAGCAATATAGTGATTCAGGGCAATTCTGGATCACTGGAGTCAAAATGCAGATGAAAGCATATGCTTTTTCAATTGTTTTATTTACATTTAATTTTAGGGGGTTGGGTTTTGTAAGATTACTCACTCACAAAAATGAACAATATAGAAATATGTTAAGCATGATGATGTACAAATAACCCAGATCAAATCGCCCACCAGCACCAGGATGGGAAGTCAAGGGAAGGAAGGAGATAAGTTCAATCATACAACTTAGGAAAACTTGAGTAGAAAATTGTCACTACATATAATAAATAGATGAATAAATGAATAAATAAATGAAGTACCAAAATTTTTTTTTAAATCCAAGAGACACATGATGGGTTTAATTGGGTCAAGCATGTTTCCAACAAGGATTTATTCTTAAGAAACATGATTGGAAAAGAATACTATGCTAATCATATAGTAAGACAAGGACTAATAGATGGATAGTTCTAGTCCTACATTGTACCCACACACAAAAAAAAAGTTAAGACTTGGAAGATCTCTAGTACATGATATAAATCTTTCCTAGAGGATCTATGAAAGAGCTTGGACAGAAATCACATGGGACTTGAGTTGTAAAAGAGGGATAATTGCATTTGTATTGCCTCCCTCATAGGATTGGGCAAATTATAAAGTAATTTAGAAATAAGAGTTATTTTTATTGTTGTTCCATCCAGTCAGCCAGTCAATCCAATATTTATTGTCTACCATGTGTTAGGCAATAGAAATATAACAAAGAAAGGCAAAAGACAGTCCTTGCTTTTATGGAGCTCATACTCTAATATGGAAGACAACATGCAAACCACAATGGGCAAATGAGTCAATCAAAGGATAAAATGAAAATGGTCAATTGAGGGAAGGAATTAGAATTAAGAGGACTTGGGAAAAACTTCCTCTAGAAGATAGATTTTTAGCTGGGACTTCATGAAAGCCAAGGAAGTAAGCATTAGAACTAGCTGAGTCAAATTATTCCCAGGATATTTATACACATGTAATATATATAATTATATATATATATATATACATATAATTTGAAGGAAAACAATTAGATGAGAAATGGAATATCTGGCAGCTTTTCTATGGTGTTCTACTCTCAACATCTATTAAAGTATAATCACATCTGAATTATAAATTCAATACATAATTTTTTATGTGAAGAAATGTAAATGATTCTCAAGATCAGCAATACCACTGCTTCAAGAAGGTTAAAGATAAAATCTCTATATTCTAAAACTTTCATAGCAACTTTTCCCCCCAAGAAAACTGGAAGTGCCTGAGAAAAATGTGGCATATGAATGTAGAATATTACTCTTCTACATGAAAAAACAAATATTAGGAATTCAGAGGAACATAGAAATACTTTTACGAATTGACACAAAGAAAAAAGCAAAATGACAAGAGCAAAAGGTAGCATGAATGTGCTAGAGAAAGAATACTATCTCAATCACTGAGCCTGTGAGATAGCTTGGCAGTGCAGTGGATAAAGCACTGAGACTGAAGTCAGGGAGACTTGAGTTTATCCAGCCTCAGATACTTAGTATCCGTATGGTCCTGGACAAGTCTCTTAACCACCGCCTGCCTCAGTTTCCTCAACTGTAAAAAGGGGGTAATAATAGTACCTACCTTCTAAAACTTTTTTGAGAATCAAATGAGATAATATTTCTAAAGTGTTTAGCACATAGTTCTTATGATGTACAATGCTGAGATTCCTTCCTGACAACCTTGCTGCTGGATACTTAGATGTAGCTATAGAGGGGGAAGAATCAAGATGACCACTTAGACGCTGCATAAATCCAGTGTTCTGTGAAAACCCTTCCACATCAATCAAAAACAAAGTGCTTCGAGGGGACAGAAAACCAAATCTAACAACAAGACAGAGCTGGGGGACCCTCCTGCTGGATTCAACAAAAAAGCCTGAATTCTCAGGATTAAGGAAAAGAAAGAAGGATGGTCCCAGGACCTTCAGTGGTCCCTGGAATATCAGGTCAAGGGGGGCAGCCTGGAGGGACTGCCTTGCTGGCACAACTGTCATCAGCAAGGCAGCTGGAGAAGAAGCAGGGAGAGGGCAGTGTAAGGATAATTTTTAGGGTTGTGACCTAAACTAAATTAATTATTGGCTGACAGGGGATATCCCAAATAAAATACCCAAGTCAGATGGAATTTTATGGTGATTTTAATTAATATAGAGGAAAGAATTAAGAAAGAGAGGAAAAAAGTTAATTTAAACTGCTCCAGCTCAGGCCAAGCCAGGCAGGAGTTCAAGGCCTTGGCCAAGGAGGTCTCCACTGAGAGCCAAGGGAAAAAGGAGTCAATCTTATCACTCACCCTGTGACTGTCTCAAGGAAGCTGTCTGAGGGAGCTCCTCCAGGATAGAGTTCCAGGATCGAACTGGCGCCCAGTCCTGTTCACAGGAAGTGACAAGCCAGAACCACCTTTCTAGGGAAAGAGTCAAAAGGTTCTCCTAGAGAGAGCCAGTGAGCCAAATATATAGCCCTTTTACTCTTGTGTCTCCTCCTCTAAATGCCCATTCTTTAGTTCTCATCTTCTTTGATTAGATTATATCTTTAGAGTTACTTAACACTTCTTTGTTAAGTTCACCTTTTGTGAGCTACTTAACCTTTTTGTGATTAATTTAACCTTTATAGTTACTTAACATCTTTTTGTATTAAGATCTTAAAATATATTTAACTTAAAGTTCTAGCTTCACTATAAAGTAAGAACTAAGTACCTTCATTGTTCAATCAGGAGATTATAATTTCATCTTCTCCATAAAGTAAGATCTCAGTAGGGTGGAGTAATCTAAATTTCACAGCAGCTTAGTCACTGCCAAAACTCTCCATCTTGCCTCAGGGCACATCCATCTCTGCAGATCAGCCCCACCCAGGCTTAATTTTATCAATAAGGCAGATAAGAAGTCTTCAGAGGGCAGGGAAGCTCAATCTCTAATACTTCTCTCCCACTGGCTGTGCTGAGAGTCTTGCTAACTAAGCTCCCAAGTCAAAACAACCACTACAGAATACCTTGATAATCAGATGGGAAGTTCAGCTCCCTTTAGCCTCTACACCTTCACCTACACCAGGGGTCCCCAAACTTTAACACAGGGGGCCAGTTCATTGTCCCTCAGACCTTGGAGGGCCAGACTATAAAAACCTAACCCTAACCCTAACAAGGTAGCAGTATACACAGTGTGGAATCTCCTCCCCCAAATCGATGCTCACCATGCTGAAGTCTTCCATTGTGCAGCCACACAATCCTTTGCATAGGGCATCCTTCTCAGGTGCCATGCAAAGGATTATGTCACTGGAAGTAGTACTGTATATGAGAGACCCCACACTTTATGGCACCACCACATACAGTGCTCCTCTCACTGACCTCCAATGAAAGAGGTACCCCTTCCAGAAGTGCAGTAGGGGCCAGATACATGGCCTCATGGAGCGGCATGTGGCCCCCTGGCTGTAGTATGGGGACCCCTGACCTACACCTTCAGCTTCTGCTGCCAGCTGGGGAAGATCTGACCTCAGGGCTCATTAATACTCCATCAACTTAATCTAGTCTATCAGCAGAGCAGAGAAGAAGCCCCTTCAGGGCAGAACAGCCCAAACCCATAGATTCAGCAAGTAAACAGAGGAGCAAGAATACAGCCAATAATGAGGTGGAAAGAAGGAAAAAATATGAGTAAACAACAGAAAAAGAAAAAAGAAATTACAATCAATGCTTCAATCAAGGTAATGAACAAAGAGCAAACGGAACAGAGGAAGACCAAGGAACACCAAGCAAAAAATGTATAAATTCCTGCAAATTAGACCCAGGCTTTGAAAGAACTTAAATGTAGCTATAGCTAGACTTTGGAATTGTGAAGTTGGTGAACCAAGTGTGAGTCTAACTGCACTGACTATAGAGGAGTTGGAGATCTGAAGAGAGGGTTCACATTGGGGAATAGAAGGAAATTAAATTGGTGCCAAATTGTGAAGGGCCTTCCACCCCACTCTGAAGATTTGGGACTTTATTCTGTAGGCAGTGGGAAAATGTTGAAAGTTTATAAGTATCTGAATATAGATTGAAGCATTTTTTTTCCTTTTTTATTTTTATGGTTTTATTTTGTTGTGGGATTGGGGGGGGGGGGTGTCTGCATTCTCTTTCACAACATGGCTAATATGGAAATAAGTTTTGCATGATTACTATGTAAATAGATATTTTGAACCCTCGACTTTAATCCCCAGAAGTCCTTTGTATTTTCCAGAATTCCCTGTAATATCTCCCGAGTCTCCACATTGGCGAGATCCCAATTGGTATTTAGCTAGCAGTAATACCTCCCATGCTCTCTTCTCTTCCTTCCTTGCAATGATATAGCAAGTATAGTGGTAAGCTAAGTGAGGGGATTTTAAATGAGCTAATCAGTCGTGGGCACCAGGTTTTTATTTTGTATCTTCTTTATTCCTTGACTTTTAATGATCCTTAATAAACCTCATAAAATATAATATTTTTATTATTAGAGATATATTTTAAATTTAACAGTTGGTAACCACGAAGGGACGAGTACTTCTCAATTTTTTTTAAGATAGCCTAGATAATTTTTTTAAAGCTACATTTCTCCTGCCAAGGCTTTTTGTCCACCCCACCTACCCTGCTGCCTGCTCCTGCCTCCAGCCATCCATTCCTGACCTTCTTGACCCTGATCGCTCACCTGGTCCAGGCCCGGCCCCAGCCCCAGAGTCAATCTCAGGCCCCAGCAACTCTACTCCTGATCTCCAGCCTCTGACCCAGATCGCTCATCCAAACCCAAGCCCAGCCCCAGGACCCAGGCTGCTGGTAGCTGCTTCTGTGTCTTCGGAATCACAAACCAGCTGGTAAAAACTGGGGTGTTCTTTCCTTAGGCTACAATTGGCCTCCACATGGCTGGGGTCCTAGGGGGGAGGGGAAACGAGGAGAAGGAAGAGACTTTTCCAAACAGGAAGTTGATTACAAGTATGGCGTATTCTATGAGAGAGCAGTGCATTGCCTATTTCAAAGGATGCTTTTTAAGTGCACTGATCCTTTTACTTATCTTATCTGAGATTCAGGGGAGAAATTCATCTCCCTTCAACTCTTTGCCATTTGGACATGCTCAATTTGAGATTTCTAAAACCCATGATCTCCCTCGCTATGGGAAATCCCACAGTACTGACAAAAGGAATCTCAATGGATTAAAACAAACAAAACAAACAAACAAACAAAAAACAAACTTTAAAGAGACTGAAGGCTATATTTTTAAGGCTTTTCAGACTCCAATGTTTTATAAAAATCTCTGTATTTTATTGCATTTTGCTGATTGTTTTGTTTAAGATTTAATTTTGATGGTCTTAAGGTCATATATTAATGTATTCAATACTATTCTGTTACACTGAATCATTTTAATGTATTGGGTTTTAACTACTGTTATATTCTGTTGCGTTTTCCCTATAACTATACTGAACAAATATTATTGAATGAGCCCATATATAAAAACAGCCTTTTTTTCCATTTTGACTTTGTAAATTGTCACATAGAGGATGGATGGACTTCATCAAAACTGGTTACAATTATATAACAACCTTTGGAAAATTTAGGTGTCTTTAGACATGATTTTTAGATTCTTTTTTCAACAGCTCTGATCATTTTGCCTGCCTCTAACAGGAGGTAAGATCCATTTTAGTTGCTGAAGTGAAATAAAATTATAATCCCCACCTCCCACATTTATAAAAATATGAATGGATGGGACATCACAGTCTCATACCAAATGAGCTAGGAAGTTGATACCAAGGCATGGTACCCCTGGATGGCTCCCCAAAGGGAGCATCTCTCATTTATAACTCTTCATCTCACTTTACCCTTTCACCAGAATGATATCTACATTTCTTGATGATGTTCTAGACCCAAATAAGTTTTACTTTGTTTAAGAATGTATTTGCCAAGGTTTAAATATTGCTACACCTGAAAAATTTGTGACAAGTATCCATTTTCTTTAAATGTCATACAGCAGACTCATGTTAAATATGATAGTGGGTTTGTTTGCTAATGTCATTAAGTAGGCTATTGTGAATTTTGGGGATTTTGATATTTTTTGAATGTGCATTACCTGTTGTAGTACTTTCTTTATAAAAAAAAAACTGTTACTTTGTGAAAATCATTTTGTACTCACACATGGCTAACACAGTGTGTCAATGATTAAAAGCTATATTTTTGAATTTTTAAAACTTTTATTATTACATTTTCTTGCATGTGCAATATACTATTTCAGTATTTTTATTATTTCTCTCCTTTTATATTTGAAGCATGTCACCAGTATTAAGAAGATTTTAACTTTTTTACATTTTGCAGTAATATAAGTTTAAAATATATTTGCTATAATGTCAATGCATACCCAAAAAGCTTGAGACTATAAAAATGATGCCACTAATTGTTTAAAGAAAATTATGGGACCTTGCTTAATGTTTCTGTCTGATTATAGGACAAGAGAATACAAAAAAAAAAGCCACTGCACAGTGCCAAAGAAACACAAAGCTAAACTACATAGTGCCAATAGAGCACAAAGTCAAAGAGACAAACCAATCCTGATGGGGTTGATGAAAATTTTGAGCCATGACAAGAGGACTTGAACATGTTTGGGGTTCGAGGTTGTGGCTATTTAACATGTGTTAAAGGCAAGTCTTCCTTGTTCCACATTCTACCAAGTATCTCAAATTTGGCTTCTACCTGGCTCCTAAAATTTAGTCCCTTTTCTGTCTTTCATAGTGTGGCAAACTTTCTGTAGTCCTGGTTACTGATTGGGCAAATACATCATTGCTTAAATAATTTTAATTGGGCCCTAATTCAAGGGCCTGTTACAGATTTATTTTTCCTTTACTTGGAATTTTTACACATAAGACTTTGATAGTCTATATTTCATCCAGAAATTATCTTTTTTAACTTGGAATTTTTTTTATGTTTTTAATTCTCTTGCCAATTGATTCGTGTACCTCATAATTCAGCCATGCACCCCTGAGTGATCCCTATGTTTTTTAATCACCCTCTTCAGGGGGGTATGTATAAATTATTATTATTTTAAATTGCAAAGTTTAAATTCCTTTTGAGAGTAATTTTACGTTAAGAATCTTGCTACCTCTCTGAATCCAGAAAGTGAACTGTTTGGAGAAGATACCATGAAGATGCCTATACAGACAACAAGCTGCACCAGAAGATCCAGAGTGAGCTTTGGGATGTGGTGATTTGAACTGTGTGAGGTTTAAATGCATTTGTTTTGTATGTATATTCTTATGCCGAAGGGGACTGCCCCCAATTGGCTTTTTGTCAATGCACCTAGTAACCATTGCTTTTGTTCTCTTTTCCCTTTTATCCACAAATTATTGCAATATTTAAGTTGATTATGTTTCCATGATCCTTTTGGGGAAACTGGTTTCCCAATAGGATCAGAGGGGGGTATGTATAAATGGAGATTTTTGAACCCTAGACCTCAATCTTTCAATTCATAATTAGTAATCAACTGTTTTATATATTAATTTTTGTTTCTACAAACAAGCACTACAATTAAAGCTTTTAGAATAAAATCCCTAAACTACTTTTTAAAATGTTATATATTATATTATTTTATATGAGGTACATGTATTAATATAAAATGTATGCTTTTCTTTCCTTTTTTTCTTCTCCTCTTTTCAAAACAGCCTTCAATATTTTTGCTTGACTTGAATTTAATGTAATTTTACAATAAATTCTTTATATATATTAATTTTGCTCAACTCTTTTTTGTTCAGTTCAGATTAAAGTGAGGATTCTATGTTTCCACACTTTTCATCTACTTCATACCAATAAAGTGAGATAAATCCCTTTTCCTTTCTTCTTTCTTCATTTGTACATTCCCTTTTAGTTCCATTTTAATTTTTTTCTCCTAAGACCATCAAAATAAACCAATCAACTCCCCCCCCCCCCACCATCTGTCTTGTTTAATTCTCTCTATGACCACTGAAGACAGTAAGGTTCTAAAAGGACATGTCTTTTCTCACTTCTTAGAATAAAAATGCATCATCATTAAACCTTTTCCAATTGCCAAAGTGTATTTGCTTTTTAAATTTCTCATGACTACCATGCTCTTTTTATCAAAAATTCTTAAAAGGCCTCTATTTCATTAAAATTCCCCTTTTCTTTTTTTTTTTTTAATCCTTATCTTCTTCCTTATTGGTTCCAACGCAGAGGAGTGGTAAGGGATGGGCAATGGAGGTTAAGGTTACACAGCTAGGAAATGTCTGAGGTCACATTTGAACCCGGGTCCTCCCATTTCTAGGCTTGGCTCTCAATCCATAAGCTATACAGCTGCCCCCAGAGTAAATTACTTTTGATTGTAAACCTTTATTATTTGTCTTTTGGAATACATTTTGAAACCTTCTCTGTTTCGTAGTAGTAGTTGCTACATCTTATACACTCCTAATTGTGGTTCCTTTACACTTGAATTCTTTCATTTTATCTGCTTCAAGTTTATTTTCTTTATTTTCTGAAAGTTCTATATTTCAATTATGCTATTTCTGGGAGTTTTCATTTTGGGGTTTCCTCCAAGAGATAACTAGTAGATTCTTTGTCTTTTAAAATTGTTTTGGGGTACTCTTAGAGCTCTTATGGCCAAACCATTTAAATTTTTGAGACTCTACTTGTAGTTGTTGTAATGTTATATAATATTATTCTTGGCTTTCCTCTTAGTGTGCTCTTGACCCATACCATTTCTTAAGAGTATTCAGTGTCTTCTTTAATCTTATCTCTAGTCTCAGTTCTTATTTTGGGATTTAGAGTCAGAGCTACATTCTGTCTTCTTCTATACTCCTGCCTATAATGGTCAGAATTTGATCCAGATCTCACTTTTCCTAGGTTCCTACGACTGGCTTCCTCTTCCCTTGATGCAATACTCACAGCTCAAAATAGAGTAAACTTTAGTGTTTCTAGTTAAGCTCTGTAACTGGTTGTCCCCAAACTGAGTAAGAGACTTCAACCTCTTTTGTATCATCTGTGGCTACTTTATTATCGTATACTGCCAAGCCTTAAAGTCCTCCCAATCAAAACTGTGTCCCCTTGGGATCCCCTAATCTCAGTGCTTCCAAGGTTATTGTTCCCATTTCCCATTTCATGGCCAGAGAGCTGCCTTTTCTGTATCCTTTAGAGTTCCCCTGTTCTGGGCACAACCTAGTCTAATATCCTTCCTGGGATTTTCTAAGTCATGGCCCTGCCTTTTCTATTTCTCCCGGTGTGTTTCTCCTCCCCTCTTCACAGGGCTTTACTGAGTCTACTGGCTTACTATTGGTTTCCCCATGTGAATGCTGAAAGAGTCTTGACTTACAAGGGTTTTTTTCTGCTCAGGGTACTGCCGGTGCTCCTGAGTTAGGAACTTCCAACATATTTAGCTGTCTTACTGCTGGCTTCCTCAGTAAGACAATTCTTCCAATGTCCTCAGAGTCTGGTCATCTTTTCATTCAGTCCTGAGCTGGATAGAGAAGCTTATATAAGTTTCTATTTGGATTTTTTTTGTTCTATTTGCGCTGGTATTAATTTTTAGATCACTCTGGAGTAAAAGTGGGAAAGAATGCAGCCATTCTCCTATTTGGAAGGCCCTCATTGCTCTTTGGGGTATCAGAAAAGGTCTTTGGCCAAGTAGATCAGGAAAGCTTGCAATCGTCACGAAGCCTGAGCCTAAATATCATCTCCAAAGAAATAACAAAAGGAGAATGCTGAAATAGAAACCAAGCCAGAGAGCAATAAATGTCCAAGAAAATGATCCATCTCATTCCCTGGCCCATCTAAAGGGCAACTCCTCTTTGGGCTGACCTCGACAACACAATCTAAGCATGGTCTTTCAAAGGCCCTTTAGCTCTTCTTAGTTGGCTTAGATCCACTCATCTTCTGAACTATAGCTATGCCTGTATTTGTAAAATAAAGTAGGAAGAAACTTGCTCAAGAAATATGAATATGTATTTTTCTCCCCTACTTCTTGTTCCTATAGAATTTACTCTTTGTTTTAAGGATTGAGCTTGATGGCATAAATGGTGGAAGGACCACTAGATCTGGAATCAAAAGAACCAGGTCTGAACCTCAACTCAGATGCTTCCTAATGTTATGAGGGAAAAGCTTCATAAACCTTCAAGGCCAGGAGAAATATAATCTCTTATTGTTAGAAAGAAAAGTGAGGTGATTGTTCAGGATGAAATTCAAAGTCATCTTCACCACATACTTGAACTGACATCCTCCTAATGGATGCAACTCTTACTAAAGTAGTTTCTTTAGTTAAATGACTCCTAGAGGGACCTCTCGTTCTGCACTTACATTCCTCAGGGCAGGCTGCAGATGAGGGCAACTATTCCCAAGCCCCTTCCCTCTTTAGAAGGAAACTTTTTCACTTGAATGGAAAGCAGCGTAACAGGACCTTACTAGCAATGATTCTAATTTCTATGTCACTCTAAGGTTTCATAGTGTTTCCCTTGTGACAGTTGTGTGAACTAGCTACTGCAAATATCATTTTCCCCATTTTACAGGAGAAGGAACTAAACTTCAGATAGGTGAAGTGAAAGGGAAGCAGGATCCAAACCCCAGTGGCCCAGATACTAAGGTCAGAGTTCCTTTCCTCATGCTACAAGGTTATTTTGAAAACTTAGATCTTCACTTACATTTTTATTTTCAATTCCATAATAATAAATAGAAGAGAAAAAGAAAAAAGCATTTATTAAGTACCTGGTATGTGACAAGCACTGTGCTAAACGCTTTATATATGTTTTCTCCTCCCAAGCATCCTATGAGGTGTTATTATTATCCTCATTTAACAAGTGAGGAAACTGAGAGAGCAGTTAGTGACTTGCCCGGGATCACCCAGCTGGTATCTGATGCCAGATTTGAACTCAGATCTTCCTACCTCCAGTCCCAGTGCCTATCCATTACATCACCTTTGCCCATAACAACAATAGCAACAATAATAACACAACTTGCATTTGCATAGCACTTGAAAGTCTATAAATCTCCTTTCCTGCACTGATTCATTTACCCCTTGCAAGAACCCTGTGAGGTAGGTGTTGTAACATGGTGTCCATTTCACAAATGAGGTAACAGATCATGAAAGCTTAAGGAACTAAACCTTGATCATACAACTAATTAATATTAGGGATGGGTCACTACAAGAGTCAATGACAGGGATAAGAGTCCACATTCCAGTTCTCAAGATAAGAAATTATTTCTCTCTTCCTTTGGGCACCCAAATAAGTATGTCAGATGGGAATTCTCTGAATGGGGAATCTTTGGAACCTGATGAATGGCTTTCTTTACCTGTGAAAAATAGCCAAATTATTTTAATTTCCTTAGGTGCTTAGGATTGTGTCCATGGCCTTCAGTCAGCCCACACCCTACAATGGGTGCATTACATGCAGGAAGAAAAAAAAAACATTTTCAAAACCTCTTCTTTTTCTTCCAATATTAGTAACTAGGGGCTTTTATGGACAATGCCTCAGGGAAACTGAGATCTTTTTTTTTTTTTCAAAACTTGGCGCCTTTTACTCCTCTCCCTTGATGAGTCTTCACACCTTGGCCTGGCATCTTTCCTCTGCCCACAGTGAGAGCCCTGCTAATGCCTTCATTTCCAAAGCACGGAATCCCTCCAATTTACCCAAGTCGAAGTTCTTCACTGAGGACAATTTTCAAGCTAAGTGAGTTTGTTCATCTGTTTTGAGTTACTTGAAAACATATAAAACCTTTTTAAAAAATCAAAGCTTCATTTTTAATAGGAATCTAGTGTTTTCTTAATAGTCATAACTTAGTAGCAACTACAGATATTTTTTTCTAAAATTGAAAAGAGAAAAAAATCATCTTTGGACTGACACAACATGACAAATTTTAGCCAAAGTAGAATGTCAGAGTTATGAACAACGGAAAAAACAAGGGTAACAAGACACTCAGTCTTCTTGGTGAGTGCTCCCAGCCACGCCCACCATCAAGGGTACGTACACACTTCATCTCTCAGCTTAGCCATCACAGGATGGGCAACTTCAAAGGTCACCATACTGCTAGGCTCTGAGCAAACAGAAGGTAATTGCAATTGGAAATCGCAAAGTGTGAAGGCTGCTTTTCAGGCTTATGTCTATTACATTTTCCTGGTCTGCTTCCCTTAATCCAATGCCAAGGACCAAGCCTTGAAAAAAAATAAAAAACTGCCCATCATGGAGTTTAGTTTGAACTGAGTATGAGAAGGGAAAACACACACAGAATACCTAATTGCTTCCAGCACAAATGACCTGTTATAAACAGACTGGAACACAAAAATACTCTCATAGAATGTCAGAGCTGGAAGGGACCTTAGAATCACAGAACATCAACTGTTAGATCTGGAAGGGACCTTAGAATCACAACATAGAATGTCAGAGTTGGGAAAAGGCTTGGAATCCTAGAACATACAAAAGTCAGGACTGGAAGGGGACCTCGTATCAGAGAACATGGAACGTCAGAGCTGGAAAGAACCTTTTTTTCTTCCGCTATTAGTAACCAGGGGCTTTTATGGACAATACCTCGGAGAAAATGAAATATTTGTTTTTTTAGGAGTTGGCACCTTTTACTCCTCTCCCTTGATGAGACTTCACATCTTGACCTGGCTTCTTTTTCCTGCCCATGAAAGAGCTTATCAAGAGTCCATGACCACAGAAGGTCGAAGATGAAAGATACCTTACATTCCCAGAAATCTAAAATGTCAAATAATAGTCCTGTGCTATAAGAATCGGAGTCCTTTCTTGGGGACCTCCAGGAGAGTCTTTTTTCCAGGATGCCACAGGACTGAGAATGCATGAACACAAAAAGTTAAGGGCAGAGATGGCTGGAAATAGTGCCAGAAGAAAGACAAATGTTGGCAATGAAAAACAGGAGCTGGCATCAGTGAGTAAAGATAATGGCTCCTAGATGACTAACAGGGATTCCAGAGTTGACCTAGTATCATACCGAAAATGACAGTGTGTACAGGTGACAGTGGCCAGGAGACAAGAATGGGAGCAGATGCTGGAGTGACGAATAAAGGGAGTACCCAGCCCAGAGAACTACTGACGTGGTACCAGCCTTGGGACTCAAAATAACAAGGCAGATGACCAGCATTATTTGCTAGCATTATGTTTTGTGAGTCATTTTTGTGACTGAAGCCCTGGATAGGGCATAAAGAGGGAAGAAATAGTTCTCACCAGTGAAAGTGGGTTATAAACGTTCTGTAGCTAGCCAGTCTCAGATATTAGTCCCTCCTCTTTTCTCTATATGCATTTTGAAAGAAACCTGTCCCAAGTTTCATGCCTTGTTAGCTTAATTCTTTCAGAAGAACTGAAAGCATATGAGGGGGACTAGAAAGGAATGAAGCACAAATGTTTTTTTTTGTTTTTTTTTGTTTTTTTTAATATATTTTATTTGATCATTTCCAAGCATTATTCGTTAAAGACATAGATCATTTTCTTTTCCTCCCCCCCACCCCCCATAGCCAACGCGTAAGTCCACTGGGCATTAGATGTTTTCTTGATTTGAACCCATTGCTTTGTTGATAGTATTTGCATTAGAGTGTTCATTTAGAGTCTATCCTCTGTCATGTCCCCTCAACCTCTGTATTCAGGCAGTTGCTTTTTCTCGGTGTTTCCACTCCCATAGTTTATCCTTTGCTTATGAATGGTGTTTTTTTCTCCTGGATCCCTGCAAGTTGTTCAGGGACATTACACCGCCACTAATGGAGAAGTCCATTACGTTCGATTATACCACAGTGTATTAGTCTCTGTGTACAATGTTCTCCTGGTTCTGCTCCTCTCGCTCTGCATCACTTCCTGGAGGTTGTTCCAGTCTCCATGGAACTTCTCCACTTTATTATTCCTTTGAGCACAATAGTACTCCATCACCAACATATACCACAGTTTGTTCAGCCATTCCCCAATTGATGGGCATCCCCTCGTTTTCCAGTTTTGGGCCACCACAAAGAGCGCAGCTATGAATATTTTTGTACAAGCACAAATGTTTTTAATCAGGGTTTCTGTAGGTGAAAGTAAAACAAGCGCTCATTATTGAGAAACCTTCCAGACTGAATCTAGTTCATTTAAATCAAGAATTTAAATTTTGATTCATGGGTTAGTGCTGGACGAGAGCCCAGAAATCACCTAGTCCTGTTCTCCTTTGGGTTACCAATGTGGAAGACTCAGAAAGACTGGAGAACTTACCCTAGAGGACAGCTAGATAGTGCAGTGGATAGAACCCCTGGATCTAGTGTCAGAAAGATTCCTCTTCCTAAATTCAATTCCAGCTTCAGACACTTCCTAGCTGTGTGATTCTGATAAAGTCACTTAACCCTGTTTGCCTCATCTGCAAAATGAGCTAGAGAAGAAAACAAAATATTCCAGAATCTTGGCCAAAAAAATCCCAAGTGGGGTCACAAAGAGTCAGAGACTATTCAAAGGACTGAAGAACAACAAAATTTATCTGAGACCACACAGGTAATAAGGAGCAGAGCCAGATTTCTAACTCAAAAATTTTGATACCAACTCTAATCTTCTTTTTCCATTTATTAGCAATAATCATAACTCCCATTTCTACAGCACTTTCAGGTTTACAAAGCACTTTCCTCAGAGCTCAATGAAACCCAGAGGCACCCAATGTGTACTCTGCATAGGGCCCTATGCTCAGGTGCTGGGGATGAAGAGATAGGTGCCATATGGACACATATACCTGAGAGAAATTGCTGGTCTCTTCATTTTGCTGATGGAGGAACTAGGACCCAGAAAAAGAGAAGGGAAATGTAACTTCCTTTAGTTTGCATAGCAAATAAAGGGGTCAAAGCAGATGGGAAAATGATTAGAACACTGGGCCTGGAGTCAGGAAGACCTCAGTTCAAATCCAGCCTCGGACACTAATTATGTGACTCTGGACTAGTCATTTAACCCCATTTGCCTCAGTTTCCTCATCTGTAAAATGAGATGGAGAAGAAAATGGAAAACCACTGCAGTATCTCTGCCAAGAAAGTCCCAAATGGGGTCACAAAGAGTCAAACATGACTCATGAACAAGAACAAAAGATCTCATTTCCTAGCCTTAATTTTCCTTCTCTCCACTCTCTATATTACTCTTTCACCTATTTATCAGGATGTCTGGGTTCCCATGGTATCCATGAAGCCAGGTATGGAATGGGGGAAGGGGAAAAGGGACTTAAAGAACAGCAACAAAAAAGTTAAAGAATTTCAAAACCAATTAATTAATGTTCTGAATAGGATAAATGGGCCACAAAGATACATTTAATGTTTTGGAGCTTTTGAGTCAATAGTTCCATATGCAAAATTGAACAGATCGCCTAAACAGGGTCATGGTTGGTGTGCAGGGCAGAAAATAACAAAGTATGCTAACTTGGGCTAAAGCTGAGAATTATAGCTTACTCAATTTTTAATTCTAGGTGGGAGAATAAGGTTAAGAAAGGGAGTGCTAGAGGCCCACTTAGAAAATTCCTCTTGTTTCCTGGTTAAATTTCAACTTGCTACTACCATGGCACCATTCTTTTGGAACAAAGGGAACATTTAGTTGCAATTGTGAGTTGCTATTTTTCATTCTGACCCCTTCATTCAAAGAAAGTCCCACCTATCCATTGTTTCACACTCTGCAGTCTCACTTAATTAGACTGAAAGGACTAAACAATTGTTTCAATTCTAAGCAAAATCTGGACCATTACAATTACCAAGCTATACATGGCATGGTGGAAAATGTCTCAAGCTGACGTTGAAAGAACTCTGTAGGCTTCCTGATTCCAATTTCAACCCATTTCCCTTCTCCCCAGTTTCCTCACCAATAAAATGGGGATGATAATATTCAACTCCCTCTCTCTCTCTCTCTCTCTCTCTCTCTCTCTCTCTCTCTCTCTCTCTCTATATATATATATATATATATATATATATATATATATATATATATATATATTTATATAGGATTGTTGAGGAGTAAACAGTCTGGACTTTAAAGTACAATAAAAATGTGAGGTTTGGGGTTTTTTTTGGAAATTTTTATTTATCTTATTTATAAAAATATATATTATTTATACTATTTATTTAATTAATCAATTTAGAACATTATTCCTTGGTTACAAGAATCATATTCTTTCCTGCCGCTCCCCCCACCCCTTCCCATAACTGATGCACAATTTCACTGGGTTTTACATGTGTCCTTGATCAGAACTTATTTCCATGTTGTTGTTGTTTGCACTAGGATGTTCATTTAGAGTCTACATCCCCAACCATGTACCCCTCACCCATGTAATCAAGCAGTTGTTTTTCTCCCACAGTTCTTCCTCTGAATGTGGATAGTGTTCTTTCTCGGAAATCCCTCAGAGTTGTTTGGATCACTGCATTGCCACCAATGGAGAAGTACATTACATTCGATTGTACCACAGTGTATCAGTCTCTGTGTATAATGTTCTGGTTCTGCATCACTTCCTGGAGGTCATTCCAGTCTCCATGGGAATTCCTCCAGTTCATTTTTCCTTTGAGCACAATAGTATTCCATCACCAACATATACCATAATTTGTTCAGCCATTCCCCAATCAAAGGGCATTCCCCCATTTTCCAATTTTTGGCCACCACAAAGAGCATAACTATGAATATTCTTGTACAAGACTTTTTCCTTATTATTGCTTTCGAGCACAGACCCAGCAGTGCTATGGCTGGATCAAAGGGCAGACAGTCTTTTAGAGCCCTTTGGCCATAGTTCCAAATTGCCCTCCAGAATGGGTGGATCAATTCACAACTCCACCAGCAATGCATTAATGTCCTGACTTTGCCACATCCCCTCCAACATTCATTACTTTCTATTACTGTCATGTTAGCCAATCTGCTAGGTGTGAGGTGATACCTCAGAGTTGTTTTGATTTGCATCTCTCTGATTATAAGAGATTTAGAACACTTTTTCATGTGCTTATTAATAGTTTGGATTTCTTTAACTAAAAATTGCCTATTCATGTCCCTTTCCCATTTATCAATTGGAGAATGGCTTGATTTTTTGTACAATTGATTTAGCTCTATAAATTTGAGTAATTAGACCTTTGTCAGAGGTTTTTGTTATGAAGATTGTTTCCCAATTTGTTACTTCCCTTCCAGTTTTGGTTGCATTGGTTTTGTTTGTACAAAACCTTTTTAATTTGATGTAATCAAAATTATTTATTTTACATTTTGTGATTTTTTTCTAACTCTTGCTTGGTCTTAAAATCTTTCCTTTCCCAAAGATCTGACACGCATACTATTCTGTGTTCACCTAATTTATTTATAGTTTCCTTATTTATATTCAAGTCATTCACCCATTCTGAGTTTATCTTGGCGTGGGGTGTTAGTTTTTTTTTTTAATAGCCATGAAGAATTATTTTTAATACACCAAAGTGTGAAGAGTATAGAAGGAAATTTAGAACAGAAAAAGCTAAGCAAGACAGTTTTGTTACTATCATGCTAAATTTAATACTTAATTTTTTTAAATTGCAGAAGATCAGTCTCATTTACAATCCTCTTTCCTATTCCTGGAATATTGAAATATTCATATTTGCTAAGTTCATAGTAAAACAAATTAAAAAGAAATAGGAGTTATTTTTATTATTATAGTTGGTATTAAGTATTTGCTGGATGAATGAATCACAGAATGTTAAGGGTGAAAAGTCTCAGACATTACAGATGAATTAATAACAAGGAATGAATAAATGAATGAACAAATGAATCATTTTGAATTGAAACTAAGTTGCCCAATTCAATTCACCAAATATTCATTGTGCAACTACTATGGGCAAGTCCTTTTGGGAACCCACATGGGTTTTCCACATAGTCTTCTGCTCTCAAGAAGTTTACAGCAGAAACAGAAATAAAATTTATGCAAGTGAAATAGCTAAATAGCCACATAGACCCTGTAGCAAAGATACTCAGGGGTTTCTTTGCTACCCCTGCTACAACAGCAAATTATTAAGGGCTGAGATGATTCATATAGACAGTAAACACTAACTGAATTCAGACAAAGGAAAGACCATCTTGGGCAGAAAGAGTTAAGAGAAGGCTTCTTAGAAGAGTTGATATTTAAGTTGGACATAGAAAGATGGGTAGAAACTGGGAGAAGAAGAAGGAAAAAAAGGTGAGCATTCTAAGACAGAGAGACCATCTGACTCAATGTCCGATGGTAGGAAAGAGTTTGGTGTGTTGAGAGGACAATAAGGAGACAATTATATCATGGAGAATAGGTGAAGTGATGGTTGGACAGGGAGGGACCAAATACTAGTGAGTCAAAGATAAAATAATGATTGTTTCCAGGTATCAAATGAATTTCAGCCATGGCATGCTGGCCTGGAGTTAGGAAGACTCATCTTCCTGAGTCCAAATCTGGCTCAGACACCGTCAAATGAGCTGGAGAAGGAAATGGCAAACTACTCCAGCAGCTTTGCAAAAAAAAAAAAATCAAATAAGGTTATGAAGAATTAACCACAATTAAAACAACTGAACAATAACAACAAAATCAAATGAATGAAAAAGACACCTTTATGATACTATAGAAACTTTAAATTCATATGTATAGCCTTTTTTTTAAAAGAGCAGATTACTATACTCTAATGAAACAACAATATAGGCCAGGTCATCTGAACTGGGGACAAAATAGTAATGTGATGAATCAACAAATATTTATCCTTTGTGTGCCAGAGACTATGCTGGTTGCCAGGGGGAAGAGGGGAGGGAATAAGTATTTAAACCTAGTATATACCTTACCAAACACTGTACTCATTACTTTATATCTTATTTGATCTGCACAACAACCCTTCAAGGCAGGTACTGTTATTATTCCCATTTTATACAACAAAGAAACCGTGTCTAAAAAGAGGTAAAGTGACTTGTCCAAGATCACATAAATATTATGTATGTATCAGAGCCAAATTTGAATTCCCATTTTCCTGACTCCAGGCCCAGCACTCTTTCCAATGTACCACCAGCTGGCTCTAAGCAAAAAAAAGAAAAAGAAAAAGAAAAAAAGAAAGAAAGAAATATAGCCAATCCCCAACTTTCAAGGGGTATAACATTCCTAGAAAATGGCAGGAAAGTAAAAAACGAAATGTTGATATATTAAACCTGTGAGAAATAGAGGAGTTAAGTTCCCAGGCCCACCAAAAACTGTAATCTTTAACTAGAGATAGCTGAAAATGCACTTTTCTGCCTAATTCTTTATAACAAAACAGTAATTCTGATAATATACACTTTTCTCATAATAGTAACCATTAAATAACCCATAAAAGTACTACACAAAATAAAATTTGTCATATGCAAAAAAATTTTCTTTCTATCAATTCCCTATAATTCTGTGACCTTTCATGCTAATATCTCAATTTAAAAAATCAATTCAGAGCAGAGAATAAACTGTGGGAGTAGAAACACCGAGGAAAAGCAACTGCCTGAATACAGCGGTTGAGGGGACATGACAGAGGAGAGACTCTAAATGAACACTCTAATTCAAATATTATCAACATAGCAATGGGTTCAAATCAAGAAAACATGTAATGCCCAGTGGATTTACGTGTCGGCTATGGGGGGTGGGGGGAGGAAAAGAAAATGATCTATGTCTTTAATGAATAATGCTTGGAAATGATCAAATAAAATATTAAATTAAAAAATAAAAGAAAGCAGGGTGTTCATCATTGTAACCATAGCCCCTAGTATGTTAAGGGCTAAAAAATGCTTGCTAAGTTCAATTGAATATATTATATATAGTATAGTAGATCTCTGTTGAGTCACATTGAATGTATATTATGCATAACATAATAAATACTTGTTAAATTGAAAAAAAAAATAAATCTTAAGGGCAAAAAAAAAATCAATTCAGGTGACAGCTGGGTGAATCAGTGGATTGAGAGCCAGGCCTAGAGATGGGAGGTCCTGGGTTCAAATCTGATCTCAGACACTTCCCAACTGTGTGACTCTGGGTAAACCCCATTGCCTAGCCCTTACTGCTCTTCCACCAACTAGTTCTAAGGTGGAAGGTAAGGGTTTAAAAAATAATTCAAAGCAATATTTACATTTCTTTTTTGTTTTCACTTTTTTCCAGATTACATGTTAATATAATTTTCAACAATAGCTTTTGGATATTCTCTAATCCATATTCTCTCCCTCTGTTCCACCTCTCAACCTCCCTAAGGCAGCAGGTAATATAGGTTACACATGTATTATCTGTCATACAGTATATATTTCCATGTTCATCATTGTGTGAAAGAAGACACATATCACTTTCATTAGAGAAATAAAATATGCTTCAATATGCCTTCAGACTCCATCAGCTCCTTCTATGGCTGTAGATAGCTTTTTCATCATGAGTCCCTTTGGAGTTGTTCTAGATCCTTGTTATTAATGGTTAAGACATTCACAGTTGATCATCCTACACAATTGTTGTTACTATATACAAAGTTCTCTAGGTTCTATTCACTTCATTTTGCATCAGTTTATATTAGTCTTTCTGGATTTTTTTATGATCATTTTCTGTGTCATTCCTTTTGGCATAATAGTATTACCTCACAATCATGCTACCTTGCACCTATCAAACTGAGTAATGATGAAAAAGGGAAATGATAAATGTTAGAGGGCATGTAGAAAAATTGGAACACTAATACATTGTTGGGGAAGCTATGAACTGATACAACTGTTCTGGAGAACAATTTGAAAGCACTCCCAAAGGACCAAAAAACTATACATGCTCTTGAACCCAAGAATACCACTACTAGATCTGATCCTAAAGAGATCAAAGACAGAGGAAAAGGACCGATTTGTACAAAAATATTTGTAGCAGATTTTTGTGGTAGCAGAGAACTGGAAACTGAAGGAATGTCCATTAATTGGGGAATGGCTGATCATTGCTAATCCTATGAGAATGTGAAACTGGATAATATATGAAATGCAAAATAAAATATCATTCAAGGTGAAAAAAAAACCTTGAGTTGTTTTCATTTGTATTTCTCTAACAGTGATTTGGAGCATTTTTTTCATGACTAAACATAGTATTAATGTTTTCATCTGGGAATTGCCTATTCATATCCTTTGATCATTTGTCAATTGGAGAATATTTTATATTCTTATAAATTTGACTCAGTTTCCTAAATATTTGAAAAATCACACATTTGTCAGAGACACTTACTATAAAGATTTTTCCCCAGTTCATTGTTTGTCTTCTAATCTTGATTGCATTGGTTTTGTTTGTGCAAAATGTTTTTCTAATTTGATTTAGTCAAAGTTATCTATTTTATATCTCTTAATGTTCTCCATGTCTAGTTTGGACATAAATTCTTCCTTTATCCACAGGTCTCACAGGTAAATTACTTTGTGCTCCCCTAATTTATTCATGGTATCTCCCTTTATTTCTAAAACATGTATCCATTTTGACTTTACCTTGGTATGTGGTATGAGGTGCTGGACTGCACTTAGTTTCTGCCACACTATTTTCCAGTTGTTCCAGCATTTTTGTCAAATACTGAATTCTTCTTCCAAAAGATTGGATACTTAGGTTTGTCAAACACTAATTTATTATGGTCATTACTACTATAGTGTGTTGAGTGCCTAATCTATTCCATTGATCTACTACTTTATTCCTTCGCCATGTCAAATTGTTTTGATGGCTGCTGCTTTATAATACAGTTTGAAATCTGTTATAGCTAAGCCACCTTCCTTCATATTTTTTTCTCAATTCCCTTGATATTCTTGGCCTTTTGTTCTTTGAGATGAATTTTACTATTATTTTTCTAGCTCTATGAAATAATATCGGGGTAATAATATTCACTTTTCATAATACATTAAATCTATAGTATCATAAATACTTCATAGAAATAAACATTTTTTAACCTGAATCTTACGTTCCACTGTGTCAGATGGCAAATGGAGGGTATTGCATTATATACTATACTGCTATAAACCTCTCTACCTTAGTAGCCACACTCTGAAAACCAAAGGAGAGATTTCTGGGACTTTAATCATTGATGTTGGAAGTCACTAAAATTGTAGCAGTCAGGACATCACCTCTGATATTGACCTTCACAGCTAGTGAATTCACAAACACTTTTACAAATACTGACCCCATTTTTTGTTGATATAACTTATTGTCAATTCATTAACACCAATGCAGAAATTCAAGCATAAAGTTTATCTAACTAACACCCTGATTTTTTCACTAATCCATATCTCTGACTTTGCACGGTTGGCCTTAGAACCCAAAAAACTTGCATTATGCTTTGGGGGCATAATTGCAACAGAAAACTTGAGTTTTAAAGATATACAATGAAAATACACCCAAAAAATGCACAGGGAGCTCTTTACAATGGGGGAGTGTTAAGCAGAACCAGGAGAACATTATACATAGTAATTGTACAGTTATGGAACAATCAAATGTGATAAACTTTGCTACTAACTGCAATGCAATGATCCAAAACAATTCTGAGGTTCTTATGACAAAGAATGCTGTCCACCTCCAGAGAAAGAACTGTTGGAGTCAGAATGTAGATGAAAACATATGATTTATCAGTTGTTTATTTGGATATGTGTTTTGGAGTTTTTATTTTATAAGATTATTTGCTTACAAAAAAGAATAATATGGACATGGGTTTTGCTTGATAATACATGTATAACCCAGATTGAATTGCTTGTCAGCTCCAAGTCAGGGAAGGGAAGAAGAAAGGGAGACAATTCGGATCATATAGCTTTGGGAAACTGATGTGGACATTTATTAAAAATAAAAAATTAAAGCCAAAAAATAAAATAAAATACTACATACAAAGGTGAAGTGAACAAGATGAGGGAAGTGCCTGAAAGGTCACTAACCATTTCATAAACTTGAGGGTGGCATTTTCTCATTTTTGAGTCTACTGTTGTCAACTCAAAAATGAAAATGAGCTTTCTAATAAAATCACCTGAATGCTTGAACTCTTGAAAGCTAAATGCTAGAATATTGAGGATTGACTATAGATTTTTAAAAAGCAAAATAGTTCCTGCCTTCAAGGAGCTTACATCCAAATGAGGGGGGGTCAGAAAGGGGAAGTTGAAATGAAAACTATATATACAAAGTAATTGAAGGGGAGGCTAGATTAACAAGTATGAGGATCAGAAGAGGCTTCTCCTGGGAAATAGCTGTTGGGTCTAACCTTGAAAGAAGCCATGGTTTTGAAAAGATAGAAGTGAGGAAGGTGTGCATTCCATCCACGGGGACCAAACTGTGATAGCTAGGAGGCCAATTTGGCTAGGAAATGGAGTGTGTGAAGGAGAGAAATATGCCATCAGTTTAGAAAGGAAGATTGAAGATAGGGCTTCAAATACAAAAGAGAAGAATTTGTATTTGATCCCAGAGGCAAGAGGGAGTAAAGCTCTGTATTTTAGGGCTTTCAATTTGACAACTAGAGAAGATACATTGGAGAGGAAAGAGATTATGGAGGTAGTTGAGTTAAAAGAAGGGCATAGATGGATGAAAAAAGACATAGCAAGAGATCAACATATTTAGGTTAACTATTTCAATATGAATGATGAGAGAGGAAAAGATAGGGGACACTCTGAGATTATAAACTTGAAGGGCTGGAAAGGTGGTGGCCTCCACAGAAATAGGAAAGTCAGGAATAGGAGAGGGTTTGAGGGAAGAGATTGAGTTTAGAGTCTAAAAACTTGAATTTAAATTCTCATTCTGTAACTTACTGGCTATGTATCCTTAAACAAATCATTTAATTACTCTACATTTTATTTTCATCTTCCTTAAAATAGCTACCATTTATTTGGGGGATTAGAGTTTTATTTGGAGGTTTTGGTTTTATATGAGTATACTTTTACAACAATGAGTAAAATGAAGGCATGTTGTGCAGGATAACCATGTACAGCCCAGATCAAATTGCTTATCACTTCTGAACTGGGGCAAAGAAGGGAGGAACAGAGACAGTTTGGTCTTATAATTTTGGAAAACATGTCAAAATTACTATTTTTGTATGTAACTAGGAAAATTAAATATCTTTAAATTTTAAAAAATAGCTATAATTTGTCACTACTTACCTTCATATGACCAGAGGATGAAGTTTGAACATCTTATAGGTAAGAATTAGCGCTCTTAAAAGTCACAACATTCAGACAGCTAAGTAGTTCAGTGGACTGAAAGTCAGGCCTGAAGGTGGGAGGTCTTACATCCAAATCTGCCCTCAGATACTTCCTAGCTGTGTGACCCTGGGTAAGTAACCTAACCCCCATCTCCTTGCCCTTACTACTCTTCTGCCACAGTATTGATTCTAAAACAAAAGGCAAGAGTTTTTTAATAATATATTAAAATAAATAAATAAAAGTCACAACATGCTATAGTCCTGCAGAAGAGTCACATGGCTATGAAAACTTTCTTCAAATTTTCCTCTCCTCTATTTTTAGCAGGGGCATTAGGCTAACCCTATCTTCTCTTCATTCTGCTTCTCCATCAGTTACCAAGTTCTTTCTCTATACCAAAAGTATCACACCTAGCTTAAAGAATCAGATAAAAATGTGTTAGGGAAATATTTAGCAGAATAAATAAAAATACAATATACATTATGTTAATATGTGATTTTCTACTCAATATGTAGCCGCAGGGATGTTTATGTATCAATTTAATAGCTCCTATTTCTATTTGAGTTTGACATCACTTCTCTATGCTTGTTGTTCAGTCATTTCAGTCACATCCAGTTCTTCATGACTCCCATTTGGGGTTTTCTTGGCAAAGATCCTGAAGTGGTTTGTCATTTTCTTCTCCAGTTAATTTTACAGGTGAGGGAACCAAAGTAAACAGAGTTATAGTGACTTGCCCAGAGTCACATCGCTCTTAATTGTCTGAGATCAGATTTGAATTGAGAAAGATGAGTCTTCCTGACTCTAAGACCAGAAATCTATCTACTGCTCCACTTAACTAATATTTCAACTACCTTGCTTGAAAGTTTCTTTTGCCATCCTCTCATGAGCTCTGACTACCTGATTGTGGGGTGGAGGAGAAAAAGAGCAGGAAAAAGAATACTACAGATGTCTCATATACATCAAATACAGTTCTCTCCTGAGTATGAGAATTTATTTTTCATATACTGTATCTATTCCTACATCAGGGTCTTGTATTACGAAGGTCCCAATCAATTCCTGTAATTTCTGTGTATCTCTTTGTCTCAGTTCTGGGTTCTACGCAGTCTGCTACCTTTTACATTTTCTTTGTCATTGGAAATCCTAATCAATGCCTTCCCTTTTAATAGAATTTGGTCAATAAACGAAGGAGACAAGTGTTCTTTTCTGTGTATGTGAGCCCCATGACATTCAGATGGGGAAGGGTGGATAATTTGATAGCACATCTCTTAATTAGAGATGCCTTGCAATATTCAAAGGAGGGACTAAATAATGAGCTCCTAAAATTCTATTGATCTGCTGGACAGAGCTTCAGGGTTTTTGTCATCAAGAGGGCTATTGACCTATGTCACTTTAATTGGTTAGAATGTTGGCCTAATCAATAAACTGATATTCCTTACTCACAATATCTCTTGAGATATTTTCATTGTAACTTGAGACTCATTGCTTCTACTTCCTTTACCATCTCCAGTTCTTACAAGACTCTAAGGCTTCTGACTTCACTCCAAGGAAATTGTACTCTCCAAAACTGCCAATGATCTTTTAAGTGCTGAATCCAATGTCCTTTTCTTAACTCTCATCTCTTCTGAACTCTTGATCATTTGACACAGATTGATTACCTTCCTCTGAATATTCTTTTCTCTCTGGATTTTTGTGACTTAGTTCTCCTTTCAGTCTAACCACTTATCAGACCTTTTGCCAATTCATGGTCATTAGGCCTGAAAAAAAGTCCATGTCTATGCCCTGGACATTCTTTATAGCATCTCACTTGGTGATTTCATTGTTTTCCATGCATTCAATTGTCATCTCTAATGCAGATGATCCTCAGATCTATATATTTAGCCCTTGCCTCTTTTATAAGCTCCAGTCCCATAGCAACAACTGCCTTTTGGATATCTCAAACTAAATGTCCCAAAGTCATCTTAAACTCAACATATTCAAAACAGAAGTCATTATGTTTCTAAAACCTATCCTCTTCCCAACTTCTTTTTTACTGTTGAGAGAATCATCAGCTTCCCACACCTACAAATTCAGTGTTGTCCTTGACATAAAGAAAATCATTCTGCTTTAGCTACAGTCCATAAATTTGGTATATTCTTATTGCAATTGTTTCTATAATTGATTCATTGACCCACCAATTTTTTTAGAATTAAGTTGTGTAGTGTCTGATTAATTTTTAATTATTTCTTCAAACATTCTTTTTAGAATATAATTATTATTCCTTAGAATTAGTATTGTTTAGTAATTGATTCTGATAAGGTGAGTGACAGGGGGAGAGAAGATTCTGTCTAAAGGGCTCAAGCCTGCTCAGAATCCAATAATTCTGTTGGAATTCCAAGATGAGGGGGTGGGGGGGATTGCCACTGGAAGCTCTGAGACTCCAGGCAGTTGGTCTAACTGACTCAGTCTTTCTTGGATCTTAGCTGGTCCAAGAAGCAGCATCCTCTCTGAGCATCTTGGTTTTTCCCTGTGATAATTTGGGAAAACCGGGACTTAGAGTTTATTGATCATTTGGCTGTGGTTGGAGAGAAGTCACTGAGAGAGAAGAAAAGAAGATATTTTTCTCTGATCTCTGTGAGAAAACAGAGGGTAGGCTTTGACCTTCTCAGGTCATTCCTGCTTCAACCAGCTAACCTTGGCTGGAACTGGTAATACAATCTGTACTGAAACATATTAAGATAGTATTCTTAAACTATATATAATTTAAATAAGGATTTTGGACATAGGCTTAGTTTAGATAGAAAATTGGGGATTCGTTAGAATAAGTAGAGAGCATAGGTTTGGGGAAACCCAAACAGAAGAAGGATCTGTGAGAACCTAAAAAGTGGGAATTGGGCTCTAGTTAGAATCACCCCATAGTTTTTAGGGTCTCCTAATTAATTCTTCAACTATGAACCTTATAAGTCTTAATTAGAATTAAATTTTTCATCTGTCTCCCACCCTATCCATTGTGCTGATCTACAACCAAGGCCCAATACTGTTACCTTGGAGTTTTTATTGGAGTATCTGACTAACAACAACTGAGTCTAGATACCATCTGAACTATTTTCGGTGAAAGATATATTTGATATTTCTGCCTTTCTGCATTTGTTTTAAAGTATGCTTCACATAGTTGACTATTCTTCTTACATAGTCATTATGTTGACTTCATAAAGATGACCCTTTGACTGAGAAATATGGAATATGTAAATATGTCTCCAAAGATCTATCTCTAATCTTTCTAAAGTTTTATTCGGGTCTTTAATTTCCTTCTTATTTACATTTTTGTTAAAATTTGTCCAAGTCTGAAAGGGGGTACATTAAAGTATCTCATGATTATAGTTTTACTATTTCTCTCTGCAATTTCATTAACTTTTCCTTTAAATATATACTATAGAGTATTGTCATTGATTTATTACCTGTCACCTTTAAACATATGCCTGTCTCTTTTTTATTATGTCTATTTTATTGCAGTCTTATCTGAAATTATGATTACTACCCTGATTTTCTGAGTTCACCTGAAATATAACAGCTTCTCTTCTAATTTCTTATTTTAATTTTATGTAAATATTTATTTTCAAGTGTGTTTCTTGTGAACAACATATTGCTGGATTCAGCTTTTTTCATTTATTCTGCTATCCTCTTCCATTTTATGGATAAGTTCATCTCATTCACATTGACAGCTATTTTGTTAATTGTATTTTTCCCTCTATCCTGTTCTCTTAAACTTTTCTTCCCTTTGCCTCCTCTTCTTCTTTACATAAAGAAGATGTCATGAAGGATAAATTTGCTCAGCACTTAGGATCTAAAATCAAAGCAACATTTCCTTTCCTTCACCTCTCTTCTCACCCTCTTGTTCTAGCCCTCATCACAGGTTTTTATTTTTATATTTCTTTACTCATAATCTCCATTTCTCAACCTATCCCCAACCCAATGTTGGAATTTGTTTTACTTATATATGCTGCTCTCCATCTTAAACCACTTCTCTCCTCTCTCCTTGTCCTCTCCTAGTTTCCTGTTGGGTTTTATGTATTTCTACACCAAAATCTATATTATATATGTGTGCAAGTGATTGTGTGTGTTCTACTTCCTTTGACTAGTTCAGATAAAAGTAAGGTTTGTGGGATACTGTTCCCCCAACTCTTCCTTAAGGTATATATATATATATATATATATATGTGTGTGTGTGTGTGTGTGTGTGTGTACATGTGTGTATATGTATATATATTGTATCCTTTATTTCATGTAACCCATTACATAAGATAATGAATTTCCTCCATTCTTCCTCAATATAGACTCCTAACTCTTCTATTTCCTTCTCCCAAAGCAGAATAAATGTCTACATATACACTCCCAGATTATTTGTAGTCCTTGTAGTTAGGACAAAATTTCCCTTGAAATATTACTTAGACTCGTCATTGAGTAATTCTTTTGTTCTGGGCTTACCCTTGGGTTTCCCTAAGTTTAAGCTATTTTTTATTGTGTTAAATCTATTCTCATATTCCTGAAAAGAATGGGTAGACCTTACTTGATTCTAGGTTTTATGGCTAGATCTAATCCTTACCTTCTTTAGGAATTATCTTGTCTTCCTGGATGCTGGTCCAGTACTATCTCCTCTTATGCATAGAGACTGAATGTCTCTTGTGCTCTTTCCATTGTACTTCACTGCCACCACTTGCCCCTTCTCTAGACATCTGAAGACTAACTCAGTTGCTGAGAATTGAATATATGTAAATCTAAATGGAATCTGAGATACATACCCTTCTCTCTTCTGACACTTTTACCATTCTGATGCAGACCTTCATTACCTCTTTCCTGGACTATTGAAATAGTCTGATGGTAGACCTTCTTGCCTGGAATCACTCCCCACTCCAGCCCCTCCTCCACTCAGCTATCAAATTAATCTTCTTAAAGTGCAAGTGTGACCATGTTACTCTCCTATAATCTCTGGATCGAGTATAAAGTCCTTTGTTTGCCTTTTAAAGCCCTCCAGAACCTCTTTTCTACCTTTTCAGTCTTCTTATACCTGACACCCCCCACTCCTACAAGAATCTGTGACCCAATGACACTGGCCTCTGGCTTGTCCTCTCACAAGACCCTCCCTCCCAGTTCCGGGAATTTTCACTGGCTGTTTCTCATTCTTGAAACTTTGTCCCACCTCTGGGTTCCTAGCTTCCTCATACCAACTAGCTTCCTTGATTTCCAAGTCTTAACTAACATCTTGTGCTGCTCGAGAAATCTTTCCTTGTCCCCCTCAATGATAATGCCTTCCTATACTAATGATCTCTAAATTTTTTCTGTTTATACTTGGTTTATACATAGTTGTTTTCATATTGTCTCCCTATCCCACCCCAGGCTCCACCAAGACTATAAGCTTCTTGAGAGCAGGCATTGTTTTTTGCCTTTCTTTGTGCCCGCAGCCCTTAGCACCATGTTTGGCAGAGTAGGTGCTTAATAAATGTCAATTGACTGACTGACTGACCTCATCATCACCTAGACCCTAAATGAATATTCTATGTCCTGCTCCAAACCAACAAACAGGTATCAAACTGAGAGTATTAGCAGAGGAAGAATAGCCATTCAGACAAGGCTATAGAAGAACCCAGCTGATACCTGCTCTTCCTGGACTGTTAAGAGCATCAGAAAGTAGCTTACATTGTAGTTTCTTAGGAGGTTGGACTCTGGCCTAGGTGCAGTAAAGGAAGGCTCAGTATTTGGGGGCTCAATCATGTTCACACTGATCTCATTCACATGTCCAAGAAACTGACTTAAGCCTCTGCCTACACAATTCTCTCTCCATCTCCCACCTGCACTCTCTTTTTCCCATGGACAGAGTACTGTATAATGCAGATATATCATCTATGAGAGCTCTTTGCTTTTTGCTCTGGAGGTATTGCTGCCCCTGTGAGAGCCCTTGGGATAAGAGCTGTACAGCCTGGGGCAGAAAGTGCCTTGGGGGTAGCATGGGCATCCTAGCATCTACTCTCTCCAGAATTCCAAAATTCAAAACATACCCATAGCCTCCTGGGGCTCTCTGCCTTCCTCCACTCTCATGCTTATGCCCAGAGTTATTACCAGGGTTCCATATCACAAAGTCACACACTTTGTTAACTCACTGACTCACAGCTACCAACCCACACACCCTCTTCCACAAACCCCATTGCAAACATCCAGGAGCCAGATTTCCTACCGCCATTCCAAACACCATCGCCAGTATCAAAGCAACATTTCTGACACTGCCTAAATAGCCTGAGTATTTGTGGCTATAACTAACAGCTGTGGGCAGCTGCATGCCAGTACCACCTCCTTAGCTTAGCTATTTACATTTCAACTTGGGTGTCCCCAGAGTCCAAAAGACTGGAGAGCTAGTGTGTGAGATGAGGATTCACTGAGAAGGTACAGGAAAAAGAACGTTTCTGAGAAGGTGAGAGCTTGGTCAAGTGTGGAGCTGCTATATTCTGGATATGCCAGAGCTCTTGAGCTCTGCTCCAGTATGGACTGGGTCAAGAGTGCGTGTCATTGTGCCCCACCCCCCAACACACCCAGACGCAGACACACAGATACTTAAAAACATGGACACAGACACACATGTACATAAATGTGTGCTCACACACCCTGAGCAGATGTCTGGAAAAGCAATGATGAGAGGTTGATAATAAGGTTTTGACTTATGCTATTTAATGTATTTTTGGTTGTTTTTTTTAAGCACTCTCTATGGTTTCCTTTTTTTTTTAAGGGCCAATGGGGGCCAGGGTGAGTCAGAGAGCCAGGTATCCATCACTGAGAATTTTGTGACAGCAAACCCTACATCATCATAGAGAAAACTGAGAGAGGGGATTATTTACAGAAGTATTAATGGAAATAGCCACCAAGAGGTGCTGAAAGGACCTATCAAATACCCAGGGAAAGGGTCCTAATCCCATATTTTGCCGAGGGGAAATCTGGACCCATAGGTTCCAACAGCTCTAACCTCTTTTTTATTTCTCAGACAATGTACCTGTCCAGACCCAGCACCAAGATGAGAAGTTGAGATGGCTCATCATGCCCTCCCCTCAAGCAACAGCAGCAGCCCAAGTCCAAAGAGACCAATGAGCAAAAGTTGCTAGTCCCCAACATGAGTTTTAAAGATGAAAAAAGTACAGATCATCATCCAGGCCCATGCCCAAGGGAGGATGGGGGGAGGGGGGGGTGACATAGAACAAGAAGCTATATCCAAAAGGAAAGAGAGGATCCTAAATAGAGCTCAGACAGAAGAGAGAGATTGTACTGGGTGCTCAGCCTTTGGTGAAAAGTGCAGTCAAGAGGAACAGCAGGGAAAAAAAAAATCTGAGACAGCGCTGAATCCAATATTCTTTCAAGTGCTGCCAATATCTTTATCCCCAGTCCAACAGAAATTAGACAGTTCTTTTCCTCTGTTCCAACAATGTGGGCACTTAAGGTAGCTAGGTAAGGCATAGATTGAGCACCAGGCTTGTATTTGGGAAGACTTATCTTCATGAGTTCAAATCTGACCTCAAACACTAGCTAGGTGACTCTAAGCAAGTCACCTAACCCAGTTTGCCTCAGTTTTCTCATCTGTCAAAAGATGGAAAAGGAAATGGCAAAATACTCCAATATCTCTGCCAAGAAAAGCCCAAATGGAGTACAAAGAGTTGAACATAACTGAAAAGAATGAACAACTGAATGATCTCTCCAAGAAGAAGCAGGAGAAGATGGACTTTGGAGAAAACATGAAGTGGTACACTTCACAAATGAGTTCAAACACCTAGAATTTCAATTATTGGAACCATAATTTATTAATAAAAGAGAGAAATAAAGAATCTACCAGCTGGGACAGAATTCCCTAATGGAAGACTGCATCAGACTGACATTACAGGATAGCTTATATACATTATACAGATTCTTATCTGACAACAAACAAACCTCAATACAGGAATGTGGGGTCAGAGATGAGGAGACCGTCCTTTTACTGGGGTTGTTATCTAAGGAGTGTTTATCTTCACTTAGCCAAATGTTAGTTTGCTGACCCTTTGATATTCCTGAAATTCCTCTTTGTCTCCTGCCCCCCCAAGATGAGTAGAGACTAGTTTGTTATCTGCATAAACAGCTTGACCTCCTGGGAGAGAGAAGCCAGGTCTGTTCCCTAAAAATGCTGACAGGGGCCTATCTGCTTTATCTCCTTTTAATTTTTCCATCTTTAGTCTTTTTGGGGTTATTCCAAACATAAGGACAAAAGTTAATATACCATAAAAGGAGGTGAAGCTGAGAATCTTGTCTAATAGGGAGTCTAGTAAACAGCTATCATCTATTCCCCAATGCCTCTTTAAAAAAAAAAACCTTACTTTCTGTCTTAGAAACCACACAAGACAGAAGGTCAAGGGCTAGGCAAACAGGAGGAAGTGACTTGCCCAGGATCACACAGCCAGAAAGTGAGTGAGGTCAGATTGGAACCCAGGTTCCCCCAGATCCTGACCTGGTCTCCTCTAGTACATCCCCTACCTTCCTACACACTCCACACACCCCACACACCCCATACACCAGATGCATTTAAAGACATCGGGAAGTATTTAGAGTTGGTGTTGATCATTTTGGAGATTGGAAACTGGCCTGAGTGCAGTGAAAGGAAGGAACATTGTGCACCGAGATCATTTGTTAGATGTTAGAGCTAGGAGCTGTGAAGACAATGACTAGCAATGCAACTAAAAAGACCAACAAAAGAAATCTACATGGCATGTACTTATAATGAAAAATCTTGGCCAGAGGAAAAATAACAACATCCACCTCCCTCCTTTTGTTGGGAAGGAAGGAGACCATGGGTATGTATATGCTGTCAGATAGAGCTGATAGATTAGCTGTTTTTTGCTTAACTGTTTGTTTTTCCTTTGTTAAAATGAAAGCTCTGCAGGTAAGGGAAATATCTAGAAAAGACTTTGAAGTAAAAATAAAAGGCATAAACAAAAGTTTTTAAGTAAGAAGTTAGATGTTAAATCCTGGAATACTGGAAATGAGTAGAGAATTGGGCAGTTTTGTGGAGAAGATTCTTTGAGGGATGTAGCAGGATTTAGGTAATGTCAAAAGGCAAAGTAAAAGGTCAGCAAGACAGCATGGTATAAAGGGGGGGAGTATTGGATTTAAAGGGAACACTATAGGAATACCAATTATCATTTGTCAACCAGGTTTTTTGCAGGTTTCAAGTTTGCCCCTGCCCACTGAGAACTGACCCTGAGGGAAATCCCAGACTCATCTGTTTCAGACTGAACAATAGACCTTGAAGAACTTGGTAGAGGATATAGTCAAAAGTTAAATACCTTTTTTTGTCTTAGTAGTTTCCCCCATTGTATTAAAAGTCCTCTCCCAGGTAGCCCAGTCCTTGGCTTGACCCTGTCCTTTTGTATTCATTGTAGCATTCCACTCCCTGATACCCCAGCTGCCAGCTACAGCTTCTTTCCTAAGCCTGCTTGCTGCCTGTCCATGTATGTTTGCTGTACCAAGAACCCAAAAACATCTAAAATATCCCCAAGTTCTATTATTCTTTGGGGAATCATCTCCAAGGTGATCCTCCCAGAGAGACTGTGCCCAGAGCCACAGGGTTCCAACTCCATGAAGTAGTTTGGTGCCTGGCTCTGGGAAGGGGCTGATTATTGGACCTATCTCTTTCCTAATTAAAGACTTGGTTTTTGCTGACTACTTTAGTAGTTCTGTGTTCTTTCCAAGTTAACACGTTTTTACTATCTCAAAAGGGAATAGTGCTTTACTCTCTAGCTAGAGTTATATGTAAAGGGGGCAAGTCAATTAATATTTGGGATTGGGTTGATGAATTCATGCCTGATGGAGGGAACAGAATTTTGAAAGGAAAATATGGGGCAGCTAGGTGGTTCAGAGGATAGAGAACCAGGCCTGGAGATGAGAAGTCCTGAGTTCAGATGTGACCTCAGACACTTCCTAGTTGTGTGACCCTGGGCAAGTCATTTAACTGCCATTGCATAGTCCTTACTCTTTTGCCTTGGAATGGATACATAATATTGATTCTAAGACAGAAGGTAAGATTTGTGTTTGTGTGTGTTATAAGAAAAAACTCTCTCCTTACAGATATTATATGGGTGAAATGGGGGAGAGGCATAGATGGGCACCTCAAGATTTAGTGTACTTGAGGTTACAGAGAACTTTCTCCCCTATGGAACTCTTTCTCCTTCAGGCCTCCTCACCCTTACAAAGATTATCTGATTTTGTTTAATTAACTAAATTTGCTTTTAATAACATTTAAATTGGGAAGGCATCAGGGTAGAGGGAATAGGGATATGCCCTATACTTTAGCACAAATTGATTTTTGTCTCTCTTAGCACTGAGCTGAGCCTAAGCCTCACAGACTGGTGGAGGGTTTCTTTTATTCCTTTCTATACTATATCTATGCTAGCTTTTTTAATTTCAGTCTTTAGCAGTTGGCAGTAAGAGGAAAAAGAGAAGCTGAACTTCAGAGCTGGTTGGGCCTGTCTCTTCAGGTTAACACCCCTAAAGATTGGCCCTACAGTTCAAGCCACTCCCCTTAAATCCTTTTGTTCGATAGTGTGATCCACAGGAATCCAGATAGAACAAACTGTTGGGAAAATCCAGGATTAGAGGTAGTTTTCTATCCCCTGAGAGGCAGAGAGACCTCTTTCCAATTCCAAAGTCCAGGCAAGAGTACCACTGGAGAGCAACTGCCACTCTCCAAGTCTCCCCTCCCCCCTCCAACTGCCTTTGCTGTCCATCAATCCTCTCTCCAACATTCCAAACCCTTTCTGTGCAATATTTCTCCCACAGTATGTGTGTGTTTTTAAATAAAAGACAAGGGGATACTGAAAGAAGAAAATGATCTCCTTAGAATTTTTCATCTACAGTCATTCCTTACTATATTCACTTATTGTGGCTTCACTGTATTGTGGATTTTCAAATATATATATATCTAATTCTGTATCATGGAGTTACACTTATCACAGCACACACTATTAACTGATGGAATGAAAGGCAACCAACCACAGTGCTGTGTTCTGTATACTGGGCACTGGTTGGCTTAGTGACTATAGGTTAATAAGAGTGGAAAAGGTTTATAGGAGAGTGAGAAGGGTTTATAAAGCCTTAATATATATAAATAATAAAATAAATATAACACAACTACTTTGTTGATTTTCATCTATTGGGGGAGAGGGGGTCCCTCTGGATGTAACTCCTGTGATAGATTAGGTATTACTGTATACACCAACTCTCCAAAACAAAGAGAAAATTCCCTGAAGTAGCAAGACCTATTACTTCTGATAAAAATGACAACAGAGAAGAGTACAACCTAGCACCCAAAAACTAGCCAGTCAACATAGAATGCAGAGGTTGCTAAAAATACTTCATAACTTTGGGGGCACCAGCTTTGAGACATTTTGTCAGTGACCAGTATTTAAATAAGCTTACCTTTCCACTTTCTACCTTCAAATAGAAAGTACCAGGAAATGAACATAGAAAAAAGGATTCCTCTTTTTCCTCTGGGAAGGGATTTCTGCTAGAGATAGCTATTGAATGAAGAAAACCCTCAAAAAGGGACATGACCTCTAGTTGTGGGAATTGGGGTAAAATGTGTGATCTATATTGCATGTGACTAATGATTCTTTTATTAATCTATTTAAACTCTAATTTTAAATTCTGACCTAAGTGAATTTAGATAACTAAAGCTCTACAAAAGGAAGGTAAAAGAAAGGATGGAGTCAAATAGGTGGCACAAGAGATTGAATGAATCATACTCATAGGTAGACTAGATAAGGACTAAGGAGGTGATATCATATTCAGCCTAATGACAACTACCCCTGTCCATGGTCCTATCTACTTACAGAGTTCTACAGTGTAAAACTCATTGGTATATTTTGTTTTAAATAGAGATAGATAGATAGATAGATAGATAGATAGATAGATAGATAGATGAATAGATAGATGGGTAAATAAGATGGATGGATAGATGGATGGATGGATGAAGAGAGAGGGAGATCTTATAAGTAGAAAGTGAATAATGAGGAGAAAAAAGATTCAATGAACATATGTATAAGGGGAATAGAGGAGAGAGAAACAGAAACAAAAGAGAGAGGTTCTGATGTTATTGTATTATTGTGCCATTCCATCCATGGCTGACTCATTGTGACCCCATTTAGGGTTTTCTTGGCAAAGATATTGTAGTCATTTACCATTTTTTTATCCAGCTCGTTTTATAGTTGAGGAACTGAGGTCAGCAGGATTAAGTGACTTGCCCAGGGTCATACAGAAAGTATCTGAGGCCAGGTTTGAACTAAGAACGATGAGTTTTCCTGACTCCAAGTCTGGCACTCTATCCAGAATACCACCTAACTACCCTAACAACGAGAGTAAGGAATGAAAATGTATAAAACAGATTTAATCTCATGCCAACTATCTAAACAGGCTAATTTTCTGAGCTTTAGTAGTCTGTTTTGGGAAGAGGACATAGAGTAGCTTTGGACATAGAACATATGTGGCTTTAATAGTATCTAAATATAGACACCAAGAGAAAAATAGGTATATCAATGAGTTCCTCTCTCTTCCTAGGAGTTAGCCAGAAACCAAACATCATAAACAGAAGAGAATTCCCAGACCACAGCAACTGAGACATTGCCCTGGTCCTTAGATATCTACCTAACAATTTACACATTGCATATCACAGTGCATATCAACAAAGATCAGCCACTTTGGCATTTGTACAATAGTACCATTTGTAAAACTAATTCTAATACCTAAATTCTTCTTCCTCTTAACCCACATATGGCTATAATTAGTCCTAACTATGTTCCTTGCCCTGATACCTATTGATATAACAAGTAAATTGCTTTGACATCTCTCTGAGCAGTACAAGGATTTCACCGGTTGTTGGTGTATATATGAAGTAGGGCACTTCATAAAGTGAGTCTGGACACACAAAAATTCAAATATTGGAACCATTATTTATTGATTAATAAAGAATCTACCAGTTGGGACAGACTTCCCTAGTGGAATCTGCATCAGACTAACATTACAGGATAGCTTATATAGGTTACAAGATACAAAGCTATTTCCTTTTACATATAGCTTCTTAATCAAACAAACCTTATCACCGACACAGGAATGTGGGGTCAGAGATGAGGAGACAATCCTCAGATTTATGTGGGGGCTGTTATTTAGGGGTTGTTTATTTTCATATGCACTTAGTCACCTAGCCTTAGTCAGCCATATGTTATCTTGCTTTCATCCTGACCTCTTTGATAGTCCTGAAATTCCTTTATTTCTTGTCCTTCCTAATTCTCATTCCCAAACTAAGCAGAGTCTGGTCTGCTGCCTGCATAAACAGTTTGACCTCCTGGGGGGAGGGAAGCTAGGTCTGTTCCCTAAAAAATGCTGGCAGGGATTTATCTGCTTTATCTATTTCAATTTTACTATCCTCCCCTTTTGAGACTACTTCATATAGACCACCAATCCTGCCCTACCATAAATTGAACTGGTCTTGAAGAGGTCCTACCACCTGCAGGGCCTCAAGGACTGCTAAGGTACCCCTCACAAAGGAATGTCTTCCCCAGGTCCCTGAAGTAAATAAAACCTGCTCTCCATTTTAGGCTTCTTGTCCTATTCTTCCCCAAAACAGATGTAGAGGAAAACCCAGAACTCCTAGATGTCTTCTCCTACTTTTAAATTTTTTTCTTCTTGACTTAAGCAGCAAATAAAGTGGGCACATACATAATAGGGAAAAAATAACAATAGCTTTTATTTATGTAGTGCTTTAATATTTGCAAGATATTTAACATGTTAACTTATTTGATCCTCAAAACAATTTAGGAAGGTGCTACTATTATCTCCATTTTATAGATGAGGAAACTAAAACACAAAGAGATCATATGACTTGCCTAGGATCACATAGCCAATAAGAGCCCTGGGCAAGAATCAAACTCCTGACTTCCTGGCTTCAAGTTTCATGCTCTATCCACTAGCTGCCATTCATAACCAACTTTTATATAGAGTTTATTATGTGCCAGGCACTGTGCTAAGTACTTTACAATTATTATCTTTTTTGATCCTCACAACAACCCTGGGTGATGGGTGTTAGCTATTATTATCCCTTTTTACAGATGAAAAAATTGAGGCAAACAGGAAGTCATGAATAGCTAGTATCTTAGGCTAGGTTTGAATTCAGCTCTTACTGACTCCAGGTTCAACATTCTATCCACCATACCATCTAACTGCCTTAAAAAGATGGTATATGAAATGGTGAGTCTATTATATAAAGCTTGCTTTTAAAAACAGATATTTATATTATAGTATATTAATATTTCATATATAAAATTTAATAAATTTAGAAATGCAACTTTCAAAGCTTCTGTACTTTTCCCTAATTCTTTCTGCCTTTCCTTTAGTTCTTTTTGGGATTATAGGCCTAACATTGGTATTAACGGTTAAATGGACAAGCACAACTTCATGATTTGAGGATCCATAATTCCAAATTGTTTTGCAGAAAATGGTTAAACTAATTCCTAGTTATATTATCTGAGTATTAATGTGCCACAGTCCCTCCAACAATTGTCATTTTTCTTTTTTGGTGTCTTCATGAATCTTAGGATATGAAGTGAAACCTCAGAATTATTTAAATTTGTACTTATCCAATTAAAGAGGTCCTTGGAACATTCTTTTATATAGTTGTTCATAACTGCCTGTTCCTATCCTTTGACCATTTAGGAATGCAGGTATGGCTCTTTTTTCTTATAAATTTGTCCTTTATCTGAGACATTTCCTGTAAGGATCTGTTCCTATTTAAATGTTTGCCTTTTAATTTTAACCACCTTATGTTCTTGTGCAAATTTTTTAAATCTATATAATCACAATTATCCATCTTATCTCCTATGATCTTCTTGCTGTGTTTCATCATGAACTCCTCTCCTATCCATAGATCTGAAGGGTATTCTCTTCCTTAGTACTCTAATTTGTTTATGACAAGGTATGAGGTGTTGATCTATAATAAATTTCTGCCAGACTACTTTCCAATTTTCTCATAACTTTTTGTTGAATCATTGAAATCTTATCTCAGGGGCTGGTTCTTTGATTTTATTATATAGTCGTCTTCTACTGTTTTTTGCTTCTTTATCTTATATAACCTATTCCATTGATCAACTTCTGTTTCTTAGCCAATACCCTATATGATATTTGCTGCTCATTATTTTTCTAGTTCTATAAAGTAGTCCTTTGGTAGTTTGATTGGTGTGACGCTAAATAAGTAAATTAATTTTATTATTATTATTATTATTATTATTATTTTGTTATATTGACATGGCCTTGCATGATTAATTACTATTGTTCGAATTCTTTTGATCTCTATTTCACCAAAATGTATTTTGTAATGTTTGAGCAGCTAAGGAAATGCAGTAAATAGAGTACCAGACCTGGAATCGGGAAGACTCATCTTCCTGAGTTCAAATTCAGTCTTAGTTACTTATTGTCTGGGTGACACTGGCCAAGTCACTCAGGAAAACTCAATCTTCATGAGTTCACATCTGAGAAAGTCATTTAACCCTGTTTGAATCAGTTTCCTCATCTGTCAAATGAAATTGAGAAGTAAATGGCAAACCACTCCAGTATCTTTGCCAAGAAACAAGTGAAATAATGAAGAGTTGGATACAACTTAAAAGCAACACAACAAAAATTTTGAAGTTTTAGTCATATAGTTCTTAGTACATAGGCATTCTAATATTTTAAATATTCTATAGTTATTTTGAATGGAAGTTCTCTTTCTAGTTCTTCCTGCTGGGTTTTCTTGGTAATATACACAAATTATGATGATTTATGTAAATTTATTTTATATCCAGAAACTTTGCTGAGGTGTTTTTTTTTTTTTAGTTAATTATTCAGTTGACTCTTAGGTCCTCTGCCAAAAGTAATAATTTGTTTCCTCTTTGTCCAAGTACATTCTCTTATTTTCTTTTTCTTGTTTTACTAGCATTTTATAGCATTATGTTGAATAATAGTGGCAATAATAGCTTTACTCCTGATCTTGTTATAAAGTCTAACAGCCTGTCTACATTACATATATTGTTAGCTCTTGTTTTTAGATGGATGCTATTTTCTTCACTAAAGAAAGATCCATTTTTCTTCTTTAAAAAATTAAATGCACACTGCTTTTTGTCAAAAGCTTTTTTCACTATTAATATAATTGTATGGTTATTATTGTTATTAATATAATTTGTTATGGTTGTTTTCCTTTTATTGAGCTAAATGTGCATTTCTGATATAAAAAAATCTGGTTATACCAGATAATCTTTTAAAAATTTTATCCTAGCCTTTTTGCTACTATTGTATTTACTCTTTTACATTAATATACATTGTGAATGTTGTTCTATATTTTCTTTCTCTGCTTTGTGTTCCCCTAAACATTGAGATCATATTTGTATCATTAAAAGAGTTTAGAAGAATCCCTTCTTTTCTTATTTTTTAAATATTAGAATTAATTGTTTTATGAAAGGATAAAATTCACTTATAATCTATCTGGTTCCTTTTTTTTTTAAGAGCTCATTTCTGGCTTGTTCAATTTTTTTTTCTGATACCTGATTATTTAGATAATCATTTATTGGTCCATTAATCAAAGTATTTTATATTTTATAAAATATTCATCCATTTTATGTGTAATCAGTTTTGTTGGTATATTGTTGAACAAAGTGATTTTTTAAATTTTATTTAGTCAATTGAGAACATTATTCCTTGATTACAAGAATCATATTCTATCCCTCCCTTCCCTCCCTCCACCCTTCCCATAGCCCACACTCAATTCCACTGGTTATTACATGTGTCCTTGATCAGAACCTATTTCCATGTTGTTGGTGTTTGCATTAGGATGTTCATTTAGTCTATATCCCCAATCATATCCCCCTCAACCCATGTAATCAAGCAGTTGTTTTTTTGTTGTTGTTGCTGTTTCTACTCCCACAGTTTTTCCTCTGAATGTGGCTAGTATTTTTTCTCATAGATCCCTCCAGGTTATTCAGGATCACTGCATTGCCACTAATGGAGAAGTCCATTACATTCGGTTGTACCACAGTGTGCAGTGTGTCAGTCTCTCTGTACAATGTTCTCCTGGTTCTGCTCCTTTCACTCTGCATCAATTCCTGGAAGTCATTCCAGTCCCCATGGAATTCCTCCAGTTCATTATTCCTTTGAGCACAATAGTATTACATCACCAATATATACCACAATTTGTTCAGCCTTTCCCCAATTGAAGGGCATCCCCTCATTTTCCAATTTTTTGCCACCACAAAGAGCGCAGCTGTGAATATTCTTGTACATGTATTTTCCTTATTATCTCTTTGGGGTATAAACCCAGCAGTGCTATGACTGGATCAAAGGGCAGACAGTCTTTTAGTGCCCTTTGGGCATAGTTCCAGATTGCCCTCCAAAATGATTGGATTAATTCACAACTCCACCAGCAATGAATTGATGTCCTGACTTTGCCACATCCCCTCCAGCATTCATTACTTTCCATTGCTGTCATGTTAGCCAATCTGCTAGGTGAGAGGTGATACCTTAGAGTTGTTTTGATTTGCATCTCTCTGATAAGAGATTCAGGACACTTTTTCATGTGCTTATTAATAGTTTGGATTTCTTTAACTGAAAATTGTCTATTCATGTCCCTTGCCCAGTTATCAATTGGGGAATGACTTGATTTTTTGTACAATTGGTTTAGCTCTTTATAAATTTGAGTAATTAGACCTTTGTCAGAGGTTTTTGTTATGAAAATTGTTTCCCAATTTGTTACTTCCCTTCTAATTTTGGTTGCATTGGTTTTCTTTGTACAAAACCTTTTTAATTTGATGTAATCAAAATTATTTATTTTACATTTTGTGATTTTTTTCTCTTGCTTGCTTTGAAAATCTTTCCTTTCCCAAAGGTCTGACATGTATACTATTCTGTGTTTACCTGCTTTACTTATAGTTTTCTTCTTTATGTTCAAGTCATTCACCCATTCTGAGTTTATCTTGGTATAGGGTGTGAGATGTTAAACCAAACCTAATCTCTCTCATGCTGTCTTCCAATTTTCCCAGCAGTTTTTTTTTTATCAAATAATGGATGAACAAAGTGATTTTTGATAGGTTCCTTTATTCTATTTTTAATGTTCTGAATTCTTTTCATTTTTTGGTGCAAATTATTTGGCTTCCTTCCTCTTTGAGACTAACTTTTTAGTTTCTGTTTTTGTTTTTCAAAACCTAACCTCTAATTTTATATGTCTGTTCAGTGGTTTGTTGATGAGCTTGTTTGTTTCTTTTTTGTTTTCAATTTTGTTCATCTCTTCTTCAACTTTCAGAATTTGCAGTTTGGTGTTTAATTGTTGTTTTTAGTCATTGCTTTTCTAAGAATTCCTTTTTTAATTGCTTGCTCAATTCATTGACATGTTTTTCCTCTTTTTTGTTGATGAAATCATTTAGAGACACAAATTTTCCACTCAGGCTTTGTATAACTTGTATCCCATATGGTTGGTATATGTTTTGTTCCTGTCATTTTCTTTAAATTATTTCATATTTTTTATGATTTTTTGTTGATCTACCACTTCTTTTTTAAAACTCTTACCTTTTAGCTTAGAATCAATGCTGTCTATTGGTTCCAAGGCAGAAGAGTGCTAAGGACTAGGCAATGAGAGTTAAGTGAGTTGCCTAGGGTCATACAGGTAGGAAGTGTCTGAGGCCAGATTTGAACCTAGGACTTCCTATTTCTAGGCTTGACTCTCAATCTACTGAGCCACCTAGCTGTCACCAATCTACCACTGCTTTAGGATTAAATTATTTCATCTCCAACTAATTTTTAATTCTTTCTTTAAAAGCCTTTTATTGAACATAATTTTATCGCATTTTGGTCAATAATGGATTGTTTAATATTTCTGCTTACACAAATTTAATTCTGGATAGGTAAATCTTTTGTTGATTTATAATCTATGTCATAAGTTTTGATTTATGAGAGTCTCACTTCATGTATCCTTAACAATAATATTTTAAAAAACAATCCATTCTAGCAATTAAAAAAAGACTTTTGATAATAGCACTTGATCAATATTGGTTATAATTAGTAAACACAAAGAAGGCTTTTAAGAATCAGAGGCAATGTCACATAATAGAAAGAGTCTTGACCTAAAAACCAGAAGATCAAGCACAATCCAGGTTCTATCTCTAATACTTACTAATAATGAAGAATTAGTTTCATATTCTGGATTTCCTTTATTTTTCTAAAACATATTGTGTGTATAGGGGTAGAATTAGACAGTGGACCCACCCGCAAGTCTCACAGCCATGTTCTTTAGGGTAGAGTATGTCTGGCCAAATTTTAGTCTTATATAGGCTTAAGGAAACAAAAGAATAAGTTGGGACTGGTACAGTCCCAACAGAAGATGAATAGGAGGTAGTAAAATGCCAGGAGAGGGACATAAAAAAAACTAATGAAATTATGGTTAGTAGAGTACAGTGACTCAGCTATAATTGGAATATTCCAGGAACAAATATTACAAGTTGATCAGAAATTTTCCATTGCTTGACCTAAGGACATCTTTCTTTCTCTATAGTTTCTTCCCATTACCAATGGCTAATTAAACCATAGTCCTTTGCAGTTTTGTCAGACTCTTATCAAAACACAATCAAGACAAGGATCTCACTCCATTCTAGCTATGTGATCTTGAGCAAGTCACATCTGAGGCTCAGTTTACTCATCCTCAAAATGATAGTGGCAGTTCCTATAGTGAATCAATACATTTCAGTGACTATGCAAATCTCTGAGCACAGGAACAAATAATCCCTATCTAGGACTGAAGAGGCAAGACCCAGATTGGGAAAAGAACAAGCATTCCAAAAAGTCAGGCTGCATTGGCACCTGTGGCAAAGAGGACTATAATAGATAAGGAAACCAAAACTCCAGCAGTTTGGGTGAGTTGTTTATTTGTCTGAAAACCTATTTTTTTTTTAATTTTTTAAAAACCTTGGTTCTAAGGCAGAAGAGCAGTAAGGGCTAGGAAATGGGGGTTAAGGGATTTGCCCAGGATCACATGGCCAGGAAATGTCTGAGATCAGATTTGAACCCAGGACCTCCCATCTCTGGGCCTGGCTCTCAATTCACTGAGCCACCCAGTTGCCCCTACCCCATGCTAATTCTTTAAAAAGAAAGCGAGAAACAAAGGAAGGGAGGAAGGAAGGAAGGGAAGAAAGAAGGAAGGAAGAGAAGGAAGAGAAGGAAGAGAAGGAAGGAAGGAAGGAAGGAAGGAAGGAAGGAAGGAAGGAAGGAAGGAAGGAAGGAAGGAAGGAAGGAAGGAAGGAAGGAAGGAAGGAAGGAAGGAAGGAAGGAAGGAAGGAAGGAAGGAAGGAAGGAAGGAAGGAAGGAAGGAAGGAAGGAAGGGGGAAGAGGGAGGGAGGGAGGAATTGCTGACCACAACTACTTCTGCATTACTAGAGTTTAGGTTTATCCACTCTTCCTTCTATTTGCATCCCTGTATCTGTTGGAAGAGAGAATACACAGAGATAAACATAATCCAAGGTAAAACATCATAAGGGTACAGGAAAGATTCAAACAAAATAGTCTAGGAATACTTGAGGAGAAAGAGGATGCTTTCCATCAAATCGATCAAGGAAACCTACATGGGAATGCTACCATAAACCTTAAAGGAAAAGAGGAATTTTGAATGCAAAGATGAATTCAAGTTATAGAATGGCTTATGCAAATCCATGGAGGTGGGACAGAGACTTTTAAGTTTGAAAACATCTAGTAGATTGGAGCCAGGTGGTAGAAAGCCTTAAATGAGCTTGTATTTTATCCTTTAGGCAGTAAGTATCACTGTAGGTACAAGACAGAGAAATAATACAGTCAGAGCTGTGCTTTAAGAAATTTATTTTGACAGCTGGGTGACATGGATTAAAGAGAAGGGAGCCCAGAGTCAGGGAGATCTACTAGTAAGCTTTTAAAATAGTCTAGGTTAGTGATGGCAAACTTTTAGAGATAGAGTGCTGGGCCCTGCCCCCACCTCATCCCCAGACCAAGTGCTGTGCCCACCCCACCCCCAACACCCAGTGCTATGCCATGCCCCCCACTCCCCCTCACATCCCTAGTCCTCCCCCCTTACCCTAGACAGGGAAGGGAAGAAGCACTCCCATTGGGCTGCTGGGCATAGGGGCAGGGGAAGTGAGGATGTCCTCAGGCACATGGAGAGGGGAAGGGAAACAGCTCCACCCAGAATCCCTTTGGCTTTTTTGTAATGAACTCTGGCAAGTGACTGCAAGTATGCCCACAGAGAGGGCTCTGCATGTCCTTTTTGGCACATATGCCATAGGTTTGTCATCATGAGTCTAAGTGAAAGGGCAGCTAGGTGGCATAGTGGACAAAATGCCAGACCTAGAGTCAGGCAGACTCAAATATTTTTTAGTTGTGTGGCCCTGGACAAGTCACTTAACCCTATTTGCCTTAGTTTCTTCATTTGTAAAATGAACTAGAGAAAGAAATTGTAAATCACTCCTGTATCTTTACCAAGAAAACCCCACGTAGTGTCATGAAGATTTGGACATTCCTAAAATGACCGAAAAACAAGAGAAAGGTCATTTTGAGCTGAACTAAGCAATAGACAGTGTAACTACCAAAGGAAAGGGAGATGGATTTGAGTGGGATTATAGAAAAAAGAATCTTGGAAATTGATCAAGTACAGGGTCAATGGAGGAAGAAGTACCCAAGCAGAGGAAATTGTTAACATTGTTACAAGCTTCAGAAAGGTCAAAAAATTACTTGACAATTAAGAGAAAATTGATAATTTTTGAGAAAGTCATTTCATTAGAAGAGTGAAGTCAGAAACCAAATGACAAGGATTGGAAGATAAGGAAGCAGGGGCAGACAGTACAGACTGAGGTAAGTGGTGGCTTTCAGTAAACACTTGAATGAATAAAGAATGAAAGGATGGATGGATGGATGGGTGGGTGGATGGATGGATGGATGGACGGATGGTAGACAATTTCTTTGGCCACTTTGCATTGAATTCAATAAGAATCTGTTTTGTAAGTCTGTGAGAAGACAGAGTAGCTTGTCCTGTGCTATATTCCCCACCTCTCTAGTCCTTATGCAGCCTGCATGGCTTAATATTATGGTGTGCCCATATTTGAAGCCACCACAGATAACATCTCCTCCACAGAATAGCTCCTGACAGGTTTCTGAAACAACAAAAGCAACTTAATGAATTCTGCCCTGGTGACCTGAGGCAGGCACCTGAGTAGCTCAGATATAATGTCTGCTCTGAGTTGACTTTTTAAAGGTGAACATTTAATACAAGCCAATCATGGTGTAATCAAAAGTTAGGAAAAATGAAAACCTGCCTAGGCAGAGATCATTTTTCAATCTTCAGGTTGTTTTTTTAGCATTTCAATGAAACTTTGAGAAAGGGGTCAGTTAACCCTATGGTCTTTGTTTTTAGCATGAATACATTGTGTTTTCTTAGCATCACATATACATTCCTCCAGCAGAGAATTAATCCATTAGTATGCACCCAAGGGCCCTTCCCCTTTGTCTATTGATTCTCTGGTATGTTCAAACTGCAATGCCTGAAATTGTGAAAAGGGCAGTGGACCTGGAGTCAGAAGATCTAGGTTTGGATTCCAGCTTAGACACTGACTCTCTGTGTGACCATAGTCAAGTCTCTTTAGGTTATAATACTATTAATAACTAGCATTTATATAATGCTTACTATGGGGCAGGCTCTGAGCTAAGTGCTTTAAAAATATTATTTCAACAACTCTAGAAATTAGGTGCTTTTCCCCATTTAACTGAAATTAGCAGAGGTTAAATGATTTGTCCAACAACACATAGCTAGTAAGTATCTGACACCACTTTTAAACTCAGGTCTACTAGGTGGCACAATGGATGGAGTGCCAAGCCTGAAATCAGGAAGACTCATGTTCATGAGTTCAAATCTGAGCAAGTCACTTAACCCAGTTTGACTCAGTTTCCTCATCTGTCAAATGAGATAGAGAAGGAAATGACAAACCACTCCAGTATCTTTGCCAAAATAATCAGATATGACTACAAAATGACTGAAACAACTTCCTGACTCGAGGCCCAGACTCTATCCACTTCACCACCTCGCTGACGACTTTTCATTGTCTCATCTACAAATGGTACTCACACTCTCTGACTCACAAATTGTTTTCCTTTTCTTAAATATTCTATTGATGCCTTTTTGTTTTTAAATCACAGTCTCTATCCCTATCCCTTCTATATACGTATCACCAGAACTGAACAAAACAAAGAAAAAAACTATACTAAAGTCTCCCCTCTTCTTGACTTCCCTATTACTTCTGAAGACATCACCATCTTCCCAATCACTCAGGCTCACAACCTAAGTATCACCCTTCTGCTTCACTCTCATCTTCCATATCTAGTTGATTGCCAAGTACCAATTGCCAAGTCATTACATCTCCTTCTCTGCTCCAACACTGCTACCACTCTGGTCCAGACCCTTTTTGTTTGGTCTCCCTAGCTCAAGTCTCATCCTCCTCTAAGCTGTTAATTTAAACGTCCAAAAGTACACATCTGACCATACATCTTCACATCTCCTCCCACCCCCACCATTCAGTAAATCCTTTTGTTGTTCTTATTGTGCACTCATTTTTCAGTTGTGTCTGACTCTTTGTGACCCCATTTGGGCTTTTCTTAGTAGAGATATTAGACTAGTTTACCAGGTCCTTTTCCAGATCATCTTACAGAAGAGAAAACTTGCCCAGGATCACACAGCTAATAAGTGTCTGAGACTGAATTTGATCTCAGGAAAATGAGTCTTCATATCTCCAGGTCTGGCATTCTACCAACTAAAAAATCACCTATAGTGGTTCTCTATTACCTCCAGGATCGAATGCAAAATCTTGTTTAGCTTTTAAAGTCTTTCATAAATGACCTCTCCTGCCTTCCAGGCTAAAACTTAGTCCCTTCTAGGTACTCTACAACCACTGACACTGACCTTAAAAGCTAAACAAGATTTAAACAAGCTAAACAAGATAGTGAAGAAAAATTTTACTGGATGTCTTTCATGCTTCTTCTTCATCTCCTGGTTTCCTTCACTCAGCCATAACAAATAAATGAATGAATGAATGAATGAATGAGTGAGTGAATAAGTAAATCAATCAATAAATAATAAATAAGCAGCTAGATGGTTCAGTGGATAGAATGCTAAGCTTGGAGTCAGGAAGACCTGAGATCAAATCTGACCTCAGACATTTACTGGTTGTATGATCCAAAAAAGTCACTTAATCTCTATTTACCTTAATCCACTGAAGAAGGAAATGGCAAACCAGTCCAATATCTTTGCTAAGAAATATTGCCAAGAAATATGGATAATATTGTCCATAATGTCATGAAGAGTCTTACCCAACTGAATAACAATGAATATAAAGTTCTTCCTTTCATGGAACAAAAAATTCCTAAGTAAATTAAGTTGAACAGACTGAACATGTTTAGCTTGGCGAATAGAAGACTCAGGGAGAATGTGGCAGGTATATTTAAGTATTTGAAAGATTACCATATGGCTGGGGGACTAGACCCAGTTTTTCATAAACCATTCCCCCTCTATGAGAACCTTATTAGGAACAATGGATGGAAGTTGCAGTTAGGCAAATAAGTAAGTTTAAGCTTGTGTCAGAAAAGGGAAAAGTTCCTAATAATGAACTATCCAGAAGAAGAATGGACAAACTGCTTCGAAGATGATGATTTGCCCTTCCTTCTAGGTCTTCAAGCAAAGACTGAATAACTTCTTGGCAATGTTATTGTGGGAATTCCTTTCAAGGATGCATTTGACAAGATGGCCACTTGAGTTTCTTCCAAATTTCAAATTCTATGATTCTATGAATGTCTATAGGAACAGCCAACACATCTCATCTCTGCAATAAACTCAGTTCTAAACTTTTGTTTTGTTTTGAAATAGCCCTGGACTTTGTAAAACAAAAGAGTTGAAGAGAAGCTTAGAGAGCCCCCTGCCCCAGTTCAACCCTTGCCAGGGAAATTCACAGATGAGAAAAATGAGGTTGGAGGAAATTAAGTGAATTCCTCTTAGTCATATGAACTGAGCAAGGCTAGAATTTCAAGGTCCTCTGACTCCAAGGCCATTGTTCTCTCCATTATAACACACTGCCTCTGAGTTCCAAAACAGTTCTGAATGCCTAGCTCCCCCATTTACTAGGACCTAAGAAAAGTTTTTTCATTTCTCTGAGATTCAATTTTCCTTAATGGAGAAAATGCCTCCACTAAGTCAGACACTTCCAACATTAGTGGGAGGATCAAATGAGAAGATTGATGGGAATGTTGACTGTGCATTATTCTTATGTGGAGTTCACTTCGAAACAACTCTGACTTCATCCACTTATATGTTCTCTACACTGACACAAATCATATAATTGCTACACCTTATGAGGCTGGACTGCTTGGTGAATCCAAGCAGTCATAAACAATCTTTACCTGCTGGCCGGTCAGTCTAGCTGTCTCTAAAGGGAAATATACATTCACTTCACTGCTTATCTGTCCTCATGGTTTTCCCAAGTTGCTAAGACCTGCCCATCTTTGAGAGCCCAGAGTCACCTCGTTATCACAATACATTAAAAGAAATTCTATGAAGACCATTGAATACTAGCTACAATAAATAAGCCTAAAAGTGTTTCTTCTAGGAGGAGAGAATTATCATGAAATCGACCAATGAAGAGGGTCAGCATTAATGTCAGGTTTAGACAGAGTTCTAAATTATTCACTTACTTGGGAAATGATAGCAAAAAGTTGATGGAGGTGGGCAGTGATAGAAGCGGGACCCTCATGTCCTGAAATCTTGTATTTTTCACCAGTTAGCACTAGTTAGCACACATTGCCAAATCTGTATTGTACTATTCTGTATTATTAATCACTTATACTGGTCTAGTATTGTTCTGTCATTTACATTAGTTCTGCTCTGTTGTGTATTATTAATCACCTGTAGGGTCCTGTATTGTACCCTCCCTATGCTCCTCACCTAGATAAGGGCATTTCCGGAGGGTAGTGAGACCTCTCCTATGCTGACAAATAATGGCAGGTGGGACAATGGGGGGAACATGAGACCTGTGCACTGAAGACTCTGGCAGTCCAGGAGAACCCTGAAATCTGGGCATGCCCCTTATTGCCTTTTTGGGGTCCTTAAGTTTACCTATAACACCAGACCCCAAAACACATGTCTATCTTGATTTGTACCTATTTTCCAGGGTTTTCTACCTAGAACACTCCAGAATGCCCAGGGATGGGCTATTTTGGGGGAAATATAGAGAATTCCCTGGAATGGAAGGTGACAAGCCCCCAGACCCTCAAAAATATGTAAACCCTGATCCACACCTAAGGCAATTCCATTAGTTTAAGCTATTTCACTACCCTACACCTTTTCTTTCAATAAATGTTTTCATACCCCTGAACTGAATGGAGTTTTGAGCCTCCATTTCTTTGGGCATGATCCTGCTACAAACCTTGGTGTGTTTTTCCACAATGCATCTTAGAATCAATGTTATACTGTATATTTATTCTAAGGCAGACAAGTAGCAGGGACTAGGCAATGGAGGGTAAATGACTTGCCCAGGAAAACACAGCTAGGAAGAGTCTGAGGCCAAGATTTGAACCTAGGACCTCCCATCTCCAGGGATGACTCTTAATCCACTGAACCACCCAGCTGCCCTCCTTGTATTTATTTTGTACATACTTATATGTGTTTGTGTTATCTCCCTCCAATAGAACACAAACTCCTTGAGAAAAGGGACTGATTCATCATGCATTTCTATTTCCCTATATCACAGCAGGTGCTTAATAAATGTTTGGTTTTTGATCAGTTGCTATAGAAGAAAGCTCAATATGAGTCATATTGGTTGGCAAAGGCTTCATAGGGGAGATGAAGCCACCAGAAATCAGAGAATCAGAGAGAAGAGAAACCTCAGAGTAATAGAACATTGAATGTCAAAGCTTAAAGTGAAATGGATCTTAGAATGCAGAATCATTGAGTACCCCAACCCTACAGGACCTTATAATTTGGAGCTAGAAGGGACCACAGCGATCCTCCCTCATTTTACTTTCTTGTTATGGTAAAGGCATCTAAGGCCCAGAGAAGGGAAATCACTTGTCCTAATTAGTGGTAGTGCAAAGAGAGATAGTAAAGTTTCTTTTATTGTTTTTTTTTGTTTGTTTGTTTTTTTTACAGTAGCAGCATACTAGTTTCCAGACTTGATTGACAGCTCCTGTCAAAAGCAAGTGTTTTCAGGGATACTTCATTCCCTGCACTAACACCCAACCTGTCACAGCTAACTGTCTGAGCAAAATTGGTGTGTTAAAGCCTAATAAAAGAAACCATTAAATCTGCAGATGGAAATTCATGGTCTCTCTGTCTATAAAACAAAAGGACAGCCAATTAAGAGACCTGCTGATTTGTGAATGTGTCTTGTTCTCTTTAGAGCTAAATTGATATTAACTCTACGGAGAGGTGAGGAATAATGCTCTGGATGGCCTTTGACAAACTAATTCTGGTTTTACTACCTTATTGGCATGCTGAGAAAGGCTCTATCTTCTCTTTGATTGAATACCATTTCCACTAGAGCTAGGCCAGCTCTCTGGGAATTTGTATTTATTCCATCACAATCTGGGCCCCATCTAACTCTCTGGCTGCTCCCCCAATACATGAGCTCTCTGCTCCAGGCACATGGGTCATTTGAGCCTTCCTACCTATTTCCAGTACTTTTGTTTTCAAGGAATCTGTTTCCTCATCTGTGAAACAAGACATGGTCACTATCCCTCCTTCCTCTCCACGTTCAGTTGTTGTTCCGTCATTTCAGTCATGTCCAAATCTTTGTGACCTCATTTGGAGTTTCTTGACAAAGATTTTGGAAGAATTTGCCATTTCCTTCTTCATCTTCTTCCTCATCTTAGCTCCCTTCAGATTCTACAAGTCCAACTTCTCCCTCCCCTCTGCCTTTTTGAAACCTTTAAGACTGTCAAACTTCACCCTTTCTATGAAGCTATGATTATGTCACCATCCATAATAACCACTACAAATTTCTCCCTCTGCTTAATTTTCATCCACCCTCTTTCCATGCCACTTATTTGGCAATTCTGGTGATTACAATTCTTCACATTTAGGTAAGACTTTGCCATTTATAAATTGCTCTCCTGGAAACAAGCCAATGAGATAGGCAATGTAGACATTATAATCCCCAGCTGGGTGGTCCAGTACATAGAGCTTTGGGCTCTAGAGTCAGGAAGAACTGAGTTCAAGTCCTACCTGACATCTGATGCCTCTATAATGAAGGACAATCCCCACATGGGAAAATATGGGAATCCTACTTCCAGAAAAGTATATCGATGTGCAATAGAAATGCCCTATTCTTCAATATGGAGTATGTACAGTAGACATTCTGTAAGTGGCTCCAGTCTACTAACCACACTGTAAAGACAAACTTTTTTTTGTCTTTGGAGCTGGAATGAGGGTGCATTCAAAGGCTCCAGTCAGCAAAAGTGAGCCCTTTGCTCTTGGTCTGGGTCTTTGCTTTCTGGCTACGTTACTGTGAGAATGATGCAATACTTAAAAGAGAAAGGCTTAGGGTGTTCTCCATACAAGCCAACATTTGGTCTATGTTCTTTGACTCCTAGTATTTCTTCTGTCTTGTTTTAGTGAAGGAATATAAGAAGCAGTTTTGACTTTTGTGTGAAGTAAATTATTTAGGGGAGTGGATCCCTCACACCCTAGTGGCAGGACATAGGAGTCACAGAGTCATATGGTGCCTGGATCCCCCCCACCCTCATCAGCGTGAGCATCCCTGAGGGTCAATGTGCCAGAGCCAGCACAATGTCGCCATGGAAGGAGGAGTAAACAGAATTTTAAAAGTCAGCAAAGAAAGGAGAGTGCACTTCTCCCTTTGAACAAAGGGTCTCTCCGTTGTTCTCTCTGCTCTTATCTTATCTGACTATCTATCTCTGGCAAGCAAGAGCCAACTAAATGGAGAATCAGTTCTATCCCTAAACTTAGAAAGGCTAAGACCTCCCTCCCTCCCTCCCTCCCTCCCTCCCTCCCTCCCTCTCTCTCTCTATATATTTTTCCCTCTCTTTTCTAATAAATGCTTATAAATCTGATAATAAGTCTCTAGACTAATTTTATTTATAACACCTTTTGAGCTTCAAAAGGTCAGAATGGAAAACTACTAGAGGTCTAAGAGCTGAAGTCCAAGCCAGGGTTTTTTGGCCAGCCAGCTTAGGGCATAGCTCAGAGAAGGAAAAATTCAGAATGCTGAATTTGGACGTGAATTTGGCAGGTGAATACTAAGTAGAAATCGGTATTAAGTTTGAGCCCACTCTCCTCAGGGACCATCATAGTATAGGAAAGAGTGTCCCTCCAGGTGTTGGAAGGAGGAGGGATGTTGTACTTCTGTTCTTGCTATGGCTTCATGGTAAATATCCTTTTGTAAAATAGAATTGATACTGATTCGTTAAATGAAGCCCTAATTACTGGAAATTAACAGTGAAGAAACACAACCATATGAGTTCTTGAGCCAAGAGCATTAAGGAAAGGCTTTTCCAACACACTAGGGGCTCACTTAGAACCCTGAGGGGGGAGATGGAGCCAGCCTTACTCTAGAAAAGTACAGATTCTTGCTATACCTTGTCATGGCATAGAGATGATCCCAAATTCTCAAAAGCTGTATCTAGGGGAGCATAAGCCCTGTTAGGTCCTACCAATCTGAAAAGGCTTCATCAGATCCTACATTTCTGATCTCTAAAAAAAAGCTCAGAGCAGTTAGAAGATTCTTTTTATCACCAGAGGAATGACCACCAGGCAAGGAAATTTTTTAGCCACCATTATGAGTGAACACTAAGAAGACACATTTCTATAACACTTTCAGTTTTGCAAAGGCATTCCTTTAAAGGTAGGATAAGTCCCTGTTATATGAGAGGAAATTGAAGTGCAGAAACAGTTAAAAGATTTGCCTGTGATTACTTAGTTAATAAGAGTCAGAGAAGAGAATTCAAACCCTGGTCTCTCGACCAAGGGTCTTACATTCTTTCCATTCCATCAGGCTATCATTTGATGAGATATGGAATGGTTGTAACATGTAATAGTGGAGGAAGAAGAGTTCATACTTTGTCTGACACAAGCCTCTCGTCCAGAAAATCTTTATGTCAAGAAAACAGGCACTAACTCCTTCCTTTCTTGCAAACAGACAATTCACAATAACATATGTAGTTTTCTTGATAGAAAAAATAAAATCTATTGATTAAACAATTCTTGCTCCCAAAAGCTCCACAATACCTATTAGTCCCTAGCAAGAGACACTTCTATGAGAAGTACAATGAAATCCTCATTACACTACTGCTCTCTGCTGGTCTGTACTGGTCAGTCAGGACCAGCAGGTACTGGAGAGGAGCAGGTTTCCTAATTAAAGCCTTCATGTGGAAAGAAGGATCAAGAGAAAGGTTTCATCTTGGCCTCTCTGATGCAGACTTGGGGGGAGGGTTCAGGGCAAAATTATAGGATGAGAAAGCAGAGGTAGGCAACTGGAGATCCAGATTTTGGAACAAAAAACTCTCTTATGTCTCAATCTCTAAAAGAGATACCAAGTTCAGGAACCAGTAGTCTCTAAACATGAGGCAGAGTTAAAATCAGAAGCACAACTAAGTGGAATAAAGGGAGGGGCAAGGTCTGAAATAAAAAATCAAGAATGGATGAAAATGGGGGGGGGGGCATCGAGGTGGCTCCACTGATTGAGAGCCAGACCTAGAAATGTCCTGAATACAAGACCTCCCAACGCCAGGCCTAGTGCATTATCTATCACTATACCATGTAGCTGCCCCAAAAGAGGTATGTTATAAAGGAAAGACTAGTGGGGCTCAAATCCTAGTTCCAACATGTCCTATATGTGCAACCACCACAGTTCATCTAGCTTGTCTGTCCCAAACTTTTTCTATCTCCTTTCTCTCAGTGCAAGGCCTCATAGTTTTCCAAGAAAATTGAGGTTATATGTTATGAGCAACTTCATCATCTGAGCTTTATTATCTTTCAAGAAGGAAACAGCCTTGGCACTCAGACCTTCACAATATCTTCTTTTAGAGAAAGAAGTGAAAAATCTCCTCCCAAAACTTCCATTTAAAAAGGGTACCCAGGTCAGCCATCTATTTCTAACCCAACTATAGTCCTTTGGATGTGTCCATTATTTCAGTTGCCTTTTGTATATTGTCTCTCTTCTGTTAAATTATAAACTCCTTGAAGATAGGGACTGTCTTTTTCATATCACTGGTGTTTAGCACAGTGCATGAAAAATGGTAAGTGCTTAGTAAATGTTCACTAACTTTTTCTACACCTCAAAGTCCCTAGATAGTCTCCATTTATTCTTTTTTTTAAATCCTAACCAAAATTTCATCTTAGAAACAATACTAAGTATACTAACTGTATGTGAACCAGCAGTTTTCAGATGAGGAAATTAAAACTACCTTTAATCATATTAAAAAATGCTCCAAATCACTATAACTAGAGAAATCCAAATTAAAACAACTCTGAAGTACCACCATAAACCCACCAGAATAGTTAACATGACAAAAAAAAAAGGAAAATTATAAATGTTGGAAGGAATGGGAAAAAATGTAACACTAATACACTTTGGTGAACCTGGGAACTGATATCACCATTATGAAAAACAATCTGGAACCATGCCCAAAGGGTCATAAAACTGTGCATATCCTTTGACCCAGCAATGCCATTACTAGGTCTGTATCTCAAAAATATTGAAGATAGAGGGAAAGAACCAACTTGTACAAAAATATTTAGAGCAGCTCTTTCTGTGGTGGCAAAGAACTGGAAACTGAAGAGATGTCCATCAATTGGGGAACAGCTGAAAAAGTTGTGGTATGTGCTTGTAATGGAATTATTGTGCCATCAAAAAATGGCAAATGATGGTCACAAAAATACCCAAAAAAGACTTAAATGAAGTGATGCAAAGTGAAATGAGTAGAACCAAAAGAACACTGTACACAGTAACAACAATGATGTATGATGATCAACTGTAAATGAGTTAACTATTATCAATAAGGCAAGAATCCAATACAGCTCCAAGGCACTCATAACAAAAAAAAAAAAGCCCATCTACCACCATAGAAGGAACAGATGGAATCCAAATTCAAATTGAAATACACCATTCCTCACTTTATTTCCTCCATGAATTTTTCTCTAGTGTAAGCAATATTTATCTTATTTCACAACATGATGATCATGGAAATATGTATTATATGATAAAATGTGTATAACCTATTATTACCTGTCTTCTCAGGAAGGTGGATATGAGGGAGGGAACATGGGTTTCAAAATGTCAGAAAACAAATATTTTAAATTATATGACATATAATCTAGAAAAAAATTAAAATCAAAAATATTAATTATTGAGTCTAAAGCAAAAAAAGCCATAAAGGCTAAACAATTGGGGTTAAATGACTTGCCCAGAGTCACACAGCTACAAAGTGTCTCAGATCAAATTTGAACTCAGAACTGCCCATCTGTAGGCCTGGCTTTCTATCCACTGAGCCCCCTAGGTGTCCTTCCCCCACTTATTCTTCCACTTCACTCTCTGGGAAAGATATATTTATTTCATCAAAGCCAGCCCCTCTATTTGTGTCCTTGACTCCATTTCTGGCTATACCCCAAATCTCTGGTCTAGATCTTTTTCTATTCTCTATCTTTCTCTGTCTCTGCCTGTCTGCCTATCTCTCATTAAATTAATGTCTCTTTATGAATGATTTCTAAATCTACCTTTCCATAATTCTTCTTTCTCCTAATCTCCATTCTCTCATTCCAATTACCTCCCCCCTTTGCATCATCACCTGGATGTTCCATAGTCATTTCAAGTTTAGCATATCTAAAATTCAACTCCATTTCTCACCCCACAAATCCTCTTCTTCCTTCTTTCTGTTGAGGGTACCCCAGATTCCTCTGAAATTATTTGGTGAATTCTTTGTATGTATTTTGTGCTTGCTTGCCTGTATTCATATTATTTTCCTCTAGTAGAACATAACCTCTTTGAGGGCAAGGACTGCTATTATTGTCTTTGTGTTTTGAAGATCTAGAGTACACAGAGGATGCAGGCTAACTGAGCTGATACAACTTCCCTATCTGGAGAAGTTTGCTTTTAGAAGGGTCATGATGGATAATAAATTTAAAAAAATTTTAAGGATCATGATGGCACGTAAGAGAGTCCTTCTAGAGACAGTAAAACATTCAGACCTCCTAACTACATGGTGAACAAAGATTCTTTGACTGTCTCTGAAAGCAGTCAAAAGGTCTTAATTGGTTTTTTACACATCCCTCTTATGTCAGTCTTTTTAGGCTGCTCTAATCAAAGGTAGAATCCTTTGCTCCTAGCCTCTGGTTAGAAACAACGTTCTAAAAGGGTTCTTTTTTCCCCATCTAAGCCATGTGGTCCCATGAAATAGACTTGGTTCTTGCTTGGCCTCTGCATTTCTTCTTTTCTGTTCTAGGTAAAAAGAGTGGAGTCTCTGATTATCTGAGTTTTAAAGGCTTGAAGAATGAGCTACCATATAGTCCAAACTCCATTTTTGGAACCAGCACAGCACTGGTGCCTCAAGGGGCAAGTTATGACCTTCAGGAATGAATGACCTTTTGGGCCAAGGCCAATGGAAGCTGAGATGAGAACTCATCTGGTAGTCGTGTGAACATGAACTTGGTAAAACCAATCCTTTATAGAGACTAAGCTAAGTTTTTAGAGTACTGACCCCACACACACATACACACAGGTGGTATATGGTAGAGGATGCCTCAAAGGTGATAGAGGACATGTTTGAACTTTTGTTTTTGCTATATCTTTGAAGTCACTCACTCTTACTCTGAATGAGGCTGATGACTTTGTGCAACTCTTAACTCACTTAAATCTAATTCATACAGGAGTTAAGACCACCCCATGATGTCATTGGTCCTCTTTGAAAAAGGAAGGACAAACAACAACAATCTTTGAAGTAAATATCCCTTTGTAAAAGCTAATTGATGTTAACTGATAAAATGGAACTGGAGATTAGTCATCAATTTCTAACAAAGGTTGGAAACCACTTCTTGGGGTTTGATAGGGAATAAAACCTCTGCAAAACCCTCAGATTTTGGAACCCAAAGGAGATGTAACAGCCAGAGAGTACTCAATACATTTGTTACCCTACTTTTGAGCAGAAGACCTTCTACTCAGTTGTTAAGTCTTTTCTATTTGGAGTTATCTTGACAAAGATACTGGAATAGTTTATTATTTCCTTCTCCAACTCATTTTACAGATGAAGAAACTAAGGCAAACAGGGTTAGGTGACTTGCCCAGGATCACACTGCTAATAAGTTTCTGAGGATGGATTTGAACTCAAGCCTTCCTGACTTCAGGCCCACCTTTCTACCCACTATGCCCTCTAGCTGCCCCTCTATTCAATAGGCCAGTAAATGTTTACTGATTTGAAATCTCTCTTCAGTTTCCTAAACATTTTGTAAGCTTTAGAGTCCTACATAAATGTGAATTATTATTTTATATTCTCTACATTACCAAAGTACCAGAAGAAGGAAAAGTAGCACAGAATCCCAGAATTTCTGAGTTGGACAGGACCTCAATAGTCATCTCATCTAACCCAGACTCTGAAAAGAATCCCCTCGATAAAATACTCAACAAGGGTTCAACTACATTGCCCAGTTATACAGTAAGCATTTATTAGAGGAAATACAAAAAGAGGCAAAAGATATAATCTCCAAATGCCTATTGGACATCTAGAACTGGACATCCCATAGACATCTTAAACTGAACAAGTCTAAAACCGAACTCATTCTCTTTCCCCCTAAAACCACCTCACTTCAGACTATGAACATGGATGTTTTTAAACCTGGAGAGCCAAGGTTCACCTCTGAATCCTCTACATTTGGAGACCATCCTCTGCCACTTCCCTCCTCGTCCATTTTCTTGGCAGTTGTGGCATCTACTTGGTAGTGGATAGTCCTTTGAAATCTTTATCCTCCTCTGTTGCTAGGTCCTGATTCCATTGTGTTGATGGGTCTCCTATGTTGATCTCCAAGTCTTCCCAGGCATAAGATGGCACAGGTTTACAAGAAATTCCTTTCTATCTGTGTTTCAGATTATATTCCATTCCTTGGGAAAGGTTGAGAAACTTGATTCTAAGCCTGATCTTCCCTATGACTTAGGAACCATCTAGGGTTCATTCCTGTCTCATTTGTAAAAGGCAGCATGGGGTAATGGAAAGAGTCCAGGTTTGGGAGTCAGAGCCCCAGTTATGTCACTTATTTTTACTTAGACAAGTCACTTTTTAGGAAAGCTAGGTGGTGCAATGGATAGAATGCCAGACCCAGAATCAAGAAGACTCATCTTCCTGATTTTAAATTAGACCTCAGACACTTACTAGTTATGTGACCCTGGCAAGTCACTTAATCCTGTTTGCTTCAATTTCCTTATCTATCAAAAATAAGCTTAAAAAGGAAATGGCAAACCTCTTCAGTATCTTTGCCAAGAAAACCCTAAATGGGGTCATGAAGACTTGGATATGACTGAACAACAATAACAAGCCACTTTTTGTGCCTGAGCCTTAGCCAGTGAAATGAGAACAGATATATTCTATACATAGCACAAAAGTATTGTAAAGAAAGCACCTTATAAACTATAAAATGCTACACAAATGCCAGCTGTTATTCATTCATTCAACAACAATTTCCTCTTTAAAAAAAAAACAAAAAAAAACCCCTCCCTTCCAATTTAACATCAATACTGTATATTGGTTCCAAGGTAGAGGAACGGTAAGGTCTAGGCAAGAGGGGTTAAGTGATTTGAACCCAGGACCTCCCATCTCCAGGCCTGGCTCTCAATCCACTAAGCCACCTAGCTGCCCTACAACAACCATTTCTTGGTGCACTAACACTTTTGAGATCCTCAATATCATCCTACACTAAAGTCTTCCTTCAATGTCTCACATGCAATGGAGGTGACCTGTGACTTCTCAAAGACTATGCTAGGCAAAGCCCCCATTCTGGCAAGACCTACCAAGTTGGAAGGACCTCCTTTAAAGGTCTGGTAATGGATTTTGTGCCTTTCACCTTAGCATCTTCTCTAGCTAAATCCAGACACATTCCTAACCTAAAAGTAGAGCCACAACAACTCCTTAATTCCATTTACCAAGGCTTTGTGTGCATAGGAGGAAGATACCTTAGTGAGGGGAATGTTCCCACCGATAAAATCATGGATTCTTGAAGTATTGAAGGTCATGGAGCTAGTAAGTGGAAGGATTGAGGTCCACACCCAAGTCTTCCAGGTTACTTTTCATGTAACTTTCATCTCAGTCTATTCCAGGGGAAACAAATAGCATTTGTTCTCTTTGCAAAGCTCCTAAAGCAGGATGTGTGGGAATACATGTATATGTGTTCAGAGCACAGCCAAAATGAAGATCTCAGTTCAGCTAAGACTACAGGTAGACGAAGATATATTCAGCACAAGCATATGGAAAGAATTCATAGACAGAAAACCTGGATTTGAATGAACTCCAGCCCCACTTTCTGTGAGATGTGTGACCTTGGGAAAAATTGCTCAGCCTTTTAAAGCTTCATTTCCCTGTCTCTGAGGCCCCTTTGGCTGTCAAGACAAGTGTGTTCACATCTATGAAAAGAACTGTTAGAGTAAAAATGCAGATGAAAACATATGATTTTGTCACTTGTTCATTTGGGTATAGGATTGGGGGTTTTGGTTTTAAAAGATTACTTTAAGAGATTACAAAAAGGAATAATGTGAAAAAAGGATTTGAGTGATAAAACATGTATAATCTAGTGGAATTGCTTGTCAGCTCTGAAAGGGGGGAGGGAAAAGGGGAGGGAGAGAACATGAATCATGTAACCATGGAAAACTTATGTGTAAATTTGTTATTGGAATTTTTTAAAAAGTTAAACTTTTTTAAATTTTTAAAAAAGAAGAAAAGTGTTCATTTGAATGATTGACAAGTCATTCAAGAATTCAATATGCTAAGAACTTTGCCTCAGCCCAATTACCAAAGTAAAAGCATTCCAGCTCTTCATTTGTGTTCAAACAAAATTTTGTTCAAAACAATGCGATCACTAGAGGGCACCATTGCCACGCTGATAGCCGCAGCACCTTGAACTGCTTTCTCCCAGTGGTGAAGGCGCAGAGCATTTTACACTGGGAACGTCTGGCAGTCCGGCAACAAAAACAATTTGAGGTGGCCTCGTGGAAGCAGCATCAGGCTGCGAGGCAGAAAACCTAGTTTCGAGTCCCTAATCTGGCACTTTAAACAGTCACAAAATTTTAAAGTGGAAGGGACTCCATCAGTCTGACCTACCCGCACCCCAACAAGACCCCCACTACAAAATGCCTGCCTGATCCAGCTACTGATTGAAAACCCGCACTGAGAGCCAACTCTATCTCTATCTCCCAAGGCAGCCAGTTCTAATTGTTAGTGGATTTTCACTGACGTCGCCTCGTTGTGCTTCTTTGTTGCTTGGAACAGTTGCTCAGAGGTTCTGGTATCCTTCAGCCAACCAAGATGAGTCTAATCCTTTCTTTCACATGGTAGAAGCCCTTCAGATATTTAGATGCAGATATCATACTTAGAAGCTATTCAGTAGTTCAGTGGCTGGAGCACTGGACCTGGACTTAGAGTCAGAAAGACTCAAAATCTAGTCTCAGACATTTTCTGCTGCATGATCTTGGGTCTGTATGCCTCAGTTTCTTCAACCGTAAGATGGGGATAATAATAGCACTGAGCAACCCCTCTCAGGTATCAAATTAGATATTTGTATTTATTTGCAAGGCAAATCGTAGGCACTTTAACAAATGCTTATTCCTTCTCTTGTCCAATCTTCCCCAAACTAAACATTGTAGTTTCTTCAGCTGATCCTCATATTACATAGATGAAGGCTTTTTACTAACCTGTACCTTGCTAACTTCTCAACATACTTATTAAAATGTCATGCCCAGAAATGACCCACAATCTTCCAAGGCAGAATACAGAACTCTCACTTGCTGTTTCTTGGAAGCTAGCTGGTGTAGTGGATTGAATACCAGACTTGAAATCAGAAAGACTTAAGTTCAAATCTGGCCTCAGACATTTAGCTGTGGAGCCTTGGACAAGTCACTTAACCATTGTTTGTCTCAGTTTCTTCAACTGTAAAAATAGGGGTGATAATAATAGCATTTACCTCCCAGGATTATTATGAGGATCAAAAGAGAATAGCAGAGTACCTAGCCCATAGTGCTATATAAATATTAGCTATTATTATTACCTGGTTTTACTTGCTATGTGACCTTAGACAGACAGGTCACTTAACACATTTGCCCCAGTTTCTTCAATTGTAAAATAGGCATAATGATAGCACCTATCTCTCAGGAAGAACAAGATGGAGAATGTTTGCCAAGAACTTAAAACAATGCCTGGCACTATCCAGGTACCCCTTCCACATTGTGAGAGATAGAAGCACAGTGCTCCTGCAATCGGAAAAATCTGCAAAGAATTTTTGGCCCTTTCTTCATACCAGAGAAGAAGCCTAAATTCTTTCTTTTTCTTTTTATGGAGTATTTATAGTACCTTATATGATATATGCACTTAAAGTTACTCAGCCTTTTAAGATACCTCTACATTTCTAGCCTTTGTGGGTTTCTTGCTAGCTTTCTAGTTCTTTTCTCAAACTTTTTACTTACTTTAAAAAAGAAACTATATATTTGTGGTATTTAAAAATAAAATATGTTGATATCATGTAGTGCTCTACATATATTTTATGCATTTCTGAGTTTCTAAACTTTTTCTGTGTCATCTGCCAGCTTTCACATGTCATTTGTGGCTTCTGAAAACTCCCCAAAAATTCCCATTTAATTTCTTTCAATATATTGAAAACATGATGAAGAAAGTTGCAATGTGGAAGAGATACCTAAATTATAACTCTTGTTAAGATTTTAACGCTTATCAAGATCATACTTTTTTGTATATGTTTAGCATAGTGCCTGACTTATAGTAGGCACTTAATAAATGTCTGTGCTATTATTATATCATATGGTTGGCTGTCATCTCCCACTGTTGCTTTATAGAGCTTGCAGACTACTAAAACTGCCAGATCTTTTTAAGATTTTGCCATCCAATAATGCCTTTATCATTTGGCACTTTTGAAGTTTTTAACATAAGACTTTATATTTTTCCTTATTGTGATTTCATATTATTAGATTCAGCCCTATGTTTTAGCCTATCAAGATCTTTTTGGATCCTGGCTCTTGTTTTCCAGGGTGTTAGCTATCCCTCTCAGCTTAGTGTCACTTAGTTTATCACATGGATAAACATATTATATATGCCTTTATCCAAGTTATCAGATTAGAAAAATGCTAGATCTGAAGTCATGGGACTTGGGTTTGAAACCCTGTCCTGCTACTTACTACCTCTTGGGTAACTTATTGAACTTCTCTGGGTCTCAGTTCCTCATTCATAAAACTAGGATGTAGGACTAAATGGCTTCTAAGGTCCCTTCCAGCTCTTGATCTATGATTTTCTCTTGAATTTTAATCTCTGGGGCACTCCCTTCAAGACCTCCTTTTAAAATGGCATCAAATCACTAATGACTATCCTTTGAGTATAGCCATTCAACCATTTCCAATTCCATATAATTGTACTATTCTATCACTTACAGAAGTCTCTATTTTTTTCCACATGAAATAAAATATTTTATCAAACCCTTTACTAAAATTCAGGTAAATTATAACAGCATTCTTCTCATCTACAAGTTTAATACATTGGTTGGCTATGTGTAATTTGAATCTGTTACCCTAAAAACTAGAATTCCCAGCACCCCACTCTCCTCACCTTACGTGCTGACGTAGGGATGATATAAATTTGGTGTAGCCCCACCTCTTGCTCTCTTGATCTGATCGGTTTGGTGGAGGTGGCATGAGGTGAGTGGCAGTAGAATCTATTCATGTAGCCTTATATTTTGTTAGATAATTACCTTTTTATGCTTTTACTTCAAGTGATTATTAATAAACTTTATAAAATATAAAACTTGGAGTGTTGGCATTAATTTAAACCCTACAGCTGGCTGGTTGTTGTCCTTCAGAGGACCAAAATGACATTGCTTGATGTCTTTTGACTCATGCATGAATTGGATTTAAGTGAAGCAGAGTTGCACAAAGTCATCAGCCTCACTTTGTCTTCCAGTTATTGAAGTCCAGCGTCAGGATAAAAGTCAAAATGACTGACAATGACCCAAAATGCAATGGATGACACTGGCATCTACCAAGCTCTCAGGTCTCCATAATGTCTCCTTTAACACCTTCATGGTCATTAGAATAAATTGTTTTCATCTGCACCTTCCACCAGAAGTCTTCATATGACTGAGTCCATCAATGGATTTTAAGGCCTGTTGTTTACTCTCAATCTGGTTTAGCCCATCTGCCAAAACACTTTACAAAGGTGTGTCTGTTCATCATGCTGCAGCTTTGTGGAGCCACTGATGGTAAGTGGGTGGTAAGTGGATACCAAAGGAGGAAAGCCCCCCTGAGAAGGGCTTGGCAAATCCTCACACCAGAGGTACCAGTCTTCACTGAACGCTCAGTACATTTTATCATGAAAGGAAATAAAGTAAGCTTGATATAACCTGTTCTTGATAATGCCACATCATTATAATTTCATTTTCTAGGTGTTCACTAATCATCTGTTTCATTCTAGTTTGTTTTTTTTCCAGGAATTAGTCACCTCTTTTTTGAAAATTGTGACATTTAGCCCTTCCTAGGTCTTGCAGTACACTCCCAACCTCCATGATATTTCCAATTTTTTTGGTATTTACATATGCTAGTTCTTCTCTCTAGATTATTTTAATTCATTAAGAGCAGTCAGATACCCTCTTACTATCTCTTTATTTCTAATGAGCATCCATTTCTTATTAGCCTTTTTTTTTGTCCTTTCTAGTCTAAGACCAGAGAAAACAAAAGGAAAATAAGAATGGAGCAGCTTGGCCTCCTGGCTATTGCCAGTCATCATTGTCCCCTCCACCCCAAACAGTGGTCCTATCCTTTCTTTAATCATCTTCTTTCCCCTAATAAAGCTTTTAAAGGAAAAAACTGTTTTTGTTAACATTTACTTATTTACTAATCATCCTTCGTTTATTCTGAGCCCTAGATGCTCTTGACCTAACTCAATTCTAAACTATCATGCCATACTTCTGTGTTTCCTCCTGTTATTTTCTGTCCTTGTTTCCATCATCTGTATTTGTTTTTTTAAACCTAATTTGATTGGCATTATTACCATAAGTAATAATAATAGCTAGCATTTATATAGCACTTTAAGGTTGAAGTTAAACATTATACATGATCCTTGCAACAATCCTGGGAGGTAGGCACTATTATAATGTCCATTTTATAGTAGAAGAAACTGAGGCAAATAGAAGTTAAGTAACTTATAAGATAGTAAGGCTCTAAGCCAAGATTTGAACTCAAGTCATCCTAACTCCAAATCTTATACTCTATCTATCTATACACCACCTCACTGCCATTCAGTTAACCATCTCAAAACATCGAACAATGGAGTGTAGTCAAGATGGCAGCTTAGGAACAGCAAGAGACAAAACCACTCTGACTATCCTTCCATACCAATCTTTAAAAAGCACTTCAAAAAGACAGGAATCCAAACCCAACAACAAGACAGAGTTACAGTGCTCTCCTAATTAATACAATTTGAAAGGTAGGCAGAAAGAGTCAATTTCCATGGGATAAGGGGAAGACCAGAAACAATACTGTGCTGGCTAAACCACTACCACCACCACTATTCTGAGATCTATGATTAGACATAAACTGACTTCGAGATCCTGGGGTGGGGGCTGCAACTGCAAAGGAATATCTCAGACCCACCACTTGAGGTTCTAGGCTCTGACAATAATGGTTAAGGAGGAACAGGGAGCCATCTGGCTGAGCAACTTCAGCTTCCAAGGCTGGATTTAGTGAAGATTTAGCCCCAGGGCAGATTAGCTCAACCAGTCTAATTAAGTATACCAGCAGAAGAGAGAGAGGATTGAAGATTTAGCCCCAGAGCAGAGCAGCTCAAATGGCCTAATCTGCTAGTTCACAAGGGGAGAAAAAGGAGAGAAAATGAGTAAGCAATAGAAAAAGTGAATAACTATTGAAAGCTTCTACAGTGAGAAAGACTAAAGAACAGAACCAATAAAGGATGACAGCATCCAAGGAACTTCAAGCAAAACCTCAAAAAAAAAAAAAACTGTGTGGAATTTGGACTCAAGCTCTGAAAGAGCTGAAAAGGGAATTAAAAAGTCATATAAGATAAGTTGAAAAAAATGGGGAAACAAAAACAGTTTAAAAAGCAAAATAGGTCATCTGGGAAAAGAGGCACATGAATCAAAGGAAGAAAATAGTTCTGTAAAAACCAGAATTGACCTACTGGAAAATGAGGCAAAAAAATCAAATGAAGAAAAGAATGATTTGATAAGAAGAATGAACCAAATGGAAAAGGATGATCAAAAGGTCAGGGAAGAAAGTCAGTCTTTAAAAATTAGAATTGGGCAAGTAGAAGCTAATGACTTCACAAGACATCAAAAAACAATAAAACAAAATCAAAAGAATGAAAAAAAATAGAAGAAAATGTTAAATATCTCATTGAAATAACAACTGACCTGGAAAATGGAGCCAAGAGAGATCATTTAAGAATTATTGGACTATCTGAAAGTCATGACCAAAAAAAAATCTACTACAGGAAATTATCCAAGAAAACTGCCCTGATATTCTTGATCAAGAGAGTAAAATAGAGATTGAAAGAATACACAGATCACCTCCTGTATTAAATCCCCAAATGACAACTACCAGGAATGTTATAGTCAAGTTCAAGAGTTCCCAGACCAAGGAGAATATACGACAAGCATCTAGAAATAAACAATTCAAATATCATGGAGCCCCAGTCAAGATTACATAGGATCTAGAAGCTTCCCCATTGAAGGACCAGAAGTTTTGGAATATGATATCCTGGAAGGCAAGGGAATTGGGTTTATAATCAAAAATCACCTACCCAGCAAAACTGCCTATATTCTTTCAGGGGAAAGTATGGCCATTTAATAAAATGGAAAATTTCCAAGATTTCATGAAGAAAAGGCTAGACTTAAACAAAATCTGATGCCCAAATATAAAATTCAAATCAAAGCATCAAACAATGCTTTCACTATACTTTACCAGATATTTAAGGATCAAAGACGATCATATAGGTCCAGTGCTTTATAAACCTTAAAACACCACATAAATGTTAGCCCATGATGGTCCCACACTAGAATGCAGAGAGCAATTCTTATTTGTACTTTACTTTCAGGTTTGTTAAGAGCTTGTCCTGTACTACCTCATTTGATTTTCAGAGGTTTGAGAAATTAATTTGGAATGGTCATTTCCTGTAATTTTTAATGAAGTTTATGTTACCATCCTGCTGAAAGTACCATAATAATTTATAAAGGAAATTATACTGGAATTTCCACAGTAAGATTATAGGTCAACTATTTTTCTCTCTGTGTGTCATACCTACTTCATCTATAAAATAAATAAATAGGATGATGGGCTAGATAATTTTAGGAGAGACCTTCCTTCTCAAAATCATCCTGTCATTACTTGCAATTTCCCCTTATTTAAACAAAGACAATTCCCCTGTATTATGGTATATTCCCATTAAAAATGAAGGAACTGGGGATACATATATCCTGGAAAAAAAGAAGATTTGGGAAAGAAAGAGAGAAGGGAGATATGATACCTGTTTTCAAATATGTGAAGATCTGTCCTAAGAAGAAGGGATTAAATTAGTTTTGTTTAGATCCTGGCAGGTGCCAAAAGTTCATTAGAAGTGTCAGAGAATCAGATTTTGGCTCAGTGCAAAGAAAAACTTCCTAACAATCAGAGCTGCACACAAATGAAATGAGCTGCTACAGTGAGTAATGAGCCTCATCACAGGGGAATCATCATAGAACCCCAATTGCTCCTAGGAATGTAATTACATTAAGTAGCACTTTGCTCACAGGCCAAGGACAGTCACAGGGAGGAAAGTATTCCTCCTCCCTTGGATATTAGTCCTCCTGGGCAAAGCTCTAGTTACCCAACCCTCATTTACAACTCTCAGTAATTATGATTGAGAGCCACAGCACAGAGAGTCAAATTTAAAACCAGAGGAGGCAGTATTGTGTAATGGCGAGAAAACTACATTTGAAGTCAGAAATCTCGTTTTCAATTCTTGGCACAGAAAATTATTGTATTACCCTGGGCAACTTACTTAACCACTCTTTGCCCCATTTTCTTTAGCCATAAGATGAGGATGGTAACATTTTCATTAATTCCAGAGTGTGAAGAAAGTGTGAAGAAATACTCAGAAAACATTTAGTCAGGTAGATAGGTAGATAGATAGATAGATAGATAGATAGATAGATAGATAGATAGATAGATAGATATAGATAGATAGGTAGGTAGGTAGGTAGGTAGGTAGGTAGGTAGGTAGGTAGGTAGGTGGGTAGGTAGGTAGGTAGGTAGGTAGGTAGGTAGGTAGGTAGGTAGATGGATAGATAGATAGATAGATGCCTTCTCCCTGGCATGAAATTCTGTAATTTGTTATGAAATCATTTCCTCTATATATTTCCCATTTTTTAATCATTAGTAACTTATTTAACTAGGCCATGTTATATTTGTTTTAATTTTACAACATATCTTTTTCTGATTATTCCTCTTCTAACTTTGTATTAATTTTTATTTTTGCTTTAACAAGATAGGGTTCTGACTATACACAGACAGCTGATTCAGGAAAGACTCCCACATTAAAAATGAGTCATTTCTTGTCTGCTTAAAATATAATCAACACTTTTTGTGATGTTATATAGCATTCTCCTTGCTCAATGATTTTAGATTCTTTTCTTTTTTAATTTAGGAGCATTTATTTTATATTTTAAAATACTTTTCTTGATATCTTTTGTTTCTGTCTCACCTATATTTCCCATCACATTCATCAATTCTTGCCCCACCAAGAGCCACCCGTTACAAAAAAAAATTTTAAGAGAAGAAAAAAAATTAAGGAAAGTGAACCAGCATATCAGAGAATTTTGGTGTTGAATTCAGTTTGACACTTATGGTCTCCCACCTTTGCAAAGAGGGTGGAAGTGTGGAAGAGATGCATATATTTCTTCTTTAGGAACAATTATAGTTTCAAAGCATTTAGTTTTGATTGTTTTATTGTTCTCTTTATATTTTTGTAGTCATTATCTACATTGTTTTCCTAGTCTTGCTTAGTGTACTTTGTATCAATTCTTTCCATGTTTCATTATTTCTTACAATATAGTAACATTTTGTTACATTCATTTAGCTATTTTGTGGGCATATTCTGGTTCTCTGAAACTACAAAAAAATTGCTATAAATATTTTGATGTATATGAGGACTTAAAAGAAAAAACCCTTACCTTCTGATACTAAGTATCAGGTCTAAGACATCAGAGAGAAAAGGGCGAGGCAGTTCCAGTTAAGTGACTTGCCCAAGGTCACATAGCTAGAAGTGTTCAAGATCAAATTTTAACCCAAGATCTTCTATCTCCAGGCCTAGCTCTCTAATCACTGAGTCACCTACCTCCTCATGCCTTTTTTTTTTCATTGACCTTCTTGTGCTACATGCCTAGCAGTAGAACCTCTGGTTCAAAAGGCATGAGCATTTTAGTCTCTTTGCATAATTCCAAATTATTTCCCAGAATGACTGGCCAAGTCCCCCAATAGTACATTTGTATGCCTGTCCTTCCACAAATTCTCTAACTATTCCCACTTTCAGTCTTTGTCAGTTTTCTGGGTATGAAGTTAAACTTCAAAGTTGTTCATGTATATATTTCTCTTATTGGTAATTTGCAGCATTCTTTCACATAATTGTTAATAGTTTTCAACAATTCAATTGAAATTTTTACATCTTTTTACCACATATATTAGAGAATGGCTTTTAATCATATTTAGTTTTATATCAGACTCTTATCAGAGATATTTTTGATTCGTGGAATTTTTTTCTTTTTGACTGCTTCTCTTCTCATCATACTTCCATTGATTTTGTTCATGAAAAATTTTTCTGATTTCATAAAATTTAAATGATCTGTTTTATCATTTGCAATCTTCTCTACCTCTTATTTAGTTAAGAAGTGATCCCTTAGCCAAATTTGTAAAAGATACACTTTATATTCATCTTCTAATATGATGCAGCACAATATTTAATATTCAAGTTACACACCAGTTTTGAATTTATTGTGGGATTTAGCAAAAGAAAATTATATAAATCTAATTTCTAACCAGTTGTATTCTAATTTTCCAGGTAATTCATTTCAAATAGGAAGGTATTTCCTAAGTAGCTTGTGTTTTCAGATATAATGAATACTGGGTTAATAACTCAATTATTTCTGTTTCTTCCTTGTAGTCTGTTCTATTTATTGATCTACTTTTCCTACTTTTTAACTATTATTAGTTTTGATTGATGCTTTACAATATATTGTAATGTCCAAAGATGTTACTCTTCATGCCTACATTTTAAATTGTTTCATTTCATATTTTTCATTTTATCTTTTGTTCCTCAATAATAATTGTTATTATGTCTAACACTAAAAATTATTTTCAGTTGTTTGTTGTTTTTGTTGTTCAGTAATTTCACTTGTCTACCTCTTTGTGAGCACATTTGGGGTTTTCTTGGCAGAAATACTAAGGTGATTTGCCATGTCCTTCCCCAGCTCATTTGACAGATGAGGAAATTGAGGTAAACAGGGTTAGGTGACTTGCCTAGGGTCACCCAGCTAGTAGTATCTAAGGCCAGATTTGAATTCAGATGAGTCTTCCTGAATCCAGGCTCAGCATTCTATCTACTGTACCACATAGTTGTCCTCATAGTTTTATTAGCCTAGTACTAAACCTATAAAGTAAACTCAATAGCATTACCATTTTTATAATATTGGCACAATCTCACCATGATCATTGACTATTTCCCCATTTATTTAAGTGTTCCTTATTTATGTAAGGAGTAGTTTGTAATTGTACTTATACAAGTACTGAGGATGCTTTAGTAAATTAACTCTTAGATACAGTATTGCCTCCTAGACTTTGATATTACTATATAGAAATGCTGTTGCTTTCAGGAGAGAGGGTTATTTTGTAGGTTACAACTTTTCTGAAGCTATTGTTTTGATAATTTGTTGTTTCCCTAAGGTTTTCTATCTTGATTGTAGACTATCAAGTCATCAGCAAGTAAAGATGGTCACCTTTTTAAGTCTATTGTTATGCCGTGAATTTATGGGTTGATATTTTTAGTTTTTCAAGGATGATGTCAAATAACAGTGAGAAAAGGGAACATCCTTGTCTTACTCCTGTATTTATTAGGAAACTTCTTGTATTTACACTGCATATACAGGGGTGGGTTCTATCCTCATCCCCAATTAATGTCAAAGGAGTTAATAGAGGAGGACTCCAAGATCCAAAGCACCTTGAATAGGCTGACCCTTGTGCCTGCAGAGGAAGCAAGGGGAGAGCAAAATGAACAAAGAGGAAATATTATACTCCCTCTCCACCACTCCACCACTGACCATGTTATTTGGACCAGTAGAAGGCCACATATCTATTTAAGAGCAAAGAAATAGACATACTGATAACAAAGAGAAGGTCTCCCTACAAAAAGGCTACACCTCCCTTCTCCCGTTTCCTGTCTGAAAGGTAGCAAGTGTTAGGTCATCAACTCTGAGGAAGCCAAAGGAAAAAGGCTGCTGGTCTTTCTCCTCCCTAGCTGCTATGTGTCGAATACACGATTCCTCTATTTCTTTTGATTTTTTTCTTTCCTGATCCAAGGTGAACTAGTATTCTATAATAAGAGAATCCAGAAGATTTGATGTGTTCAGGAGATTCATAGTTCCCATAACAGGTCTCACTGGTAACTAGGGCAAAGTTTCAGCTGCCAGATTAGTAGTAGCCTATGACAGTGGCAGAACCTGTGGATAGATATAGAAAAATAGTCATCTGAGTTTGGAAACAATTATATGAAAGGAGATTCTCCATGGCGAGATGATGAGTCAGTTGTGAACTTAACAAAGACACCAAATCTGAGATTCCGGGGGAAATCTTAGAACTTTGCTAGTAATTTAAGAAATTAAAAAAAAAAGTGAACAGAAATTCCATGAAACCAAAACCCCATGGTACCTTTTTGTCACATGGATGCACTATATGTGTCCATTGCTGCAGTGTACTTTAAATTTGAGCCAGCTCTCCCCAAGGGAGAGTATACCCCTAAATATGTTTTGTACCAATTTTTCTTACTATGATTAGTAAATACATTTTCTAAAAGCTAATTGAGCTTACTAGCTGATAATGAATGGATAGATACTAGTGAGGACTCATGAACAATAATGCCTAAAAAAAAAAACCAGACTCTGGCTTACCTCCAGATTCCTTAGAGGAGGCAGATTCCTTAGGCAGCTGACCTCTAGGTATCCAGTCCACCAAAGTCAATGCCTAGTTGCAGGGAGTGGGCCCCAGAGAGGGTATAACATGTAGTTTTTAATTTTACTTTTTTTAATCCTTTTTTTTTCAAAGTATTCTGCAATGCCTAGGGTTTTCAGCATAAATTAGTGGTTTTGTTTTGCTAAAGTATTTTTCTGTATTTAATGATATATGTGTTTTTTGATATTTTTATTTTTAATATAATTATGTTCATTGTTTTCCTAATGCTGAATTCTTTGCATCTCTTATATATATATCCAACTTAATCCAACTGTAGTGATTATTTTTACTAAGGTTTTATTTTAATTTTTGAATTATTCATTAATTGTATTGATCAATATTTCTCTTATTTCCTTTTTTCCCAGTTGAGGTACTAGGTCTATATTTGTCTCATGAAAGGAATTTGGTTTTCTTTCTCAATTTTTGAGAGGAATTTGTATAATCTAGATATTAATAGGTAGGATAAGACAACTCAATTTCTACATAGCGTCTGTCTTAACAAGTAAGTACATATCAGTAAATCAGTAAAGTCAGTTATCTCAACTGGTTGGTTGATTGGTTATTATCCTTGATATTTGAAAAAGACCAAAATGACATCCTTATGTCAGGATCAATGTCCAACTATGGCTGATGAGACTAACATGAGCTCAGAATGCTCCACCAAAGGACAGGCACAAATAGCCATCTTGGATGCAGATGGCCCTATATTTGCGCATCTCACATTTCTTTTGAGCTACAATTATGCTTTGCTCATAGAGCTCAGTGTTGCTGGCACACCCTGCAGGATGGTCCTGTGCCAATGTCTCTCATGTCTCACAAACAATACTAAAGGGCAACTAGGTAACACAGTGAATAAAGCACTGGGCCTATAATCTGAAAGACCTGAGTTCAAATTTGACTACAAGCTGGGTGACCCTGAGCAAGTCACTTAACCCTGTTTGCCTCAATTTCCTCATCTGTAAAATGAGTTGGATAAGGAAATTGCAAATTGCTCCAGTATCTTTGCCAAGAAAGTCCCAGATGGGGTCAGAAAGTGTCCAACATAACTAATAATAACAATTAAATATGGTTGAGCTAAATCCAAAGATCATTCCCCAGGGCCTTGATGTGAATTTTTAGTTTTGCTTTGTCTGAGAGCATGATTCCAACTCCTTTGTTTCTGAGTTTACCTGATGCATTATAAATTTTGTTTTGGCGTTTGATTTTAATTCTATACATGTATTTTCATTTTAGATATATTTCTTATAAACAACAGATTGTGAGTGCAGGTTTCAGGTTTTTATTCATTTTACCACTTTCATTTTACTGGATTTATACTTAAGATTATGAGTTAAGTTTATTCATTTTCCTCTGCTTTCTGCCTCCTCTCTCCCTGATTATGCAGCCTCCCATTCTGTAACCTTATTCCACCAAACACCTTTATCCCTTTTTACATGTATTTCTTTAAACTCAATTTACATCTTGTGTATGTGTGTGTATTTTTAAATCAATTGTTTATATCATATTGGTCCTTTTGTTTGTTTTTTAGCTTACAGATCAGTCTTTCTTTTAAAAAAAATAGCCTTTTCTTGATAATTATACTTATTTACCTCTCTTGTGTTCTTATCATTTGGAATATTTGCAAGTCAAATATTATGTTCATATGTTTTTATTTTTTGAAGAAATGTCTTAACTGTCTTTCTTTTGTTAAATATCTATCTTTTTTGTTGTTGAGTAGGCCCAGGGTTTCAGGGTATGTCATTTTGTGTTGTTTCTTAGGCTCTTTTGCTTTTCAGAATATCTCATATTGGGGGCAGCTGGGTAGCTCAGTAGATTGAGATTCAGGCCTGAAGATGGGAGGTCCTGGGTTCAAATTTGGCCTCAGACACTTCCCAGCTATGTGACCTTGGGCAAATCACTTGACCCCCATTGCCTTTAAAGAAAAAAGAATATCTCATATCATTCCTTTCTCAGGATTCTCCTGAGTATAGAATGATATTGTTACTCAGATTTCCTTTCCTTTATATTTGAAGATCTTTCTCTTGGCCATTTGTAGAATTAATTTTTGTTGTAATTGTGGAATTTGACAATTGTGTCTTAGTGTTCCATGTGTAGGTTTGTTGTGTTACTTTTTTTTCTGTAGACAATCTATGGATTCTTCCTACTAAGGTTATGTTTCTGAGTTCATAAATTCTGGGAAATTTCCTGCATTGTGGCATACAAGTCACATTCTTCTGGGAGCCCCATGCCCTTTAAATTGTCACTGTACAATCTATCAAGGTCAGTGGCTTTGGCTTGGAAAGAAATCATATGCTCTTTTAACATTGTTTGTTGCCTTTCATTATCAGTACTCCCAGGCAACAATCTAAGACAATAAATTGCACAACAGTTGCTGTCTGACATAGATAGAGGGAATTTCCTCATCGGGAGTTCCCTAAATCTGCCTACCAACCTCCCTAGCTTCCTTTTTTTAAGTCCCAACCAAAATTCCTTCTTTTACTGGAAACCCAACCCCTCTTAATTCTAGTGCCTTCCTTTTATTACTTCCTTTTTGTCCTATATGTAACTTGAAACACACACAAACACCCACAAATATATGTATTTGTTGGCATTTTGTCTCCCCCATTAGACTCTAACCTCTTTGAGGGCCGGATCTGTCTTTTACCTCTTTTTGTATCTCTGGCACTTAATAAATGTTTATTGATTGGTAGTGGATTGAAATTACAAGTTCTGACATCCACTTAAAAAATACTTTTGAGTTCATCTTTTCTAGCCCTATCTGTGGTACAGTGAGGCATATAATAGAGTTTGTAGCATACCGGGCATCTTAGCATCTTGGAAGCATGATTGATGTATTGATATTGTATCCTGTATAGTCATTTACCAGACACATGGTCAGACCACTTGATGTTCATTGTATGGAAAGGGACAGTCCAAAGGACTAGCAAAGGACAAACAAATTCCTAGGCTGGACCTTGACAGCCATGCTATCCTGGCTCAGAGTACATTCATTTGCAAAGCACGGGTTCCATTAATCTCCTCCTCTTTGATTCTGTCATTGTCAATGCTACCAATGTAAAAACCTATTATCATGTCACGTATTCATTAATCACCTCCCACTTGACATTCCTAAGGTCCCCAATAAAGGCTGGGGAACATGTGCGAGCTTCCTCTCTCTTCCCTCCTCTCCTCTTACATGTCTTACTCTCACCAGGTTTGCTCTCCCTCTTGCCTCTTACAATCTTGATCTTGCTGTAGCCTATTATGTTCCTCGGCTGCCCCACACATCTCCCATTAATCTCTTGGCCGTGTGGCCCATGGGGGATGTACCAGAGCTCTCAGCTCCATGCAGATTCTCTTGGTCTTCATACTTATAATTTCTCCACTTGCGGTGTAATGTCCCTGAACAATTTGCAGGGATCTAGGAGAAAAAAACACTATTCATAAGCAAAGGATAAACTATGGGAGTGGAAACACCAAGGAAAAGCAACTGCCTGACTACAGTGGTTGAGGGGACATGACAGAGGAGAGACTCTAAATGAACACTCTAATGCAAATATTATCAACAAAGCAATGGGTTCAAATCAAGAAAACATGTAATGCCCAGTGGATTTACGCGTCGGCTATGGGGGCTGGGGGGAGGAAAAGAAAATGATCTATGTCTTTAATGAATAATGTTTGGAAATGATCAAATAAAATATAATAAATAAATAAATAAAAGAAAAAAAGAATTTCTCCACTTGCTTTCTCTTTCTAGAGAGGTAATTGCAGAGCTTGCATCTCCCCAGGTGTTTTAACTTATGATGTCTGAGTCTTTATTCCTGCACCTCTTGCCCTGACTGCCTTATCTATCTCCCATCCATATTCCTCTAACCTCCATTCTCCTTCTTAGGTCACCCACCCACAGATAAATAATATAGGATTCCCTGGAGGGTCGCTATATCTGGCAACCAATGCGATCACATCACCTGAGGAGAAAGTGGTGGAGGTCAGTCAGGATTGGAGAAGGATCAGCAGACCTGCACTTGGCCAGTGAAGTTCCATTCAGGAATATGGGTCAAACTCTATCTTCTCGTACCTGTTATATTCAGTTGTTGGAGTCTTAGTTCAGAAGCCAGGACTTAAGACTATCTTAAAATCTTATCCTGATTTCCTTAAAACCTGTTTTTTCATACTGTGAAATCTTTAAAACTAGGACTTAAGATCTCAGGAGTTTAGCTCCAGGCATTACTTAAAGTTATCTGGTAAAAGTCCTGCCTTTAAAAGAAGGAGGAGGCGTTTCTAAACAACAATGGCATTGAAGATGCAAGCTATCAAAAAAAAAAAAGGAACAAAAGCATGGTGATTACAAAGAATATTACCAACAATTGGGCGCACATGGACTCTAGTCAGAATACTGCACTAAATGTGGAGAGTTGAGCTATTTCTCAGTTTCTATCCCAACCTTTCACTAATGCTACTAACAATGTACTTAACTGGATTCCTCTTTCAACTTTTTGGCTTTAACTGACTCTTATCTATTCATTCCCTACACCATTCTTACTTGGGGTAACTGCAGAACCCCAAAAGTAAGTTATCTTTATCCCCTCCCCCCCCACTTCCCCGCAATTTCAAACTCTGCCTCCACGAAAACTTAATGCAGTATTACAATATAATTCTGAAAGTGCAGAAGTAAATTTAGCACAGCCTAATGGCGTTGCATTCCTGACTCCTAAAGAGATTTAAAGCAGGGTAATTCAGTATGATAATGAAGCTCCCCTCACCAAGGAGCTGCTGGACAAGATAAGCCAGCAAATTCTAAGGCCAGATCATTGGTATCAATTGAATCTAAGCTTATGGTAGAAGATTTCTTGAAGTTGAAATCTGCTATTTCGAAAGTTATTCAAGGAACAAGCTAAAAAAAAATAAGGAAATTCATGTGCCCATTCTCTATGAGGAATTATCTGGCACAGGTAAATTTGGAAGTCTTAATAGGCAATTGTTATACTCAGAACAAACCTTTAATCACATTGGGCTAGCTGCTTAATGTTAAACAGTTCTTTGAGAGGACAATTCCTCACAAAAGGGCTATAAGAGCATCCCAAGACATAAGAACTTTAGTCCTCAAGAATCTGAGGACAGTTCAGTTTAAAAAGGAGAACATGTGTTTGCTTTGCCTAGAAAACAAGCAGAAGTTTTGCTCTCAAGGGGATAGCCAGAGCAATAGGCTTTTTTCTCTATCAGCAAAGCTCAGGACAATTTTAGCAAATCAAAAGGGGGCAGCTGGGTAGCTAAGTGGATTGAGAGTCAGGCCCAGAGATGGGAGGTTCTGGGTTCAAATCTGCCTCAGACACTTCCCAGCTGTGTGACCCTAGGCAAGTCACTTGACCCCCATATCAAAAAGGGGATCTGGGAGACTCTTTAAAACACTCCCAGAAAATCCAGCCAGACTATTGTTTAAAAGCAAAAGTATACACCTGATTATTTTTTTAAACAGATCTTTGCTAAAAGGTGGAGTTACTGTGAAGTCAAATTTAAAATTAAATAGTTCCAATTTATATTGGACATGGCAAAATTATGAAGAAATATCTGATCATATTTCTTTATAGGGAAAGTTAAAATTTTTTTCTGATATTTTTCATATACCATAATCTCTTTGGACAAGAGATATCCTATCTGTAATGAACTTTAGTCAAAATTCTGGTATAACTGTAGGTTAAGTACTGTCAACATGGAATCTAGGAATCCCAAACTTCTTACCTAGTGAGATCTGATGAACCCCAATTTTCAGGACTAGTTTGTATACTGGAGACCCCCAAGCTTGTCCTTGTTCCCTGTTCCCATGGGAATCTACACTGAAGGGAATCCCAGACTAGCAGACTAGATTGAGTGGGGGACCCTCTGGGGAATGACAATCCTAGTTGGGTGAGACTAAGTATAGGCTAAGGAACCTTTAGTATCCATTGTAAGCAGCCCCTTCTCTTACACCCTAGCATCTAGCTATGATTCCTTTCAGAAGCTTGATTGTATCCTGTCTGTAGCAGTCCAGCCCATATGTATAATGAAGAGGCAAGGATTGTGTGTGGGCACATGGCCATTCTGCGCATGGCAATGAACTCTGTTCCCAGTATGGCTAGAGTTAGGGCGCGAAAGCCTACTTCCCTTTGTCTTACTCACCTGGGATAAAAACCCACCTTCACCTTGTAGTGATTTGCAATTATCCAATGGCAATACCCTATGTAACTCATCAATATGTATTGAGTACATTTGCGTATCAAAGAGATTAAAAAGGGAGCTCACAGACATCTCGATCCTTCTCTTGGAGATCTGACAGGATTGCTTAACACTGTCTTTCCACTTTTCTCTCCTCTCTATCTCTACCTGTAACCTGGCCTTCGGCCAGGTGTCTCTTTCTTTTCCAGTGCTAATACCTAGCACTCTCTAATTCTTCCTACTATTCTCTGTTCATTCTCCTAGCTAAGCTATATTATCCTCTGACAGGTGAAGTGTTAAATTGGGATCTTTGGACGGAACCTTTCTGAGAAGTCCACTGATTGGAGTGTGGCTGTGACTCCATGATAATTAATAAGGCCTGTTCTCTGACTCATTTCTGACATCTCAAACTCGGCTCCATCACGCCCTTCACGGAATCCAAAACTTCTATCCTTTTTCTATCTTCTTACCTTGTGGCTTCTCACAGGCCGAGAGGACACACTGTCAGTGTAGTTTGAACACTCCCATTTTCTTTGTAGCTATAGTGATGTCAATCATCTTTCCCTGTCCCTGGACTCCCCAAATGGTATACTACATAGTTGTAAAATAGAATTATTTTAAATGAATTGATTGTGACAGTCCTTGGAGTAAGTACTCTCACAGTTGACAAATCCCTTCATAGCCTATCCCTAGCCTCCCTGGACTTTCACCATCCTCTAGCTATGAGCTTCCCTGGTCTCAAGGGTGCAACATTACCTTCATTCATTCATTTATTCATTCGACAAACATTTTGTGAGCCTCTACTATGTGTGAGTTAGTACATCATTTAGCACAATGTCTGACACACTGTAGACACTTAATACGTTTTTCTTGATTATAAGGTCTTGTGCTAGACTCTATGGAGGATACAAAGATGAATAAGGTGGTCTCTATGGTTTAAGATTTACAAAGTAAAACCTGGGAGGTAGAGAATCCAAGAATTAGGATCCCCATTTTATAAAGAAACTTGGGCTATGAAACTAAGAGTATAGTCCATATTTACATGGCAAGTGAGTTGAAGTCAGTATTCAAACCTAAACCTGACTCTGAGCCTAGTGCTTTCTCTACTGTATCACACTAACATCGTTCTAACATAATGGAAAAATGCAAGACCTTGGGGGGCAGGGAGGCTCAGAAATTTTGAGTCATGTCCAACTATTTGTGACCCTATTTGAAGGTTTTTTTTACAAAGATACTTCTCCAGTTGATTTGACAGATGAAGAAACTGAGGCAAATAGGGTTAAGCAACTTGCACAGGGTCTAGTAAGTGTCTGAGGCTAGATTTGAATTCAGGAAGATGAATCTTCTTGACTCCAGACCCAGCCCCCTATCCACTTCAAAACCTGTCATTTTAGTCATGAGTCTATTGGGTATATGAGTATATTTAGTCATGACCCTATTGGGGAAGGATGGTAGAGCAGAATATCTTTTTCAATACCATTTCAGCCACTTAGTGACCTTAAAAAAGTCACTTCCCCATAAGGTCACACAGCTCCAATATTCTGTAATTCCATAATAAAACTGCATCCTTCATTGTTTCTTACCTTTTGTTTGTTACCTCTATTACCTTTTTTTACACAGGTCTGCCTGACTCCAGGCCCAGTGCTCTATTGTGGATGAAATTTAGTATAGAGTTTCAATTTTTAGCTGAAGCTTTATAATTGCAAGGGTTGTACTTCATTGGCCCTGGGAGGTTCATAGTTGGGTTTTTTGTTTGTTTGTTTTTAATTATGAAAAAAAAAAACAAGTTTATTGAGGGTAGGGAAATGATAAATAAAGTCCTAAACTATACAACTATAACTCCTCCCACCAAACTATGCCCCCCTTGTGGGGATGCCCTTCTTGTCTTGTCTCAAGCCCTTCTTATTCACGCCCTGATCTTATCTAAACTCTAAAAAGCTATCTGACTACCTATATACTATAGATTGTCTTTAAAAGGCTTAGGATGCAAGTCTCACAGATGTACTAAGTCCTTACCCAAAGCCTGGGGTTGACTTCCCAGGTAAACTCAAAGTCCCAGGTGACAAAACCCATGGGTTCACCTTAACCAAATTGTTTCTGAAAGGTTGATCTCTTGACAGGTTGATCTCCATACTTCAGGGAAAGACAGGTCTCCTCCAAGGCAGCTCTCCAACCCAAGAATTTCCTAATCTTTATGCAAGATTAGTCTTTTCCCATGGGATGCCAGAGCAAAAATCCTCCTTACCAGCTCAGTGGAAAGCCAGATTAGGAGTGATTGTTAAATCCAGTAAACTCCCAAGATCCTCCTCTCCTTCCAGAATCTTCTCCCAGGGTTTGTGTCTAAATTCTCCTCCTTTCCTCTTAAAGACAATTTGTGCATTTTTCTCTATCCCTTATCACTTATCCTTACACCTGGGTTCAAATCTAGCCTTAGCCACTTCCAAGCTATATGACTCTAGGTAAGTCACTTACCACCCCATTGCCTAAACTTTGCTGATCTTCTGTCTTAGAAATCATACTAAGAAAATAAGGATTTTAAAAAAATAATAAAAATAAAAATAACTCATCTGCCAATCTTGGAATTTTGATCCTGATTACCTTAACCAGACTTTATTGAGTTTTGGTTTTTGTTTTTTTTTCCTGAGGAGGGTTGAGGAAGAGTCTCTCAAGAAATACTAGGCATCAGCACTTACAAGGGTACCTGGCATATAGTAGGTATTTAATAAATTTCATTGGATTGATTGATTGATTGATCAAAATACGACTATAAGATTTGAGAACTATAGTTCTATATCTACAGAGGATATCAGATTTAGAAGGGATTTTGGAAACCATAGAATACTGGATTTCAGAAAAGGACAGGAGCTTTCAATCAGATTCATAGAATTTTGATTTGGAAGTGACCTTAGGAACATCTAATTTTGTAGTAGGGATGGGCCTTAGACTCAAAGAATATAAAATGTTAGAGTTGGAAGGACAACTCCTGTGTAATAGAAATGGGGAAATTTTACCCTATTCAGTTTTATATGTCTTAAATGTAAAAATCAGGACCAGCACCCAGGACCCCTGACTGTTCTGACTGTTTCTGATATATACTCTGCAGTTCCTGGATAGCAACTCTGACTGGACAGACATCTAAGGATTCAGGAAAAAAAAAATTACAAAATCCCAAACCCAAATGCCTAGCAGTGTCTCTTTATATAAGTTCACTTGGGCAAAGAGTTTCACACATCTTAGCCCTCCTTGTAAGACTTTCAAGGCTGTGGAGATATATTAGGAAAAGAATTGCTCTCCTCCACACACATAGGTGTTGAGTGGTGAAAAGGCACCTCTGTGTTACCTAGGTTGCAAACTGCCAAAGGGGAGCATTGGCTGAGGAGAAAGAGAGCAGGGAAGGGTTGATATCTATGTTTGGATAGCAATCCTACCACCCACACTGTTCAACTTTCTGCAGAGAAGCTTAGCTTAGTCTACTCAAAGGAAATTTTTGTAATATCTCAGAAAAGAAAGTAAAAATATGATGGAGGCTTATTTGATGTAGTAAAAAAGATAATAATGACAATAACAACTAGTTTTTTCTATAGCTCTTTAAGGTTCACAAAGTGCTTTATAAATATTTCATTTGATCCTCCCAACAACCCTGTAAAGTATGTGCAATTATCATCTCCATACAGGTGACAGATTAAGCGACTTGCCCAAGTGACCCAATTTAGGAGGGTCTGAGGCAGGGATTAAAATTCAGGTCTTCTTTATTCCAGGGTTAACATTCTCTACCCATTATACCATTGTACTGCCTCCCACACCACCTAGATTGCAAATAAATTATAAAATACCAAATTGTGGTACATTGCTATTACTATGTATACTGTTCTGGTTCTGCTCGTTTCATTTTGCATCAGTTCAATATAAGCCTGTTGGGTATTTTGAACCAGATGTTCCATAAGCATCTCAAAATCAATATGTCCAAAACAGAACTCACTATTTTTCTCCCAAATCCACTTCTGTTGGAATGTCCTTATTACAGTCAGAGAATAAAAATTCCAGTCATGCAGGTTTGTGACCTTGGGGTCATCCTTCATTCCTCCTCTCCTTCACCCCACAGATCTAATCAGTTGCCAAACTGTTTTTTCTACCTTCCATCCTTTTTTCTCAATGCATATGGCCACTGACTTAGTTCAGGCTCTCATCATCTCTCACCTGAAGTATTGAAATAGACCTTCTTGACTTAAATCTCTCCTCTCCAAGCCATTTTCCAATGAACTATCAAAAGTATAATCATGAAGCACAGATAGAACAATTTCACTCCCCAATGACTTCATAATCTTTCTAAGAGAAAATACAAACTCCTCTGACATTTAAAGCCCTTTGCCACCTGGTTCCAACCTACCTTTTCAGACATTAATATACTCTTCTGTCCAGCCAAATTAGCCTTCTTGCTGTTCCTCAAACATGAGACTCCAGCTCCCATTTCTGTGTCTTTGAAAACTCAGTACTTGCCCTCAAGGAGCATCCCATTCTAGAGAGAGGAGATAACATATGGAGGGTGGGTAATAATCATTTATTAAGTGCTTACAATGTGACTAAGCAGCTTACAAATATTATCTCATTTGATTTTCACAGCAACATCAAGAGATAGGTGCTATTATGATCCTCATTTTATAGATGAGGAAACTGAGATAGATACAGGAAAGCTAAGAGCAGCCAGGTGTGGTGGATAGAGTGCCACACCTGGAGTCAAAAGACTGATCTTCCTGAATCTAAATCTGGCCTCAGACACTTACTAGCTGGGATACTCTGTCACTTAACCCTCTTTGCCTCAGTTTACTCATCTATAAAATGAGATAGAAAAGGAAATGGCAAACCACTCCACTAGCTTTGCCAAGAAAACCCCAAATAGGGTCATGAAGAGTCAGACATGACTGAAAAACAACTGGACAACAAGTGTGTTGGCCAAGGTCATACAATTAGTAGGTGAGGCTGGATTCAAACTCATATCTTCTTGATTTCAGGACCAGTGCTCTATCCTCTATACCCACCATCTTCCTCTAAATATAGGACATGTTTAACACAATTGTAAAATATATACAAGATATTTTCAGGGAAGTAAAAGCATCTAGGGGTGGGTGAAGGTAAAGGTCTCATGTAGAAGGTGGTAGGTACTTCACCTAAACTTGGCAAGAAGCTTGGGATTCCAGGAGGCACAGATAAGGAAGCTGATCTTTCCATACGAAGTCAGCCTAGGCAAAGACAGAGAATCTAGCAGAATATTGTGTCTAGTGTACCATAAATAGTCCAGTCTGTATGGACTGAAGAATAATCTTCAAGGAAGGAGAGCAATGTATAATATACCTGAAACTAGATTGTGAAGGGCTTTGAATGTCAGAGGAGTTTTTATTTTATCCTAAAGGTGAAAGGGAACTACAGAAGCTTTTTCAACAGGGAAGTGTGCTTTGAAAGATTATTTTGACAGCTGTGGAGAGGATGTATTAGAGAGAAGGCTGTGTAGAAGATAAGGGAGAGAAACTAATCAGAAGGGTACTGCAATAGCCCATGTGAGAGGAGATCACTAAGATGGTAGCCATATAAGTAGATAGATGGGGCCAGATCTGAGAGATGTCATGAAGAAAAAACAACAAAACTCAGCTGCTGATTGCATAGGAGGGAGGAGGGAGAACAGAACAACAAAAACAACTCTAAGGTTACAAACGGGGACTGAGGGATGACATTGCTATGAACAGAAATAGGGAAGTGAGAAAGAAGGGAAGGCTTACAATCACAGCCTTGCTTCTTTGCAAAGATGAGATATCAATTACAGAATGGTGGTTTCACAAGGTCAGGAATATTTTCATATTATGCTAAGCATATATTTGGTAACAAACACATACTTATTTTCTTAAAAGTCTCATCATAGCCTCAATAAGGCTTATCAGATGCTTCATAATTGCATAGAAATGGCCTTGGATTTTCAATGGTCCTGTCATGAGTATGAGACAGGACAAAGAATGGACACAGTGACGGCAGATTCTTTAAGTGTGAATGAGCTCCTGATCAGAGGAATTACCTACAAGGAGCAACTTACAAAGATTATCTTCTGAGGCATAAAAGGTTGAGGTTTATATCAGTAAAGTGAATAGACACACTGATGAAATCATAATTCTTTGAGATTTGGAAATATGGAAAAAGCATGAGCTCTTGTTCTGAAGTTTAACAAGTCACCCCCCAAAACATGATTTTGTGCCAGATTCATTCAGGGGCCATTATTATCCTTGGAATGTGTGCTTACACATCCTTTCTTGAGTTATTAAAATCAATAACAAGATAGCAGGAGTACAGATCAAGAGCTAGAGGAAACCAGAGCCCTGCTAGTCCAACCTATTTAGTTTACACTGAAGGAAACTGAAGCCCTAAGAAGTGAAATAATTTGCTCACGTCACAAAGATCACAAAGCAGGATTTGAACTCAGGTGATCTGAATCAAGACCAATGATATTTCCACTGCAATCATTAAATACTTATCAAGTACCTATTCTTATAGGATATATATACCTTTATGTCCGTTGTAAGAAAGTATCAGATTTGATTCTTCCACCCGCACTCCCACTAAGAGTTTACAACCTAATTCAGGAGACAAAATAAACCATATTAAAAATAATAATATTCACATTTCCTACAGAGCTTTATTTAAGATTCACAGGGTACTTCCCCCTCCAAAAGCCCTCCAAGATAGGTTGTGCCCCAATTGTTATCACCACATACAAATGTGGAAATGGAGATTCACTGAAGTTAAGTGATTTTCCATTGGTTGCATAACTTTTTGAGCCAGGATTATTCAAACCCAGTTCTCTCGACTCCAAATCCAGTGGTCTGTTTTTTTAATTATTAACACCTTGATATTTCATATAAAAAGATAATATATCAGGATTTTCTAAGAATGAAATGACTGGAAGAGACAATAAAGATGGCAGACTCTCAGAGCAAGGAGAGATCACTCTGCATTAAGATAATTAGGGAAGAAGTCCAGAGGTTTTTATTGAAAGATTTTGGAGCATTTTCTTGTATATCATCTTCTATCTCTTCTGTATTTTGTATTTTGGCTCCATAGAATGTGTCCAAAGTCGCCCCTTTCTTCTTATTTTTCTTGGTATTTTGGGGCTTCTGTGCTTCTGTGGAGTTTGCCATCTCTGAATGTGGAGGATTAGCTTTTCTTATCTCTGTCTGGTGTTCAGAGGCTTTAGTCCTGGGCAGATTATCGGTTCTATGAGGTTTCCCTGGGTTAAATTGAGTATGCCTCACTGGAACTGGAGTGGAAGGGTCGGACCAGGGGGCCACACTCTCCCCCGGCTCTCTGGGTCGGGTTGCTTTCCGGAAGTTGCCTTCAGAATAGCTGGCCGTGAGGCTGTTTCATCGGCCTGCGGGGGGATGGGCTGTGGCTTCCCAGAGCTCCGAGGGCAGTGACTTTCACTGAGACTCGGACAGAAGGTCCTGAGGGTTGTTGTTGTTTCAGAAGACCCTGCTCTCTGAGCGGGGCGGGGCTGCGGCTTCCCGGAGCCTTGGACTCTGTGCTCCTACCCCTTAGGTTCGAGTGATCTCGGGTTCTGGCTTTTGAGGGGGGCCGTACCTTCTGATCCAGGTCCAGGTCCAGGAGGAGGATTCCCAGGGTTTATGCTGTTGATTGTCTTGAATTTCGGCGCCTTAGGAGCTTATAGTTTGAGATCGGTCGGGAAGGGTTTTCCGGAGATCTGAACTTTAGCTTTCTCTAAGCCGCCATCTTGACCGGAAGTCAGAGGTTTTTATTGAACTAGACCTAGAAGGCTAGGCAACATTTGGACAAGAAGAAATGCTTAGATGTATGCAGGCCATTCCTGTCAGAAGCTCAAGGAAATATGCATAGGTAAATATTGTTAGAAGTGCTTAGGAACCAGTGAGGAGGTAAGTCTGTCCTGAACTGAAGGTTCATACGGAGAAGAAGAAGGAAATAAGGTTGGTTAGGTAGAGGATGTAGGTTGGTGCCAGTTGACAAGACTTTTGACTCGATTCTGTAGGCAACAAAGAACCATTATATCATAGCAAGAGTATACCTTTTCTCTGGAATTCACAATTATATCTCTACTGCTATCTTGTCCTAGAGCTTCCCTTTGTGTCTGGGGTTTCTTTACTGTGGAACATTCTATCATGCTTGCAGCTTACTACAACTAGAATACATTTCCACAAGGCCCATCCCTTCTACTTCCATTGCTGACTTTCTCTTGGGGCTTCTATTTTTCAATACCGTAGTAAAAACGCTAGCTACAATAAGGCATGAAAAGCATAGGCAACAAAAAAACCTATCAGTCTCTATAGACAATGAAGACATTCTTAGAGAACTCCAGGGAATCCATTTAAAAAATAGTTGAAACAATTAACAACTTTAGCAAAGTTGCAAGATATAAAATAAACCTACATAAATCATCAGCATTTCTAAATATATTGCCAAGCAAACCTTGCCTTCATTCCCCTCTTGGCTCAGTCCTAACTTTTTCTAGCCTTCAAAATTATGATCTGATTATTTTCTTCCTTCTTCCTTCATTATAGGCTTTCTACCAGGAATATAGCATGATGTTTAAATATTCCACCTAATTTTAGGACATTCCTCAACAGTAAAAAGAATACTCTGAAAAAAAAAAGCTCTGGATGGCAATAAAGTATAGGACTCAATTAGGAGTTTCTGTGTTGTAGATAATCTAAAGATCCCCTCAGAATAATACCAGAAAGAGCTTTCTTGGTCTCAAAAAATATTTATGTTCCCCTGGTGGGATTATGAGATGCCTTTCTGGCAAATATCTGATGTGATATATACAATTTTAGGACAATACCTTTCTTGGAGATATGAGTGAGGAAATAAATCTATAACCCTCCTGCTCTATCTAAAGATGGAAATCATTGTTTCCTTTTAAGATACAAAGTATACCAGATCGGATATCTATCTACTACAAATCATATATATATATATATATATTTATGGGGTGTAATTCTCTTTTAGAGGTTCAGGATAAATGCTACTTTTTTTTGCTTACTCTAAGGGGAGGGAAGTTAATTTAGTCTCTTCCAGTTTAGCAGTAATTAAGGAGGTTATATTGATGAACATAGTCAAAAATTTTTTTAAAGGCTCTTTAACTAGGAAATGAGATAAAATCTCAGCTGAATCAGGAAGAGAGTTATATCACTAAAGAAGTCTGCTCTTAGCTATCTGTAGGTATGCAGGTACTGGGAAATAAGGGACAGACACATTAGAGGGGCTGCCTTTCCCCACATGAATTAAGCTCTAGGACATGTGAATCTTTTAGAGATGGAATGCTAGGCCCCACCCCCACCCCAAACCCCAGATGGAGTGCTGTGCCACCCCCTCCAAGACAACAGGCTGTGCCCCCCTTTACCCTAAACAGGGGAGGGAAAAAGCACCCCCATTGGGCTACTAGGTGGAGGGGCAGGTGAAGTGAGGAATGTCCTCAGCAAGTATAGAGAGGGGAAGGAGAGTGGTCCAAGCACTCTGCTTCTCTCCAGCTCTGCCACCTGTGAGCTGCCCACCCTAGCTCCTGTGTGCTTCCATTGGATGCTGGGCACAGGGGTGGGGGATGTGAAAAAATGTCATTGGACACAATGGAGAGGGTGAGGGGAGCAGCTCTGCCCGAGGCATTCCATCTTTCTAGTAATGAACTGGGGGGAGGGCAGCAGCGTGTCCACAGAGAGGACTCTGCGTGCCATCTTTGGCACCCATACCATAGGTTTGCCATCATGCTCTAGGGGTTCCCATTACAAAAGTGTATGCCTTGTCCTTCTCAGATTCCATTTATTTGATCTCTCCAGTCCCTCCAATGTCTCTGTGCTATTTCAAAGCTACAGCTCTCTACACATTGTCATGAGCTCAGAGGTCCCTTAGCCAATCAGTCTCTTGCCTTGTATCCCTACCCTCTAATTGTCACAGCTGCAGATTGTGTTAGGCAGGGCCTAGGCCACATCATGCAATCAAGTCACATCTAATCACAAAAGCAGCATAAAATATTGCAGGCTTTTCCCTTCAGGTGACTGCCAAACCTACTTGGGATTGGGGTGAGGGGCTATAATAGGCAAAAGCTACCATGATTTGAATAAAGCAGAAGATGAACTTCAAAAGAAGTGAGGTTGACAATTAATTGGCAAAGAGAAAGTATAAATTGCAGGAAAAAGCAAAATGTAATCCAGCTTCCTCTCTAGGACCAGTATGTCTGGGGTGTGAAGAAGACAGAAAGAGACATAGCACCATCTGAAGGAACCCAGATCTCAATGAGGGCAAATACATGGAAGGATTATGGGAAAAAGCGGTCCAGGATATAGCAAAAGATGTTCACTATGGAACAGGAATTCCAGAGGGAACAATGGAAGGTGTGATCAGTTAGAGTAGGGCAAGGGAGGGTTAAAGAAAATGGAGGCGAAAGAATGGAAAGGTAGTTTAGGGATGATATGTTTCTAAGTGACCAATGAATGAGTAATAAAGGGATAGGAAAAGAAATAGGTGGTGGGAGTTCATTAGTCATAGAGCTAGTGGGTGGCAGATGAATAATAACACTAAGTCTCTAAAGGATATTGTTGCCTGGCAATATCTAGGTATGTAGAACCTTGCTTACTCAGCCTGTGCATCTTCCAGGCTATCTGGATTGAATAAAGGGCAGTGTTGTAATTATGCCCCATGTTCTTCCCCTCCAGCTGCAGATTGTGTTAGGCAGGGCCTAAGCCTAGGTTGCCCTGGCCTGTTCCTCCACCAGAGAAACCTTGCATTTGGATAAATGTTTCTTAAATTCAGAGCAAATTATATAGTTAGGCTTGAATTGCTGGGAAATAAATACATAAACATATATATATATAAATATATATATACACACATGTAGATGTAAGATATATTCACATTATATAGATACATGTATGTGTGTATGCATACACACACATACACACACATACTGATGTCCACAGCTCTCAAACCTACATATGTACTTTCTAGGTAACAGGAAGTAACAATTTTTCTTCTTACTCTCTATTCAAAAAGTCATGAATCAGAGCACTTTTAAGAGTTGGGATTTTAGTGACCATTTAATTACATCTATAACCAGAAAAATCTATATTATAATATATTCAACAAGAGACCATCCAGGCTATACTTGAAGACCTCCAGGAAGGAGAACCCACCACCTCTCAGAATAGTCCATTCCACTTTGGGGAACCTTTAATTGTTAGAAAATTTGTTTCTTGACATGAAACCTAATTTGCCTCCTCACAATTTTGATCTATTGCTTCTGGTTCTTCCCTCTAAGGTCAAACAGAACAAATCTGCTACTACAGATTCCTTTTTCCCCAATAGCTCAGTAGTACTTAGTAGCACTTAGATATCTATTATGTGCCCCTTGAGATTTCTCTTCTGCAATAGAACTATCCCCAGTTCCTGCAACCAGTATTTATATCACATGGACTCAAGACCCTTCACCATGTTGGTTGCCTTCCCCTGGACACTCTCTAGCTTATCAGTGTCTTTTCATCATGTCACTCAAATCTTTTTCAGACTAACCCCTGAATAACCAGGACTCCTTTGTCTTATGAAGTTGATATTTTAAATTCAAGTATAAATGCAGCATTTATCTCTTTTGAAGTTCATCCTACTAGATTCACTCCAATGCACCAATCTGTCAAGATCTTTTTGGACACTGATCATTATTCAGCATGTTAGCTATCTCTCCCACCTTCATATAAAGGCATGCCAACTATGCTTTCTTTCTAAGTCACTGATAAGACTATATTTAAATAGTACAGGGCCCAGCACAGATACCTAGGGCACTCTACTGAAGACCTCCTGCCAAGCTGACATTGAATCATTAATTATTACTTTTTTAATCTGGCCATTCAACCAGTTCCAAAAACATCTAATTGTATTACCATTCAGGCCACATCTTTTCATTTTCCCACAATAATAGCATAAAATGTTTATTGAGATGGTGGTTTTATTTTTAGTCATGTTGAACTCTTTGTGACCCTATTTGGGGTTTTCTTGGCAAAAATGTTGGAGCGGTTTGCCATTTTCTTTTCCAGCTCATTTTACAGAAGAGGAAACTGAGGCAAACAGAGTTAAGCGACTTGCCAAGGGTCACACAGCTAGTAAATGTCTGAGGCCAGCCACTTAGTTGCCCCAAATAGCATAAAGTAGTTTAGTAAATGTTTTGCTAAGAGCTAAATAAACTATAACTACAACATTTTCCTGATCTATTAGTTAAGAAACCCGGTCAAAAAAGGAAATTAGGTTAGTCTGGAATGATCTGTACCCAATGAAGCCTTAATAGCTCTTTGTAATGACTGCTGCTTTTTCTAGGTGTTCAATAACCATCACTTTAATGAGTTGTTCTAGAATCTCCCTGAGAATTAAAAACAAGCTCCCTAGTTTAAAATCCGAGGACTCTGTTCTCTTCTATTTTATGACATTCAGAATAGTACTTGCCCTTCTCCAGTGCTGTATCATGTTGCCCACTTTCCACGACCTTTTAGTAATACAGGCAATCACATTTTCTAGTTGATTTTTTTAACATCTAAGTACCTAAGTTCTTTTACTCTAAATCTCCTTCTATCCCTTACAGGGATCCCCAAACTGTTTACACAGGGGGCCAATTCACTGTCCCTCAGATCGTTGGAGGGCTGGACTATAAAAAAAAAACTATGAACAAATCTGTATACTGCTGTCTGGGATAGCAGAGGCTGCAATGCTGGCTGTGATGGGCCTGTCACACCTTGCACAGGCCCATCACTGCCACCACTATACCAGGCAGCAGTATACACAGTGCAGAATCCCCTCCCCCAGATCACAGCTCACCATGCTGAAATCTTCCATTGTGCAGCCACATAATCCTTTGCAAGGCACCTTGTTCTCGTTCAACTACTCTCAGAACAAGGCGCCATGAAGACATGTACAAAAATATTCATAACTGTGCTCTATATAGTGGGGAAAATTGGAAAATGAGGGGATGCCCTTCAATTGGAGAATGGCTGAACAAATTGTAGTATATGTTGGTGATAGAATACTATTGTGCTCAAAGGAATAATAAAGTGGAGGAATTCCATGGGAATTGGAATGACCTTCCAGGAATTGATGCAGAGTGAAAGGAGCAGAACCAGAAGAACAATGTACACAGAGACTGATACACTGTGGTACAATCAAATGTAATGAACTTCTTCATTAGTGGCAATGCAGTGATCCTGAAAACTTGGAGGGATCTACGAGAAAGAACACTATCCAAATTCAGAGGAAAAACTGTGGGAGTAGAAACACAGAAGAAAAACAACTGCTTGAATACATGAGTCAAGGGGATATGGCTGGGGATGTAGACTCTAAATGAACGTCCTAATGAAAACACCAACAACATGGAAATAGGTTCTAATCAAGGACACATGTAATACCCAATGAAATTGTGCATCAGCTGCAAGAAGTGTGGGGGAAGGGGAGGGAGGGAAATAATGTGATTCTTGTAACCAAGGAATAATGTTCTAAATTGACTAAATAAATTGATTCAAAAAATTAAAAAAAATAAAATATTGGTAGGAAGAAGGTAGGAAGAAGAAGAAGAAGAATTAGAAGAAGAAGAAGAAGAATTAGAAGAAGAAGAAGAAGAAGAAGAAGAAGAAGAAGAAGAAGAAGAAGAAGAAGAAGAAGAAGAAGAAGAAGAAGAAGAAGATGCCATGCAAAGGATTATGTCACCAGAAGTAGTACTGTACGGAGCAACACCATGCTTTACAGCACCACCACATGTAGTGCTCCTTTCACTAACCACCAATGAAAGAGGTGCCCCTTCCAGAAGTGCAGTGGGGTCCAGATAAATGGCTTCAAGGGGTTGCATGTGGCCCATGGGCTGTAGTTTGGGGATCCCTGCTATATATCCTTGACCCAAGTGATCTCTAAGTCCCTTCCAGCTCTAAATCTACATTCCTGATTGAAGAGAAGGGCAATTATCATAGTCACCATAGCCAATTTCATGGGACACAATTCATAAATTCTATTTCATCTGAGTCCTGACTAAATCCATAAAATTCATCAAAATTCATCAAATCCAAATCTCATCTATCTTGATTATCAAATCCCTATTAAACCTTTTTATTCTATTATTTCCAGTGTAAAGGTCCTTTTCTTGGGCAGAAAGTGGAAACAAAATAGATCAAACAAAGAAAGAAATGCAAACCATCAACAAACAAATGGAAAATGTTCCAAGTCAATAAAAATTAGTGAAATACACATTAAAAACAACTCTACAGTTGTAACTCATCATACCCATCAAATTGGCAAATATGACAAAAGAAAAATGTTAATTGTTGGATGGGCAGTTCTAAAAAGTTTGGGATTATTCCCAGAAAATCACTGAATTGTACTTACCCTTTAACCTAGTAATATAACTTCTAAACATATAATCCAAAGAGGTCAAAAACAAGGAAAAGGATCCATACGTACAAAAATATTTGTAGCTATACTTTTTGTTGTAGAAAAGAATTGCAAAGTGGGTACCTAACAATTAGAGAATGGTTGAACAAATTATGATATATTCATGTAATGGATTACTATTGTGCTCTAAGAAAATTATGAAAGAGATGGAGAAATCTGGGGGAAATTCCATGATATCATATGGGCTAAAGTGAGAATAACCAGGAGAAAAAATTACACTGTAGTAATAACATTATAAAAAATGAACAGTTTCTTTTTTCTTTCTAGTAAACCCTTACCTTCTGTCTTGGAATCAATACTGTGTATTGGTTCCAAGGCAGAAGAGAAGTAAGGGCTAGGCAATGGGGGGTCAGGAAACTTGCCCAGGGTCACACAGCTAGGAAGTGGCTGAAGCCAGATTTGAACCTAGGACCTCTCATCTCTAGGCCTGGCTCTCAATCCACTGGGCCACCCAGCTGCCCCCAACAGTTTCTTAAAGATATAAAGATGTAAGATCTCTGATCAATGCAGTGATCAACAGTAAAATACTACCCACCTCCTGGTGAAAGACAATGGACTAATGCAAAATAAGACACATTTTTTGATATGGCCAATATGGGAATTTGTTTTCCATGACTAATATATTTTGCTTTTCTTTGGAAGGAGAAGAAGACAGGAAGGTTAAAAAGTAAAAGCTTAACAATTTTGGAAAAAGAAAAAAGAAAAAACTATATATGAGGATTCCATTTTCAAATACAACCCTCTTTCCTGTTCTTTGTGTAGTGAAATATTCATTTTTTATGTTTGTTGAGTTTAATTTAAAAAAAAAAAGGTATGGGGTTTTTTAAAAGAGAGAATTAGACTAAATGATCTGTGAGGTCTCTTCCAGCTCTGAGACTCTATGATCCTTTGATGCTTGTGCTAGTGGAACAGTAATAGCTTTCTAGCACCTCTCAAATCATACTATTGGGTAGCCTCTTTTATGTCCATATGTAAGTCCTAATAGGGTTCCAACAGGCCAGCTCAAGGATGCAAAAAGACTGAACCTGAGGCACTGTACTTTTAATAATAAGACAATGAAAACTGACCTACCTACTTCAGAGCTATCCTTCTTAGTTATTGGTATTTTCTTGCCTTCCTAACTTGAACATTTTCTTGGGGTGTGCAAAGAAGGAATTTCTGTCCAGAAAAAGCACCTTTAAGTGATGATTAAGTACCTTATAAGAACAGGGTCCACTTTGTTCTACAGATTAAAGATGAACCAGGCCTTCAAAATGACAGAAACATTGACAGAAGTGATGGATTCCCAGGGCTCCATTTTGCTTCAAGTCTAACTGAGGAAAGCATAACCTATAGGAAGAAAATTTCAGTTTGATGGCCATTCTTGTTCTTTTGCATTCTAGTCAAATCCTCTGGTTGCTGGAGTTGCATAATTTAGCCACCTATCACTGAAGCAAGGGGTGTATGCATTGGAGTAAGAATTGCCGGATTCAAATCCCAGCTGATCAATTGAGTGACCTTAGGTAAATAACTTTGTCTTTACGGGTCTCAGTTTCCCTGTCTATAAAATGCAGGGTTTAAGATTTAGAGTTAGAAAAGATCCTAGAGGTCATCTAATACAGTTTCCACATTTTATATAAAAGGAAACAGGCCCGTAGAGATGAAGTGACTTAACTGTGGTTACAGAGAGTTAAATAGAAGAGCTAGGATGCAAGCTCAGTATCTTTTTACTTGAAATATCAAATTCTTTTACCTATCCCATACATCCTTGACCCAAATGATCCCAAGTTCCTTCTGGCTCTCTATCATCACCCTCTGAAGATACCTGATTGACAAGAAGAGCTATTATCACTAGTAACATTGCAATTTCAAGGAAAATAATTCAGATACATTCTTTGACTTCTAGCATTTTGAAAGGAACCCACTTGATCCTAAAAATTGAAGGAATACCCATGAATTGGGGAAAGACTAAACAAGTTATGGTATATACATGTGATAGAATGGTACCATGCTGTGGGAAATGATGAAAGGGATGGTTTCAGAAAAACCTAGGGAGACTTGTATGAATTCACAGAAAGTGAAATGAGCCGAGCAAGGGGAACAATTTATTCAATAAACTAGAATATTGTTTAAAAAATAATCACCTTTGAAAGATTTAGTAATTCTGATCAATATAACTGACCAACCACAATTCCAGATCTGAATAGAAAGCAGATAGTCCTAACATATATTATCTCTTCCTTTTCCTTTTCTTTTTTTGGAGGTGCGAAGGGCACATGGCTAATTTGATAATTTGTTTTATATAGCTATATATATTTGTAATCAATTTTGTTTTTCTTGATTTTTCCATAGGTGGGGGAGGGGGAAAGGGACAGAGAGAATTCAGAACTAAAAATTAAATAGAATTGAATTTTTTTAATAATACAATTGATTCCTTCTCAAATTTATCAGTCTTCTCTATTTGACCTTTCATTACACATTGTGGAAGAGAGACATTGGAAAGGCATGCAGCAAGACAGGAAACAGCTGAGTTTGGAGCAACTGTCAGTCAAATGAGTGTATTCTGACTTGGAATGTTCCCGGGAAAGGCAGTTGGGAGGGAGACCAACTGTGGGGTTACCTGGTGGATCCTGGTTGCCTTGTATCAGGGAAGGAAGAAGCTGATTTCTCTCTTGGACTTTGGAGAATCAAACTGGAGGTGGCCTGGTGACTTTGAAGGCAGAAGAAAGAAGGACAATAGTCTAGATATCTCTCTGACTTGCTCTGTTTGATGATAGTGACTGAAATCCAGTCCTATCAGACATTTCCATCAAACATTTCTCTCAACATCCTCCAACCTGTAGTATAGGGAAATCCCCAACCCTCTTACCTCCATTCTCTATCCTTTCCCATCTTCCCCAAATAAGCCCCTTACTTAAGATAAAAGAAGATAAGGAGAATTTCATTTAAAACATCATAACTCACCCTGAGTGATTTAGAAAGAAGGAGAAGCCCTGACCTGGATACCCTGTTCTCTATGCACTCAAGTTCCAGCCCAAGTCCTGCCTTCTCTATGCTGCCTTCTGTTTGGTTTCTCTGCCTCATCTCTCAACTGTTAAACTGGCCCTCCTAAAGAGTAAGTTTGACCATATCACTTTCCTAATTCAATAAACTCCAATGGCTCCCTACTACCTCCAGGATCAAATATGAAATCCTTTGTTTGGCTTTTCAATCCCTTCATAACCTGGCTCTTTCCTATCTTTCCAGCCTTCATATACCTTACATTCTACCACATACCCTGCAATCCAGTGACACTGACTTCCTTGGTCAAAATACTTCATCTCCCAGCTCTGTTTTTTCACTGACTGTTCCCCATATCAGTGCAGAAAGCTAACATTAATTTGTACCCCCTTTATGGCCCCCCAAACAACCTTTTGATTTTAAAGGGGAAAAAATTTTATCTCAAGGCTAAAGCTACAAATAGGCTTCTCCCCTTATTGAGACAGGATAAAGACAAATTCTTTGTTTATCTGTAAACAAGCTTCTTGGGTGACAAAATTACTAAATGAGTCAGGCAGAACCACAGAAAAAGGAGTATACACACATGGTGAGCCATTCTTTATTCCTGGTGCCCAGAAAACCTGCCTCTTGTCCTGCTTAAGGTCTGAGTCCTCCAATCAGAGAGGCTGAGGAAAGGGATATTATGAAAAGCATATTGATGGAAAGGACAGGAAACCAGGCTCTTTTCCTGGAATCTGGGACTTAGAAGGACACTGGCTCTGAGCTGGTTTAGCCTCTTACAAAGGAGGTGGCTGAAAAAGCTAGCCAGCCACATGTGGCTCATGCTTTTTTCTTTCTCTCTCTGCCCTGCCTGTTGCTATTTAATAAATACTTATATAATTAAGATATGGTCTATAGAGAATTTTAATTGTAATACCAGGAATGGTCTCTTTCCTCATCACTATCTTCTGGCTTCCTTCAAAGCTCAGATAAAATTCCACTTTCTACAGGAAGCATGAACCAATCCCTCTTCTCTTAATTCTTTTTTTTTAACCCTTACCTTCTGACTTAGAATCAATACTAAATATCAGTTCCAAGGCAGATGAGCAATAAGCACTAGGCAATGAGGGTTAAGTGACTTGTCCAGGTTCACACATCTAGGAAGTGTCTGAGGGCAGATTTGAACTAGGATCTCCTATCTCCAGGCCTGGCTTTTTATAGCCACCTAGTTTCTCCAGTCCCTCTTAATTCTAATGTCCTCCCTCTGTTGATTATCACCAATTTACTCATATATAATTGGTTTGTACATAATTGTTTGCATGTTGTCTTCCTTTCCATTAAATTGTAAACTCCTCCAGAAAAAAGCATTGAATCTTAGGATTCTTTGGATCCTCAATAGCATTGAACACATAGGATGAGTAAAATTGTAGGTGTCCAATAAATGCTGACCCAAAAAATGTGCTAAATTGAAGTGGTCAGGTGCCTGGAGTGGGAAAAATATTTTTAACCTCTCTGCTCCCCTGGCCTTCTCAATGCTGGTCATCCTTTTTTTTTATTTTTTAGTTCCTTTTCTATCTCCTTTACTTTTTCTTCTTTCTCTTTCCAATCCTTGAGTAATTATTAATTATATCATTAATTATTAGGTGTAGAAAACCCCAAAGTTCTGAGCTTAGCTCTCTTTTCTTTCTCTATTTTCTCCATCACCACATCTCAGCTATTCCCATGTCTTCAACTATCACCACTATAAAAATAATTACTAAATCTTTATCTCCATACTCAACTCACCTTATTTCCATATATTCATTCCTAAACAAAATGTATTTCATGCCTTCCTCTCCCCCAATGCCAAAAAAAAAACCATCTTGCTCTCCTTCCTGGTTTCCCAAGTTCTGTTACTGACATTGTATCCTTCAGTCATTGACTCAAAATCTCAAGTTCTTCTTTGGTTTTACTCTCCCCTTCACACTCCATAGGTCTTTATTCTCTCTCACAGTCTATTGCAATGGTGTCAGAATCATAATGTAAAGGTGGGATTTAAATGAATAAATCAATCAAATCATGGGCCCATTTAAAGCAATATATTAAATTGACAAAGTTGAAAAAGAAAGTTGAAAAGAAAAGAACAAATGCTGGAGGAGCTATGGGGAAAGAGGTACAATAAATGAACTGTTGAGAGAGCTATGAACTTGTCCAGTTCTGTAAGGTATCCTGTTCTGTAAAGACAAATAACTTTGAAAGACTTGGAAACTTGGGTCAACACAATGAAACCAGTCACAGTTCCAGAAGACAAAAGATGAAACATACAGTTCACTCTCAGAAAGATAATAGTGATAGACTCAGACTAGAGAATATAACACTTTTTTTTTACCTGACTCCTTGTTTTACTATATGTATTTATAACAGGTTTTGTATTTCTTGTTTTCTCAGTGGGTTAGAGAGGGAAAATGAAAGAGAAAATTCAGAACTCAAAATAAAATAAAATTGAATTTCAAAAATAAAAATAAAAAAAAGAAAGGAGAAGAAAGGGGGGAGGGGAAGCTGAAGAGGCTGAAGAAAAGGGATGATGGAAGAGGGAGGAAATGGGAGGAAGGGAGAGTAGGCAAAAAAGAAGATAATTGCCTGACCTATTAATTATCAATTAACATCAAATATCCCCCTTATCATTATCATTATCTATTACAACATTTAACAATTTTTGAATTTATATTAGAATTATTTGTATACATGTGTCACTTCCCTTCTCTCACTCTACAAGATTGCAAGGTTGTTGTTGTTTTTTTAATACAAGAACAGGTAAGGGTTTTTTTTTCATCTTTTATCACCAATCCCTAGCATGTGACCTTGTATATAATATTTGTTGCTGAATTTTTAAAATGAGGAGACATGGAACAGTGACAAGGTCACACATAAATAGGCAGTGCTAGGACCAGTCTAGCAATTCTCTAGTATATTACACTGGCTCTTAGAGATGAGCCGTCTTCACAACTATTCCAAATTAGTATCATTTTTCTATATTCCTCTAAGAAACTTTTGCTGTTCTATTCAGTAGAATCAAGAACAGCATTTCACTGAACAAGAAAGTTTTTCCCCTGGCATTCATATAAATTTTCTGTACATCTGGCCATGGATATGAACTATCTAAACTACCAATTGAGATACAGGAGTCTAGTGTCCTCTAGTTAGGAGCTCATTCAGCAAATAAGCAGAGAAAAAGGAAAAGAAGAATCTTCTTGTCAAAAAAAAAATCCTAACTCTCAGCTTTGACCCCTGATCAAGAGAAAAATTTGATGTAGGTTTTGTAAAGTTACCAAGTCTTACAACAATATACTCAAGAATAAATATAAGGTCTCTAAATTGTAGAATTAAGAGCTGGAAGGTTCATTAGAGATCATCGAATCCAACCTCTTAATCTGAATATGTGGAAACTGGGTCCCAAAATGGTTATGTAACATGACCAAAGTTACAACCTTACTAAGTAACAGCTAAAATACCAGCTCAGGTCTTCTGACTTATTTATTCTGGTCCTCAGATGACCCAAAGTTATAATTAAATCCTCACATAATCTTTATATACTTAATGATATAAAATCAGTTTTCAGCTTTCATTTCTCCAGACTAAATAATTATTTAACTGTTTCTTACATAGGACCTATTTTCTAAAATGTTAATTACCTTCCATTCCACATTAGGAAAGTTCCCTTATTCCCACTCCTGGAACTGATTTCTCTATCACCTCATGGTGTGGAAAGAGACCTGGATTTAGTCAGAAGAACTGGGTTCAAATTCCAGTTCTGCCAATTATTGCCTGTGAAAACTTGGTTAAGTCATTTCCTTTCTCTGGTTCTAAATTTCTTTTTTCTGTAACATGAAGGAAAGAGATTGTATCTCCTTCATATCTTCATTGAATTTCCAAGTCATTAATAATAAGAGAATTTACCTCACACCCATCAAAAAGAGTCAGAGTGGGAGTAGGGAGGACAAAAAACAGGAATAGTGAGTATTAGAGGGGTTGAGGAATTCAAATTAAAATAATTCTGAGGTTTTGCCTCACATGAAGAAAATTGGCAAGGATTACAAAAAGACAGAAATAGTAGATGTTTGAAGGGGTCAAAGGAAGGCAGGAATCCTAATGCACTCACGTCAAAGCTTGGAATTCATCCAACAATTCTGGAAAACAATTTAGAATTAACTAATAAAGTCACTAACTTGTCCATGTCTTTTGACAAGAGATCCTGCTTGGGGGGGGGGGGGGGAGGGAAGAAGGGAGAAGGAGAGGGAGAGTCTAAAGAGGTCAAAGAAAGAATGACAGGTTTTATATACACCAAAAAATTCCTAATGTTACTTTCTATAGCAGCAAAGAAATAGAAATTAAATAGATCCCTATAGATTCAGTAATGATCCAACAAATTTTAGTAAATGAATGTCATGAAGTGTTGCTATGCTATAAGAAATGACTAATGTGAAGACTTTAGAGATGTATGAGACAACACATATACAATAGTCAGGAAGAACCAGAATATTATATATATATATAACCACAACATAAATGGAAAGAATAATAAAAAATTAAAATAAATGCTACGTAATTACAATGACCAAGCTTGACTTTACAGAAGGGTTGAGAAAATGTACTTCCTTCTTTGCAGAGATAGGGGACAATGAGAATATAAAGTTATATATATTGGTCAATTTTGTCAAAACAGTGGTTAGTTTAGCTGAATTGTTTTTTCTTTTGTTTTCTTTTTTACTCTGTTTCAAAAGATAACTCTGTGCATAAGGGAACAGGTAAAGATATATCTGAAAAATGAAGATCATATAAAATATATCAATAAAAATGTTAACAACAAAAAAAGGATTTTTTTTTTGTATCTTAAGTTTACTTTATAGTCCAGTCATATACAAACTATTTTAGTGTATCTCACACATGTGAAGGGCCCTGTTATTTTAAGTGGATGCTATTTTATTCCTTGGCAATACTGCTTGTCCTTACTGAGAAACAGCATCAACTGCCTTTGGTATAACATTACTTCAAAAGTGTGTAAGACATTGAGTTTATGCAATTAGACTATTATTAGAAGTAGTTAAATCCATCAGTAAGAATTCTAAATATGCTTATTTTCACCAAGGCAACCTACTAAAATCAACAATCTTGTACTTGATTTGCTAGTCAACTTTCAACTGAAATACCCAAGCCTGAGTAGCAAATATATGTACCTTTATTCTTCACCAATTAAACATGAATATGTATATTGGAGGGGAAATCATTGCAAGTAGTCTAGTATTTCCATGTATTTTCAATTTCTAATTTCACCAATTTCTTACATTTATTTTTTTGTAATTTTTTCCTGCAACAACCTTCCTTGGCATCAGCTAAAAACCTTTTGCCAGCTGGGAAATTACAGAGGGACACGATTAATGTGTTGAAAAACCAAATTTGAACAGTTAGCATGTCAGATTTGGCATGATTCAGTGTACAACTCTCATTTAACCTAGAGATTACTAAAGCTAAGCAGCATCCATTCATTCATTCAATCCCAGAATGTTAAAGGAGGTAACGAATACTCTCAGGAAACTTCTGTTGGTTTCCTTTTTATAAGCTTCTAAGTCGATTATTATATCCTACCTTAAAAAACAACAACTTGGCCTTAGCTTTACCACAGTTCAGCTGAATTTTAAAGGAGATATTATATACATAGTTATGAAAGAAGTTGGAACTTAGAATTTCATCACTGGCTATAGCTGATAGTTACAAAGTTTAGGTAATTTGGAAAGATATCCATTTCCTTGATTACTACTTTGAAATTTGCTTTCTTTAGGTATCCATAACAGGAATTTTACCTGGGATAGAGATTAAGTAAAATATTCTATCAAGAACTTGCTTAATTACTACATTTAGAAAATCATGGTTAGCTATGGGCAAGACATATGGGTCCCTCCAGGATCAGAAGCACTGACTAATGGGATAGCTTACTAGGCTCTTCAGTTTCTGTTCCTTCAAAAGACCCCCACCTTTGTGGCTCTCAGAAATGCTACAGTTAGAAAATCAAGAAACTGTTTCTGAAGCTCTTCATTTTCCAAAATGACAGTTTGGGGTGGAACTAGGATGTCAAAATGCTAGGAAGCAAAATGTTGAGCTCTTCATAAACTCTTTCTAGCATATCTAGATAGTGCATATCCCCCCCACCCCAATGCACCAGGCAAATCTTGATGGGAAATTTCAGAAAAAGTCATAGCAAGTCCCTTTTCCAGACCAGGAGACTGACAGGTAAGTATTTAGACAATGGAGACATGCTACCAGTAGAGGAGTAGAGTAAGAGTCTTTACATAGGCTGTACATCAGAATGAAAGGAGGTCTCATAACCAGACTAGGGCATCCTCAGATCCACAAGTGGCACTTTAAGAGGTACAGGTGCCAACTGTCAGCTTTGCTGCCCCAATTCTGGGTTGTAGGTTCCAAGGTGGATAGAGAGGGCAACCTGTGTGTAGCAGCAGTAGGGAGGTACTGGGTAGTGTACAGAGAAAAGAAGAAGAAATTCAGAAGTCAACAGCAGAGAGAGTAGAATGGCTCATAGCTAAGACAGAAAGCAAAATCTCACTTCCAATGTCTCGTCCAGTATGCAGAGGAATCCCAGGTCAATAAGGTGCCTACGATTCAATCATTCTGAGTCAATAGAGCCTTCCAATTGACTGTTAGGGTTGGAGTCCAGACAATACTCACTCAGAACCAAATACAGGTCAGGAACTTGCAGAACTCTGGCCAGGGAGAAAACAATCAGATTTTGCCCTGAATTAGACTACTTTGCCGGGTGCTGAAAGCTAAGATCCCCAACTTGTTTGTGGATCATGAAACAATGGACTGAACCCAGCTTCTCTCCCAAAGTGCTCAGGAGCCCAAATCTGACATCAAGTCTGAAGTCAGGAAGTAGATTAGAAGAATGAGCAACCAATAGAACTCCATCAAAATGAGTTATAATGTTAACAAGGACACATAACACACAAACACAGAAGATAAAGATTCCAAAATATTTATAAGCACTGCCTTAGAAAAACACAGTTTAGACACAAACTCAAAGTTTTTTTTAAGAGTTTTAATAAATGGAATGAGAGTGCTTAAGGGAAAAAATTAGAAAATAAATGATAAATATGGATGAAATAATTGGAAAGATAATTAATAGATTGCCTCGAGAGGTACAAAATCTTGCCCAATCAAGAAAAACATACTCACTGAATATTAAAATTGACCAAACAGAAGTCAATGACTCTATAAGACAACAAAAAAAATTAGAAAAAAGTTAAAATGCTTTAAAATAGAAAAAAAAAACCGAGGTATCTCAAAGCAAAAACTGGAAAACAGATTGAGAAAAGATTAGGGAATCATCAGATTATCTGAATGTAATATCCAAAGCAGGATAGCCAGGTGACACAGTGAACAAATTGCCAGCCCTGAGTCAGAAAAACTCATCTTCCTGAATTCAAATCTGTCCTTAAACATTTACTAGGTGAATGGCTCTAGGTAAGTCACAGTTTCCTCATCTGTAAAATGAGTTGGAGAAGGAAATGATAAGTCACTCCAATGTATTTTTGGCCAAGAAAACCCCAAAATGGAATCACAAAGAATTGAACACAGCTAAAAAGGAATGAACAAAAACAGTAAAACTTTATATTTCATGAAATCCTAAAAAGAAAATGTCCCAGAACTCTCAGGACCAGAGAGCAAAGTGGAGACAGAAAGAATCCAGTAGTCACATCTTGAAAGAAACTCCAAAATGAAAATTCCCAGGAATATCATAGCTAAAATTCAGTTTCCAGGTTAAAGAAAAAATACTGCCTGTAGCCAGAAGGAAAGAATTCAAGTATCCAGGAATCACAATCAGAATTACAGAAGATTTAACAGCCTCTATTATGAAGGTACAGAGAACTTGGAATATGGTATTCTGAAAGGCAAAGGAAATGGGTTTATAGACAAGACTAACTTACCTAGCAAAATTGAGTACAATGCTATATAGCAAATTTCTATATTGAATATAATTCTAGAGGAAAAGTGAATATTTTTTATAATTCACTTATTTAATAAATTTATTCCCAAATATTTCAGTCTCTCCCTCCCCTCCTTGCACCACAAAAAGATATGTATATATAGATTGTCTTTTGTGTTTCTATTTTTCAGTTCATTCCCTGGAGGTGGATATTCACAAGTGTAAGAGAGGATATCCAATGTGTGCTAGGAGAAACCTCTGACAGAAATCAGCTGCATAGAGAGAGCGGGGGAGGTGCAAGGGAAAAAACCTCAAGGTTCCAGTCAGAGAATCAGAAGCTTGGAGAACTCCAACTGGTGATCACTCTTGCACTTCTTCCAGCTAGGAGCCAAGGAGAAGAGGCAGCTGCTCTCTCAGGCTAGAAAGAAACTTGGGTCTCCCTGGAGATCAATTATTTCCCTGTGAACCCCTGGATATCTCTCAATCAGCTCTCAACAACAGCTCAGAGTCATCAGTGAATATTGTGGACAGGGACTTGAAAAAGCCGTCCACTGAGATCCCTTCTCAAGGATCTCATTTTCCATCTCTCTCCCTAACTTGTTCCTGGACACTAGTTAGCTTAGGAATAAGGACCAAGCCAGCAGCTAGCTTGAAGAGGGATCAAAGCCTGAACTCCTGAGAACTTGGGGGGAGGGGGTCAGTCTTCCAGAGGGGACAAGTCAATAGGGCTTCCTGCTCACTCACTTCCCTTACCTGACAGCCCTACCTCTCCTCTCCCTGTGTGAACCCAAATAAAGTGTCTACTACTTAGAATTAGATCTGGCTAGTTTCTGATACTAGGAAAGGGGGCTGAAGATTTGGGGAGAACCATACCTCTCCCCAAAGAGGAGGGTTAGCTCAGGATCCCAGGGATCCAAACAACCAGATCTAAAGAGCAACCCTCTCTCCTAGGCTGAGGAGTAACCCAAGGTCTTGGGGGGGAAGTAGTAGTTGGTGTACCTGAGGGATACAGAGGCAGAAGAGTTCATCCCGCCTCTCAACAATAACTGGGATCAAAGGGGAGGCAGTGTGTCATCTTACCAAAACTTATCCCTCTAATTATTATCCTGCATCTCCCAGAACCATTCTCTGAGGAGACATACTCCCTCTCTCAGGGAGACAAGACTTGATTACCTTCCTTCAAAGGGAAGAGAGGGGTAGGTCAATCTTTTCCCCCTCTCCATTCTCTCAATTCTTTCTCTCTCATTCTCCATTCCCCTGTGTGTTCCCCGTCAGACCATACATTATACAAGTTATTGTTCAAATATTAATTCTATAACTATGTATAATTTTCTCTTGGTTCTATTCATTTCACCCTTCATTATTTCGTGTAGGTCTTTCCAAGTGGTTTTTTTTTTTAGATTAACCTGATCATTGTTTCTTACAGCTCATATAATTACACACCACATAATCTAGCCATCCCCAATTGATGCACATCCCTTCAATTTCTAGTTCTTTGCCACCACAAAGAGAGCTACTATAAGTATCTTGGAACATATATGTTATTTTGCATTTTTCCTGATCTCCTTGGGAAGTTGACCCAGCAACTGTTGCTAGGTTTAAAACTAATTGTTTGGACATAATTCCAAATTGCTCTCCAAAATGGCTGGATCAGTTCACAGTTCCACCAACAGATTATTAGTTTCCCTACTTTCTCATATCCCCTCCAACGTTTGTCATTTTTCTCTTTTATCATTTTAACCAATTTGATAGGTATGAGATATCTCCAAATAGTTTTGGTTTGCATTTGTCTAATAGTGATTTAGAGCATTTTTCACATATCTGTATATGGCTTTGATTTCTTCATCCAAAAACTATTAATATCTCTAGCCCTTTTATCAATTGAGGGAATGGCTCTTATTCTTATAAATTTGACAAAATTCTTTATTTTAATTATGAGACCTCTATCCAAGAAATTGTCTATAAAATGTCCCCCCACTTATGAGAAAGAATACTATCCACATTCAGAGGAAGAACTGTGGGAGTAAAAACAGAAGAAAAACAATTGCTGATCACATGGGTCCATGGGGATGTAGACTCTAAACAATCACCCTGGTGCAATCATCAATAATAAGGAAATAGGTCTTGATCAATGATACATGTAAAACCCAGTGGAATTGCATGTTGGCTACGGGGGGGGGGGGGAGGGGCGGGAGTGAAAGAACATGAATCATGTAACCATGGAAAAATATTATAATTAAATAAAAGTTTTCAATTAAAAATAAAATAAAATAAAATGTCCCCCCAGCCTTTTGCTTTTCTTCTGATTCTGGCTACATTCATTTTATTTGTACAGAAACTTTTTAATTTAATGTAATAAAAATTATCCATTTTATATCTCATACCGTTTACTCACAAATTCCTCTCCTATTCATAAATCTGATAAATAATATGTTTCCTGTTCTGTTTATAATATCTCCTTTTATGTCTAGGTCATGTATCCATTTTGATCTTATCTTAATGAATAGTGTAAGATATCGATCTATACCTAGTTTCTGCCAAACTACTTTCCAATTGTCCCAGCAATCTTTACCCCCCAAAATAGTAAGTTCTTATCCCCAAAACCTGGACCTATACTTTTGTCAAATACAAAGTTGCTATAATCTTTTACTGTTTACTGTTTGTTGTATGTCTGTTCTGTTTCACTGATCTACTTTTCTATTTCTTAGCCAATCCCAGATATTTTTGATAATTATTGCTTTATAATAATCCTTTAAAATCTGGTATTGTTAGGACTCCTTTCTTTATATTTTTCATTAATTTATTTGAAATTCTTAATCTTTTGTTCTTCCAAATTAATTTTATTTTTTCTACCTTAGTAAATAATTTTTTGGTAATTAATTGGGATGGTATTGAATAGATTAGTTTATGTGGGATGATTAATTATATTGGCTCTACCTATCTATAAAAAATATTTCTCTATTTAAATCTGACTTTGCTTGTGTAAAAAATGTTTTATAATTATTTGCTTTGACAGGCATTTGAACAGGTATTTTTATTTTGTCTATGGTTACTTGGTTAATGATATATTAAAATGCTGATGATTTATTTGGATTTATTTTATGTCCTTTTAATTTCCTAAAGTTATTGATAGTTTAAACTAAACTTTTAGGTTGAACTTCTAGTAGTAGTAGTAGTCTCTCGGTAACCAAGGATGACGATTGTCTTTGTGCGTTTTTGTGCACAAAGACACTTGTGCATGAAGATTTAAGTGGAAAAGTTGATGCACAGAGACAGTCCCACTCTCTTGGCATTGGAAGCCTGGGTCCAGTGGCACGAAAACTCATTACACCTGGAGACTTCCTCAGCTGCATTGGATGACCATGTTGTCCTTTGTGCTCCAACACATCCTAAGCACTCCACAGTGCTTTGCTGCGTCACCCTCTCAGTTTCTTCCGTCTGTTCAGCCGAAGCAGTCTTTACATGCTGGGTGAGCAAAGCCCTAGTTCACCAGGGGTCCATGACGACCCGATGGCTACCCTCACAAGGTTTAGCCCCGTTGCCCCGGGTATGGCCTCTGCCGCATGCTAGCAACTACTAGGAGCCACAAGTGAGAGTTGGGTGTCAGGTGAGGGTCAGAGGCTGGAGAGCTGCCCTAGGAGGGCACGACAAGCCCTCCATACCAAAGATATTACTACTCCCTGAGCACCCCATACATATATATTTTCATATATATCATCATATATGTGGAAAAGTGAATTTCTAAAGAAATAGAGTGAAAAGATCAGAGCTGCAGAGAAACTTTGAAGTGCAAGTACAGGAGTTTTTAAGAGAAATTTAAAAAGGTAAATACAAATGAACAGTGAAAAGAACAAAGAACAAAGAAAAGAACAAAGCAAGAAAAAATGGCTTTCACTCAAATATGGAAAGATATTTATCTTCTCTGAAACTAACATCATCAGGGCCATAGAAGGAATTCAGTTAGGGAAGGCCTGGGAGTGGTTCTGTTAATGACTTGATGATTTTAAGAATAAAAAGAGAGGAAGAGGAATATATTGCAGGAAGGGGGATCAAGGGGAAAGAAGGTTAGGGAAAATCATCTCATAATCAAGCTATACATATATATATATGTATATATATATATATATATATAAACAAGGAGAAGGAGAAGGAGTTGAACCTCACAGTTATCTAAACTAATTGAAAGAATGCACATTTATACACACACAGGGTTGGGTACAGAAATTACTTTTTATTCAACAGTGAAACAAGAGGGATAGAGGAGAAAGGAGGCAGAATTAGAGGGAGGGTAAATAGAGAGGGATGTCATAAGCAAAACAAATTCTAAGGATGTACAAAAATATGCTATTTTAAGGTAGCAAAAAATGAAAATCTGAGAGCTATACATCAGTTGAGGAATAGATGAATAAACTATGGTATATAAATGTTATGGAAAGCTATTATGCTTTTATCAGTATAATAAGCAACCAGTTTTCAGAAAACTAATAATGACTAATGCTACTTACTTCCTGATGGAGAGGTATGCAGAACTGGACAAATGCTTTTAGGACATAGCAATGTGGAATTTTTTTTTGATTGACTACATACATGGCAATAAGTTCTTTTGTAGGTATGTTCTTTTTGGAAGATAAGGGTACAATGGGAGGGTGAGAAAAGTGAGCTTGTCTGATTAAAAGTATATCTACATATGTGTATATACATAAATATACATTGTGCAAAGCTATATTATAAATGGGAAAACTTGAAGACTTTGACCATCCAATGACCAATCATAATTCCCAAGACTAAAGAAGAAATATACTGCCTATCTCCTGACAGAGGTTATGGATCAGAGCATAGATTGAGACATAAGAGAGGTTAAGCTTTGCTTGACTATCCATACTTGTAACAGAGGTTTTGTTTTTCTAGATTTCTAAATGTGGGGCAGAGAATAAAAGGATGTTAAAGGCAGAAAAATATTAAGCATAAATAAAATTAAATTTAAAAAAGCCTGCAAATAGGATTCTAAAACTTGCTATTACATGACTTTGGGGGCCCAGTTTCTAACATGTTTGGAAAAAAATTCTCAATTTTTATATATTTCTTGAACTTTTATGTAGGGCATAAAAAGCTTTTTTTATACTAAAGGCTTCATATAATTCATTAGCACTTGTACCATAAAGTCCTGATTGATTCACCGACACTTGCAAATTGTTGGCCAATTTATTAGTATCAATATATCAAGTAATACAGCAGTCTCAGTCTTGCCCAAATCGAGATGGGCTGTGTAGCCTCTCTCCAGGTTGCTTTCTTCATTAATAAAAAGACAGGGGGAAGAACTTTGTGGTCTGGCCTCACCTTTTTCCCTCTCTCTTTTTTTAAGGCCCTTTTAGAGGGTAACCAAAGTCCCCCCTCAACTCTGAAACTCTTAGATACCACCTTGGCTTCAGTAAAAATGCATAAAATTATATAAAATTATGCAAATTTATCATCCCAATTTAAATCCCCCAATTCCAGTATATACATTCTGTTCACACCACCATGCAAGCAGCCATATGTCAAATAACAATGTATTTTTAGTTCAGAATTTCAAGGTAATTCACAAAGGAAAAAATGGGCAAAAGAGCCTTTCCCAGACCTACCAAAATGAATACAGCCTCCTCCAAGTTCACATGCTTGTAAAAAAGTAACTAACTTTAAAGGAAGTGGGTAACTTCATTCAGCCAGTAGTAAATATGTTTCAGTGCCAGCATGAATATCTATAATAGCTTCTCAGCTGAAGGATTTGCCTTGTCTCTTATCATCATACTGGCATGTCCTTGCATAAGAAGCTGATCTTCTGAGTTCCCCTCCTCCGGAGTCCACTGAATACACTTATATGAGCTAGCATCCCCAGCCTAACCTGGCATCACATAGCACCAGGCTGCTTCAGCTCTCCCATCTTCAGCAGGCCCTCTGTGATGGAAAAAAAAGGCTGTTTTGCCTACATCAGGCCTGCTTTCAATGCCTTTCTTCTTCCTAACCAAGTCTATGCTTCCTGTTGTATTCCTCATACCTAGGAATAAGTCTTATGGGATTCTGATGTCCCAGGAGCTTCTCCCATGAGTGAGAGCTCTTTTGCTTCAGTCATTATGGATAATGAGGTCATATAGAAGTCAGTCACTATTAGTAATGACCTACATATTACTACATGGTCTCTTTGTTAAAAAAGAGTAGTTATTGCAAGTAACAGCAGAATCAGAGTTATATTTATAGGCACACATCATAAAACATCCATTAATTCACATAATACATTTTCATACAATTCTCCTAGATACATAGGCTACATATACATACATAAGCATGAAATGAGGCAGTTAGGTGGCTCAGGGCACAGATTACTGGGCATGGAGTCAGGGGACCAAAGAGTAAATCATGCCTCAGACACTTAATAACTCCAACTGTCTTAATAGCTGCCCAGTCATTACGCTGGGCAAGTCTCTTAACTTCTTTGTCAATTTCATCATCCGAAAAATGAGAATAATAACTGCACCTACCTCATAGAATTGTAAAGCTCAAATGAAGCAGTATACACAACACACTTTGCAAACTCTAAAGTGCTGTACCAAAGCTAGCTCTTATTACATGCAGGTATATAGTACCTGGGGCAACTAGCTGGCATAGTGAGTAGAATGCCAGGTCTAGAGTCAGAAGACTCACTTTCACCGAGTTCAAATCCCATCTCGGACACTTACTATATGACCCTAGGAAAGTCACTTAAACTTAACTCTGCCTCCGTTTCCTCGTCTATAAAATGAACTGGATAAAGAAACAGCCAACCATTCCAGTATCTTTGCCAAGAAAACCCCAAATAGGGCTGTGAAAATTCAAACATAACTGAAACAACTGAATAGTAACAGTTAGCAGAAATAGTTTGAATGAAGATCTAACAAAGGAGACCTAGAGAGTAATCAAAGGTAAGAGAAAAAAACAGGACAGAGTAGTACACTGAAAATCTAGAGCAGCAATGGTGAGCCAATGGCATTGGTAGACTCTCTGTGGGCACTTGACTCTAAAGCCTCTAAAGTTTAGTGGGCCAACTGTGGTGAGATAGCCAGTTAATTAGGAAAGTGTAAACAGATTGCATTGCTGTCCTGAGGGTCTAATTAAAATTGTGTTAAAAATTTGTAGTGGACCCAGTCAGCAGAGTTTTGTGATTTTCTTTAGCTTTTTATTTTAACAGCATCTAAATAAAAGGCCACTGATGGTTGGTGATGGGGCAAGGTATTCCAGAGAAAATGACAGTGTAGAGCTCTGATGGCAAACCTATGGAAGGTGTGACAAAGACAGCACGCAGAGACCTCTCTGTGGGCACATGTCATCGCCAGCAGAGCTGCTCCCTTTCCCATCTCCACTATGCCTTCCATCCCACTGTATTCCCTCCCTCCGCTGAGCAGGGTACTAGGGCCACTACCCTACCCTTCTCCCTACCCTGTCTGAGACTGGGGCTACAGGAGGAAAGGGGGTGGTTATTATCTCCTCTCCTGCCACCAGGCCCAGCCACACCCCGGGGGTGACCTCAGCTCCCAAAGGCTAACAGCACTCCTTCTACCCCCTGCTTCCCCCACTCCCCTGCATGGGTTGCAGCCCAATAAGCAACCCCAGTGGGGTTAGATGCAGGGGAGGGTCCCTGTGGCAGCAGAAGGCAGCTTCCCCGCCCCAACACTACTGGGAGTCCAGCCCCCACCCCCCGAATTGGGGGGAAAAGGGTTGAAAAAGCATTCAGTCTGATGGGGCATGGCATGAGGTCCCAAAAAGGTTCACCATCATTGGTGTAGAGAGTTTAACAATGGGATCAAGATTGGGAAGAGTATTTTGCCAGTAGTTGACCTAAGAAAAAACTAAGGAGGTCAAAGGATTGGAGATCACAATGAAGATAAAAATTATAATTTAAGGTTATAGAGCAAAGGGAGGGGTAGAAAGATCAGATGGGTGATGGTAAGAATTCTCTATATTAGTTTTAAAGGCTTGCTGGTGGCTCATGCTCTTCAAGGAAGTGGTATGTCAGTAACATTTTGCTTCATACCTACCAAGTATAGCTCTCATCTTTGTTTCATATTCCATGGCCATTTGAGGGAAGTGGAAAATGTTCCATAGCCAGTTGTAGAGTTCTCTCTAACCCCATTGTCCAAAATCACACACAAAAAAAATTTTCATGGCCATGCAGGATCACTTTGTATTGGATAATTTATTGTCTTGTACAGTAGTCCATTGCTGAGTTCGAACTTCTGATGTTCTATCAATAGTAGGATGCCCTTGGGGAGCTTGAACTTGAGTCCCTAATCATTTTCTTTACCCAAATGACTTCTCAAACATTTCCATCTTGTAGTTCTTGGCTGTCAATCATGTAAAGATAATGAGAACCAAAAGGATTGATCTAGTGCTAGCTACAATATCTACTTCCATGAATGGGCAGATACTTCAATGGAAGTCCTAGACTATTATCTATGCTTTCTTAGGCAGGACTCAAAGTTGACTGAATTTTGGAGATGGTCTTCATCTGTTCTATGAACAGCATCTAGATTTCTGATGCACAAGACCTATAGGAGAGGGTATCTGCATCTCTATTCATTGTCCCTGCCTAATAACGCACAATTAACTTATAATTGTCTAGTACTGCTCTCTCTCTCTCTCTCTCTGGCTTATATCCAACTTAGCACTTGTCAGACTATAAATAGTTATTTATCTATTCTTTGATTGAACTCTATCACATAGTCTTGAAGTTTATCAGTGACAGCCCATTTTAAAGTCAAGAATTCCAATTTGTGAATAATAGTTACACTGTCAGTGATTCTTCTATGAGTAAAAGAAATAGGCTTCTGATGGTTACTGCTCTGTTGATTGAAAATAGCTTTCATGACCTATATACTGGCATTATCTTATAGGTCCAAGTATAGGAATTAGGAATATGCATTTCTATAGTACTTTATAACTTTACAAATGTGATCTCTTCTCATCTCCAAAATAACCCTGAAAGTATAATTGATGTCCTCATTTAGAAATTGAAGAAAAAGATTAAAAAACTGTAAGCATGTAGGGAAGCATAACTATTTTGGTTGTGGGTGAGAAGTCAAAGATCACTAGCCCTTTTAGTCTTCACCAAGCTTAGTCTCTGGGATTTTACTGAATATGAGGGGCATTGTGAGAGATAAGCAAAGGAAAATTTGAGGAAAGTCTCATCCCTATAGTTTCACCCAGCTCCTTTGTAGTTTTGCTAAATGGTATTCCTAGGAAATTGCTTTGTCTAGACCAAGCATCTGATTGGAATTAAAAGGAATTTTATGACTACAACTCAGATAAGAATTAAATTGAGGAAAATCAGAGAAGCAACAGAAAAGTCAGTTCAAAAGGCAGCCTTAAAATATTTACTCAATACTTTCTCTGGATATCAATCAACAAACATTTATTAAAAGCCTACTGTTTGTCAGAGAACATACTAGATGTAGAAGATATTCTTGCTTAATAGAGTCTGAATCAGAATAGTGTAGAGATTCTAGATTTAGAGCCTAAAAAAACCTCAGAAGTCATTGAGTCCAATTCCTTCATTTTACAGATGAGGAAACTGAAGTTCAGAGAAAGAAAGTAATTGACCCAAGATGACAGCTATGGGTTTTTCAGAAATGTGATCTTCAATTGTAATCTAATCAAGACAGCAAATCTCAGCAAAAACCAGAAGGTGGTAGCAGGGAGCAGATGAACTGCCCTTAGATCATCTCATGCACTTCATTTCAAAGATCACTCTCCTAAGCCTAGCCACAATTGAGTGATAGGCACAAGTCAAATCATTATATAAATTTATAGATAAGTTGCCTATTGATGCAAAAGAATTAAAAAAAACAGTAAAAATTCCCCCTAACTATGGTATATATATGGTCTAGAGAGAATAAACAGAAACAAAATCGACTCAAAGATAGGTTCTTGGCCATATGTAATATATGTTTCTACATGGATTGTCTAGATGTATATACACAGCTCACAGATGACATAGAAAGCGAAATGCTTCTGTTGAGAGAAGACTCAAAATTGTGCACCGGCTATGGGAGGTTGGGGGAGGGGAGGAAAAGAACATAATTTTTGTAATCCTGGAAAAATACTCTAATCAATTAAATAAAAAAAATTTTTAAAGGGAAAAAAAAACTTATGGTCAGTAAGAATCTGAGAAAATATGCTGAAACAGAAATATACTCAAAGGACAAGAGCCTTGGGCTAGCAAGAAGGGAGGGTTGTCCTAGTAGGATCATAGCATCCTCCCCATTTTAGAGATGAGAAAACTGAGGTTTACAGAAATAAAATGACTTGTCCAAAGGTCACCAGCGTAATAATTAGAGCAGATAATCAAACCCAGTTTTGATTCTCAGCTCACTTCTTTATATCATATCACACTTCCAAATTAACCATTCTAGTTCTTTAATGTTTGAATAATAATGATTAAAATATTTTTTAAAAAGACTCAAGATACATATCTTCACTGTCAATACCTCAACAACTGGTAATCTAGGGGATTATAAATTCAAAATAAAAATCTACTTCCCTGATGATTCTTAAAGTAGAAGACCTAAGCTTCTCCTCTAACCAATCTGCTTCCCCCCATACACAATTTACAGGAATCAGGATGATTTAATGGAACCAGTGTTAGACACAGCATTAGGCTAATTCAGTAAAACCAGATATTGGAACATACAGAAGATATACTAATCTCACATTTCCAGATTTTAACTCATGAATATTAGTCTTTCTGATTCCAACCCCAGTGCTTTATCCACTGTGCCACCTGCTCTGCTTCATTGTCCACTTTCTCCTAAATAGAATCAACCTATATTCTGCCACTGCTATTTTATAGAAATCACTTTCTCAAAGCTCACAAATGACCTTTTTGTCAAATTCAATGGCCTTTTCAGTTGTCATTCTTGACCATTTTGTATTTTAAAAGTGTTGATTAACCTCTTCTAGATATTTCCTTCTCCCTCAGTTTGGGAGACAAGTCTCACGATTTTGCTCTTACCTCTCTTCTCTATCTCCCCTTTCCCCAAACTCTTAAGGCAAATATTCTTTAGTATTCTATTGTTCTCTAAGTTTTCTTTCTTGATAGTTTCATTCCAGATGGATGGCTCCCAAATCCATATGTAGCAACACTCTTGTTCCCTCTACAGCTCAGGGCCTTGGCAATGGGGGAAAGAAAGTAAAGTATGCCACAAAAGGTGATCAAGGTCAGAATATCAGAGTGGCAACGGGCTGCAACACAACTAAGCTAAGTACAACAATCAGTTAATGTTAATTGACTAGCATCCTTCTCTTATACCCTTCTTCCTTCCCCTCCCAACCCAACACTGGCTCTGGAAAGGAAGTCAAAACACCTCTTGATCCCCACTATCTTTTTCTGGATCACTACTTGATTCTAAGATGGAAAGTAAGGATTAAAAACAAACCAAAAAAAACCCAACCCTTGGCTAGGCCCTACCTTTCCTTCAAGCTCTTGCCCTCACTTCTAAATCAAATTCCTTGGAGAAAAAGTATCATTCACTCTCTTCACTTCCTCTCTTAATTCTTTGAAACCTAGTTTCTGAAAGTTATTCAACTGAAACTGCTCTCTCCAAAGTTACCAATGATCTGAAAAAAACATTTTTTCAGTCATCCTTCTCAATCTAGCTAATCTATCAGCTGTAGATGACACTGTAGACCACCCTCTCCTCCTCTGGGTTTTCATGACACTACCCTCTCCTAATTTCTCTTCAACTAGTCTGATGCTCCTTCTTAGTTTCTTAGTCTCTTTATCTCACACCATGAACCTGGAGGCTTCCTTCAAGATTTTCATTAACATCAACTCAAACTGATGTAACTATCATCACTATGTAGATTCACATGTCTATATATAATCTGGCCCCAATATGTCCTATAAACTTCTATCTCCTAACACTATTGGATATGACATCTTAAACTCCACATCTCTGAATCTAAACTCCTCTTACCTCCCCAATTTCCCTATTACTGTCAAAGATACTATTCTTATAAGTTCATAACTCCAGCAGCACCCTAAATTCATATTCCCTTATCCCATATATCCAGTTATCAAATTTTGCCATTTTTACCTTCACATTTCTCTTATCTAACCTTTTCTCTCCACTTATATATGTATACTTTGTTTCAAGCCATCACTTCTCACCTGAATTATTGCAAAAGCCTCCTAAATGGCCAACCTGCCTCAATCCTCTCCCTACCATCAAAGCAACTTTACTTGGAACCATATGACTCTCATATGAATCAATTCTAGTTGCTTCCTTTTGGCTCTTGAATCAAATATAAAGTCCTCTGTTTAACTTTTTTTAACCCCTACCTTCCATCTTACAATCACCTTTTAGGAATGCCATGCCACATCCCTCCTTACCCTAGACAGGAGAGGGAGGAAGCACTTCCATGGGGCTGCTTGGCAGGGGGTAGGGTGATGAGAGATGAATGTGGGGAGGGGGAGAAGAGTGGCCAGAGTGCTCCTATCCCCTCCAGTTCTGCTTTCCTCCAGCTGTGTCACACTGCCAGCTATAGTCACCTCAAACCTAGCTCCTCTCCAACCCCACCATGAGAATCACCTCACCACACTGTGTCTGCTGTCTGCACTGCACCCTCATACAGCATGTGAGCTTCGCACCCCCCTCCCCCAGCACCTTACCCCAGATAGGGGAGGAAGTGCTCCCATTGGACTGCTGGGAAGAGGGATGGATGAAGTGTCCTCAGGAGCATGGTAAGGGGGAAGGGAATAGCTTCACCCCGAGGCCCTCTGGCTTTCTAGTAATGAAATCTAGTGAGCAACTGTAGGTGTGCCCACAGAGAGTTCTGTAGGCCGTTTGTGGCATGTGTACCATAGGTTCACCATCACCAGTATTGTGGTTCCAAGGCAGAAAGGCAAGTGCTAGGCAATGGGGGTTGTGATTTGCCCAGGATCACATAGCTAGTGTCTGAGGTCAGGTTTGAACCCAGGACCTCCCAGCCTGGCTCTCAATCCACTGAGCCCCCTAGCTGCATTCCTATTTAATTTTTAAAGCCTTCACAATCTGGCTTCAACTCACCTTTAGTTTTATTAGACATCATCCCCCTATACTCTTCAATCCAACCAAACTAGCTTCTGTTCTTTCCTATCTTTGTGCATTTGCACTGGCTTCTTCCTTACCTGGATTTCATTAGACATAGCTCAGACACTATTTTCTTTATGAAGGTTTTCTTTACCAGTCCTCTCCCTTCCAAACTACCTTGTATTTAACTGTATGTTCCTTTTATATTTATGCTATGTATTTTTATATCTACTTGTTCTACTCTCTCCATTATCAGGTAAAACCCTTATAAGGATTGTTTAATTCTTTGTACTTCTATTCCCAGGGCCAGCAGTATGCCTGGAACAAGGAAGTTGCTTAATACTTAATTCACTGTTATTAGGCACTTTATGGCAGTTGCAGTTTTAAAAAATTAACATGAGTATTTTCTCGGTCTTCTCTTTTGTTTTCAATAATTTATGGAACCATTATAAAGGCTAATGGAGAATAGCAACAGGTCTTATGCAAATTATGACTAAGCCTCCTATTTACCTGTAATCTAGATGTTTATCTAAATGTTTGTGCATATTAAGGGCCCTGCAGGCAAGAATTTACTTTTAGAATCTTCCTAAAACATTGCCATTAAATTTTTGGTTTGCTAGCTTTTAAATTTCCCATCACATTGTAGCAATATATTTGCAATTCTCATTGGAACTTTAGGATGCCACAAATTAAGGTCTAATCACTGCCTAAAACTGGAACACTATCTTCCAAATTATCACACAGATATTTGGTGAGAGTCCTTGTACACACAAATTGCATCATTTCCAACCTCTAAATATTTGGATGACCCATAGTTGACTACTGGGCAAAAACCAAATTGAACATGTGCCCCCAGCTTTCCATCTGCTTAAATGTTTTTAATGTTTCAGTGTTTTCTTAGAAAATTCACAGCCTTTTTCTCATATATTTGCGAGTGGAAAAATCAGGTGACTTTCTGGTCATAATGCAGTGGTTTTTCTCACATGGCTAATTGGCCAAGAAAAAAAAAACAAAAACACAGCATTCTTTAAGATCACCAGCTGCTCAATCTTGTAAGCCCGTAGTCTTATCTACTTCCTCCTCCGCTACCAGGCCAGAAATAGGGGCAAACCTCTCTGAAATGTACGTCATCAGCTCTGCAGGTGAGATGGACTCCGATCTAGGGCTTCCAACCTGGCAGAAAGAGGCTTGTGGTTCAAAGCCTTTAGAGCATCAGCTCCAACTCTGTCAGGAAGCACATCACCGGGGTGGGAAGGAAAAGGACCAAGCTAGTGTGAAACCAAAACCTCGACCTTTTCGTTTTACCTTAGCCATCCCCGCAGATAGTATCTTCTTCTGACACCGCCCCCACCCCACGACCTCCGAGGCTAGTTGGGTTTTTGCCCAGAGATCAGACCAAGAGGGTGTCACAAGCGAGGAGAAAACACCCCGGTTTCTGGGCGGGGTGGGGACCAGGGTGTCCTCACTTCTCCCTCGCCGTCGAGGGCGGCTCTTGGCTTCCGTTTTGGACGGTCTGCGTTTTCACATGTCGCTTCTAGCCGTCCCCTTTTCCCTCTTGCCCGGCTCCACGGCTTCCCCCAACGGCAGCTAACGTTCCCAGGTGCACACCCCGTCCTGGCCAACCGCAGCCGGCCTCAGACCACCCAGCCCCCGGGGCTGTCCCAGTGGCCTAGCTCCGCGCCTCCCTCGCCCCGGCCCATCACTCCTCGGTCCTCCTTTCTCGCACTCTCCGAAAGAGCAGAGCCCAGGTGGTCGTCTGCCAAAGTCTCCGGACTGAAGACGAAGGAGCAAACTCGCGACCACAGCCGGCGGCCGACCCTCGCAAGCGCGAGAGTGTTAGAAAGCGGAGGACCGGGGGACCAGAGGACAGACGAACGTTAGGTGGCACGTGACTGGAGGAGGATACGGGAGTTCAGCCAATGGCAAGACGCCCTGCCCGGCAGGGGCCGGCGCTGGGACCTGAGTGGGGCGGGGTCCGGAGCCGGGGCAGAGCGGAACGGGGCGGAGCGGGGGGCGGAGAAAGAGAATGGGGGTGGGGTGTGGGGAGGGGGAGGGGAAAGGGGAGGGGGGCGGTCGGGTCGGGGGGGAGGGGCGAAGAGACGCCGCCGCCGCCGCCGCCGCCGCCGCGGCTGCTGCAGCCTCTGAGAGCCTGGAAAAGGGGAAGCGAGGGCGAGGGAGGGACTCAGTCCCCAGCAAGGCGGCGGCGGGGGTGGCGGCTGAGAAGGCGGCAGGAGGGCAGAGGGAGGCAGCGGCAGGGGCGCTGCTGCTGCTGCTGTTGCTGCTGCTGGTGCTGCTGCTAGAGGTGGCGGTGGCGGAGGAGGAGGAGGAAGAGGCGGCGGCGGCGGCGCAGGAGGAGGCGGCAGGGGCGGGCGGCCCGCACCAGCCATGCCGAATAAAACCAAGAAGGAGAAAGTGAGTTTGGGGCCCTGGCCAGCCTGCCAAGCCCGCGGAGGGGAGGAGGACTGGAGGCCGGGCCAGAAGGAGGGAGGGGAGAAGACGAACTGCCCCTATGGGGACTGGGCCTAGTGTGGGGGCCCGGGCGCCGCCCCCCTGAGACGGGAACTCGCCGACAACTTCTGCTCCTGGCAGGGGTCCAATCCGAGGTTCCCCTGCTCGCTGAGACCCCAGTCCCGGGCAATGACAACTGATGCTCCAGAGTTACTCACCCTGGAAGCGGGGCCGGCGCGGCAGCACCCGGGGTGCCCAGGCCTCCGACAGGGCAGTGGGAGTCCTCCCTCCCGACGGCCTAACCCTAGGTACACCCCTCCCACTCTCCCCAGGAGTTGGTAAATCTCCTGGAAAGTGGGGTGAGGGGGCACCTTTTCCCTCCAGCCCACATTCCGGGAGGCTGGTGGCGCCCACGCCTCGTCCCCTTTGCTCCTCTCCAAGGCCCTGGGGATCAGTGACAGCAGCTTGAGATTGCCCTGGGAGGAAGGGCTTGGGGGTTGGGGGGTGCGGCTGCCCCGGGAAACGGCATCTGGCGTCCACAGTAGGTACCTCCCCCGCCCCAGAACCTCTTCAGAGCAGCAGCAGCAGCAGCAGCGGGGGTGGTGGTAGTGGTGGTGGTGGAGGGTGATACCGGCTGCAGGGATGCTTTGGAACATGCCTCCTAGCTCAAGAGGAGAGGATGAAGAAGCAACAGCAGCGGCAGCCGGCTGGGGGCTGGGAGATATGGGTGTCTTGCGAACTCTAGCTGGGGAGAAGGTTTGGAAAATCACACCTTGACACCAAACTTCCTTTGCTCATTGTAGGTGTCTAATGGATTGGTTTGTGATCGTAATGAATTTGGAGTGCTTTTAAGGAGAGGCTTTTTAGTGCTATTAAATTAGTATTCTTATCCTGCATTGTGATGATGTGTATGTGTGATGATATGTATTTCTGCTGCGTTAGCTTTTTTTGTTTTGGTTTCAGGTGGCGCTGTATAGCATTTTCGTGTCACCTTAGAAACGACCATCCTAGGAGTTTAGGGAAGGGAAAAAGGAAGGAGAGTTTTTGTTTGTTTAACCTGAATACACCACCATATATAATTGAATATATTTTTTGTGTTCTTTTTTTGGTAACCTTGGTAACAAAAATTAAAAAGATTAAATAAGTGTTTTGTATTCTATGATATCTCTAAACAATAGTATTTAAACACTTTGGGGTAATATTAAAATGAAACATAATTGCATAGATTCTTAAGATTTTTTAAACTTTTAGGGGTTTTGCAAACTCAAAACTACCTACCCTTTTTATGTTTTCTCAGGAACCACCAAAATCAGCAAAAAGTGGAAAAAGTACAAAAGAAGGACCAGATATAGAACCGGAGGTAATTGTTCTTAACTATTATCGTTTGACTTTAGTCAGAGCTTTTTGGTTCTGAAAGTTAACAAAACTAAGAGTAGCAGAACCCATAATACTTTAATGTTTTTCACCTAAATAGGACTTTTGACTTCTTCTGTTGCTCCATTGTATTTATTTAGGAAATATTTTGAAAAATGGCAATTTGAACATTCATATTTAGAAAAATGAGATATGGAGATGTTTAAATGAAAGGGTCAACAGTGAAGTTGTGTGTTCCCAAGGCCTCTTTTCTCTCTTCCTCCTAAAAGATCAGATATTGTTTCTGTCAGTCCGACATGTTTCTCTGACACATGTTTTGCTTATCCCTTTTAGCTGCTGGTTCTCCTTCTTTTAATTGTTGGACCAGTTTTTTAATCTGCCAGGTCCCTATGTCAACTGTTAATCCTTTGCCTTCTCACTCTTCCTCCCACTACCCAGCTCCAATCTCTATACATTATTCTACTCCAGACCTTCTCCCCTTTCAACTGCTGAGAATTGTACCTGTGCTAGACCCATCTTTTTGTGATATTGGTTAATTTATCTTTTTATCCTGTGACCTCTTTTAGCCTCCCCAACTCCCATTAAAAAGTCTGTTGTTTTAAAAATCATCATTAGGCTTTTGTTATGTTCTATCAGTGTTCTATTTTAGTATTAGTTCACATTTTTTTGTCCCATTGTACGTTGCTACTTTTGCTGATTCGTGGCAGAGTAAATTCCAAATTGTACTTCTATTTGACAGCAGCCTATTTTTTAAGTGCTGTTCCTTATTTACTGATGATGTCATTGACCTACTGTCAGGGCAGTTGCTTTGAGTCATTTTACTTGTGGATTTCTACAATCACCACTTTGTTTTGCCTATTGGGTCTCTAGACTAAATGAAGATGACCAGCTGGCTGGGCTCAAGAATCTAAATCATAGTGCCTAAAAGAGCAGCTAGTAGACATATTGAGTTAGGCTTCTTACATAAAAAAACAGTCCGATTTATTAGTGTGGTGGTCCTGAGAGCTGGCTTAGTAGCATACCTGGTCTCATAACTTTGACATTCATTTGCATTCCCATTTAAATAAAGTTAGAGTTAATGAAATTCAGTTTAGGAATTATAGTTAAGGGGTTTTTTGAAAGCTACATAAGAAACTTGAATTATAGGTTCCATTGAGCCTAATTTTCCATATAAAAAATTTTCCTTATTTAGTATATGTGTGTATATATATATATCTTTCAATAGGTATTTGACTCTTATGGAAGATTTTAAATGTCTATTTTCTTCCTCCTTATCATTTATCATACTTTAGATCTCCCTCTTTTTACATTTAGGCAATGCAAAGGAATTTTAATGTTAAATTTAATAATTAGGAAGATAAATCTCCTGGGCCCCCAAAGCATAGTAATATATCAAAAACATTTTTAAAATATAGTTTTTAATTAAACCAATATTTTTCATTATTATGGCTAATCATGACTTGGTTGTAGTAACCCTTGGAATTACATGTTTTTGGTAGTAACTTCTGTGAATCAATTAATTTGTATTGGCATAGTAGATAGAGAGTAGCCTGGGTATCAAGAAGATTTGGCATTATTTCCTGCCTCCGGCATATACTAACAACTAGATGAACATTGTATAAGTGACTTTACCTCTTTGAGCTCTAAGCAATTTTTAAAAAAATAAATTTTTATTGCTATGTTTATATAACACCTAAATTTGTCAAGGTAGTCTTCCCTTCACCCTTCCCATATATTAATTCCAGATAACAAAAAATTAAAAAAGGAATAAAAACAGTTCATTAAACTAACCTACATGTTGGTTAAAAGCCTGGCATTAAATGTAGTGATCCATAGATCCCTCCTTATTTCTTCTAGAAACTGTGGGGGCAGACAATTCTTTAAGACTAGAAGTAATTTGTAAACTTCTAGACTGCCTCCAAAGAGGGCATTTTCATACCAGGAGTTTCTCCTCTGAAAGTTTCCCAGGATGTAAATGTCCCTTTTACCAGTCTTGACCTTCCAACAACGACCATTGTTTCTGAGTCACTCTCCAGATGTTCCTTCATATTTATCATATGTCCAGCAGAATTGTGCGTCATACATGGGAGGGGGATGAGGAGAGGGGAGGGAAGGAACATGAGTCTTATAACCACGGAAAATTATTCTAAATCGTCTAATTAAATAAAATTTAAAAATTCATCATATGTGCTGGCAGTGAAGTGATTGGGGTGATCTTGGAGCCCTGGATTTAGAATCGGGAGACTTGAGTAGAGTTCAAATTCAAGCTCTGTTGCTAGCTACCTGTGTGTCCTTGGATGAGTCATTGAAGCTCTGTGTGCCTCAGCATCCTAGACTCAGTGATTTTCAAGTTCCCTTCTTTCTCTAAATCCTGTGATACTCATCTCACTAATGAAGGCTTACAAGGTTTTCAATGCATTTGTTTAATTTGCCCATATTCTACCACAGAGAAAAATCAGAGATAGAGGCTACTAAATTCAACCTAGAATTTGAATCTGAAAAACAATTAATAGCTCAGTAGGAAGAAAAGTCCAAGAAATACTACTCAGCATGTGAAATATCAGTTTTGTAAAGTAATTCTGTTCTGGTTTTGGCCTTGGGATCTTTCTAAGCTACTGAGATTTAAGCTCACTTTTTGCTTCCCTTTGTAACTTATTGGTACCACCAATACTGCTTTAAAAAGTTGAACTAGAGAATCTGCAGCTACCTTGAATATTTTCTTGGAAAGAAACAGGGGAGAATATTTTGAATTACTTAAAAGTAGGATAGATAAACTGAGCAACTTTCAGTTTCATCTGAACTCTGAATTGGCCCTTCCTCTTTTACTGCTCCTTCATAACTTTGCTTCTTGCTACCATGCTTCCAGTTCTGCCTACTTATTATTATGTGAAAATCAATATAAAAGCATTTATTAGCCACCTATTATGAGCCAAGCACTGTGTTAAGCATTTATTAAATGATTGACGTGGGTGGAGAGCTAAACCATTTCTCCATATTTTTAATTTCTTTCCTATTACAGTTATGTCTGAATGTTTCAAATGGAAATCTTAAATAAGTTGAAAATTTCCCTGCCTCATTTCAAGCCTTCTTGTTTTAATATCAATTTCAACACAGTGCCCTGCATGTACTAATGAGGCCTTTAATAATAAAATATTTGTTGAAATGAATTGAATATTCCATGAGTTTGCCTTATATCAGAGCAGTATACCCTTCTTGGATCTCCCTGTGAGACGAAGTAACATGAATCTAAACCCAAAGGTCATATAGCCATATGAATTGAAAATAGCACCAGCAAGGAAATTCTTCAAAGAACTTGACTTTTTGTCCTGATGGTTGATTCAGTTTCAGATGTTTGAATGATTTTTATAATGTGACAACTAAGAGTTCCCTACCTTCTTTGAAGAGAATTCAAAGGGGAAATTGGTTTAAGGTATAAAAAGAAGACTTTAGGTTGAATATAACAAAAGTTTGTTTAGTGTATTCTAGGTAAGGGGAAATAAGATTTTTCTGAATTAATTGATGCTAAGAACAGAGCCCTAAGGTGGGAAATGACCCAGCTTCTAGTTCCATAGCTGCCACAAATTTGCCCTTTGACAAGTCACTTGATTTATAAAATTCTTGTCACTTAAAATTACATGTGCTTATAAGTAACATCCTTTTAACTCTTTGAAATGACTTAAGAGGAATGCTGCCTATAAAACAACTAGATAACCTGTAGAGAAATTCTGGATAGAAAGGGTTTTTAACTTTTCATAGACCACTTTGGCAGTCTGGTGAAACCTATGAATCCCTTCTTAGAGTAGTATTTTTGATACATAAATGAAACCAGTTATGCTATTTTTTATTCATATTTTTATTCATATTTTTTAAAACAAGTTCATGGAACCAGGGTTAAGAATCTCGACTATATCATTATTTAGATGGTCTCACTTTAGAATGGAGCAAAATACTATGGTTATAATTGCTTTAGTTACTTTTATTGTCTTAAAGCTTTATGTTTATTTCCTTCCACCTTCTCCCTTTGACCCCTTCCAATAGCTCGTTTGAGACTATTGATAAGAAACTATCATAAATAGACTGCCAAATCAATTCATATTAGAAGATGACTTGAAAATTGGCAAAGGTGAACAGTTCTTAGAGAATTGCTTACATTTTAAAGCATATAATATCCAAATCTTTGCATCTTAAATATTAAATTAAAAATCTTTTCAATGTAAATAAAACATTTTTGTTAATTCATAATTGTTGCAAATTGATTTGTTTTTCTAAAGTTAGTTGTGCAAAATTAAACAGTATGTATAAAGGTGTTCCTTTCATTTCTATCCATTTGCATATCAGTTGTTGCTTTAAAAATAATTTTAGTACTGTTGCAAAGTATCTAATTTTATACACATTAAGGTAATTCCATTTTTTTCTTTTCAGTGTTATATTAGATATATTTCCTATTTTTATTATACTTAGAAATTCTCTGCAGCAACTTTATAATGTTTGTTGTTGAGGAGAAGGTTTGGAGTGGTTTCTAGGTCTTGCCCTGTTATCTTGTATTGTCACCTGGTACCTTTACAAAAGAAACTTTTAACAGCTTTTATTGTTCTTTATGTATCCCATCAGACCCCAAATGCTGCCAATCCTTTCTTTGAAGATTCTCTGCAATGTATCACTTTTCATCCCTAGTGACATCAACTTTTGTCACTTCATGCCTGAATTATTTAAAGAACCTGTCTCTGCTTTAGATTTTTTTTTCTTCCAATCACTCTGCACAATTACTTTTATAATGTTGGGGCCCTGCTCAAAAATCTTCAATGGATTCTTTGCCTCCTAGATGTCAAACTCATCCTTACAAGTAGCATATTGACTGTTTTGAAATGTAATCTTATCTATGTTTTATTCTCTTTTTATTTATTTTGTTAAATATTTTCCAATTACATTCTAATGTGGTTCCAGCAGCAACTTAGCCTGCAGGCAGTTTGTTCGATGTTGCTGGCCTACAAGATGAACCTCAGATTCTTTAGCTTGACATTCAAGAGCCCTCTGACTCATCTCATACTTATTTTTTTAGCCTTAACTACTACTATACCAGTAGATCCAAATCTATTCTGGTTTTTTAATGATGCAATTGGTAAATAATATGGTTTTCATAATTAAAAGGGCTTCACCAATTTCTGACAGTTTTGGGCTTCAAATTTGTTCTGTCCCACTTTTTGCTACCCTCACTCCTTGTTCCTTTGGAACTTGGGAAGGAAGCAAAGAAAAGATCTTTGATTTTTTTTTTAATTTGGTGACCAACTGTTTTAATCATGAAGATATTACATTCTGGTATTATATCATGACTGCTGTGACTGTGTAAAGAGCCAACTTCTTTTTCCCGCTATCATTCTCATCAGCCTATGTTTTACTCAGTATTTTGCCAGGAGCTTAAGGAATGAGATTTTTTGAACATCCTTCCTCAGCTTTCAGCAGTTCTAATTTGGGTCACAACCTGGGGTTGAGAATCAGTGTCCTACATCAGTATTCTACAACTGTGTTACTATTCATTGTTGTACCTGTCAGCGAGCCTTGCACTTTCCTACCTTTCCTTTTTTTACAAGCCAATCCCCTCTTCAGTACATTCCTCTATTTTATTTATCAGAATCCTACTACTTTCAGAGCTAGAATGAATATTCCCTTACTTGACCTACCCTCTAGTCCCATGTCTTCATGTTCTGAACCCTATAGCATTTACTGTCCCTATCACTTATTTGGCATTTAAAGAGTATGTAGATTTTTTAATGTGCATATGACTTCTCTCTACAAGCTCTCAGAAGTGAAGAAATAACTCACCAAGGAATCTAGTTGGACAAAGCAAGAATGAAACTTCCATAAGGACAATAATTAGCTCTTGACTTTGTTTTCCTCAGGGTGCTTTGTACAAATCATGTCCTAATTGGTTGGTGGGTTTTTAAAGCATTCATTAAATCAGCTTAACTCAGATTGAAAGTAGGAAAAAATGACAAATCAGGAATCAAATTGATTTTTAAGTCATGGTAATTAAGTTGAAAAGATAGATTTTTACTATAAATTTTATTTAAGAAATATAGGTATATGAACAAGAGGATAAGACCATTTTAAACAATATTTTGAGGGGTAAATGGATGCAGCTAGGTAGCTCAGTGGATAGACAGTCAGGCCTGGAGAGAGGAGGACTTGAGTTCAAAAATGACTTCACACACTTCCTAGCTGTGTTATTCTGGGCAAATCAATTAACCCCAAATGCCTAGTTCTTAACCACTCTTCTGCCTTGGAACCAATATTTAGTATTGGTTCCAAGGCAGAAGGTAATGATTTTTAAAAAAAAAGTATTTAGATGAAAACAATCCCCTAAACTCTTGAAAGTTATTGTTCCTTTATTGTTAACTTTAATTATTTATTGAAACCTGCCACAAAAGTTGAATGCATTAACTTTAACACAGTAGTACTACTTAATATGCTACTGAATAGGAAAGGAAATCAAACCTTACTAATTATATCCTCTTTAGATTTCTTACCTAACCTCAATTGGACCCTCATTGCATCAAGACAATCCTTTTCCTCATCCTTAGTTGATTTTCTATCATACTTCTAAATATTCTCTTTGATATTCGCTTTTTAAGCCTCCTACTCCACCCCTATCTGACTAGAACTCCCTGATCTTTCATATGCTACCTCTCAAGCTGCCTTGACAATAACACTCATTTTTTTTTCCTTTACCTTGGTTTTCAATGAGGGAGGTAGCCCAGCCAACTCTTTTTCTTATATCCTTGATCCCCCTTCCCTCCCATTTTCTCCAGTAGATTGCTCCTATGGTCATTTGTCTTTTGAACATTTTGAACTGGATAGTCTGTAGACATCTCAAACTGTCTTAAGTGGAACTCATTGTTTTCTCCCCCCCTCCAGAAAAAAAAAAGGTGCGCAATCCTATCTTCCAGCTTGCTCTCCTTTGTCCATATAACCAATCTTATCAATTGTACTTTCGTGGGATCTCTCATATTCCTTTTTTCTCTATTAATGCAACTACCACTCAAGGCCTCATTCCCTCTGGCTTGGATTATTACAATAATCTCCTGGTTGGTTGTTCCTGTCCCAAGTGTTCCCAGATGCTCCAGTTTACCTCAGCTTAGCTGCCAAAGTAAAATTCTTAAAGCATAGGCCTAATCATATCAGTCTCCTGCTCAGTAAACTGCAGTGGCCCATGTTGCTTGGTTTCTCTTCTTCTTTAGCTTTTTGTTGCCATAGTGCAAAACTACTACTACTTTAGTCTCAGTTTTTGAAAGATCCTAAAACCAATAATTTTATGGAGACACTTAAACTTATTTCTGAGTAAAAAATAGCAAAACTCTTTATGTGCATCATTTTAGGGATCATAACCTTTGAATTGTCAGGCCTTTTATACTCCTAGGTGACAAAATGAGGATGTACACATATAAACTTATATGTGTACAATTTGCTTACTCCTATAGTAGGGCAGGGATCCTTAAAAAATATATACTCTTCTCTTGGGCATTAGAAGTGTTCTACAATATGGCCTTATTCTTTACAGTCCTTCCTGCCAAATTAGCCATCTTTCTGTTAAATCATATAACAATAGTCTATTTAATATCTGTGTCTTTGGACAAACCATCTTCCCTGCCTGAAATGAAATCCTCCTCACTTCTGCCTCTTAGAATTTTATTTCCTTCAAAGCTTAGACAAACTGCTACCCCTACATAAATCCTTTCATTATCCTCTTCTCTGGTGTCAAGTGCCTTCTCATCCACCGCCTCAGTTACCTTGTATGTGTTTGATATATACTTATATGTGTACATGTTATTCCTCATTATATAATGTAAACTCCTTGAAGATGGAAACTTTCATTTTTTGTCTTTGTATCCCCAACACTAGCATATTGCCAAGACCTAATAAATATACTAAATAATTACTAATTGGGAGCAGACACATTTCCTCCCCCAGCCCCATACTTTTTGATCTTTATTATATATAAAATGTGAATTTGTTGTTCTATTATTATATGGTTAAATGTGTAAATTCTTTGGTTTTGCTTTTGTTACCAAATGTATTTCTATGATCTTGGGTTTGTTATGGATGTTTTGGAACAAGATATATATAGTTTATAAGAATTTCCAAAGTGGATTTTTTTAAAAGAAAACTTTCATGGTAAAGAGGAGAAAAAGTCAATTCAAAGGACATATTTTAACGCAACTGTAGATCCAACCAGCCAGAAACTGCAAATGCTTTTGATTTTCTGAATACAAAAACATTGCAAAACTCATTTTGCCACGAGAGGGCATGAGAGAACAGGCCTGGCAATTCAGTGTGTGTGTGGCTTATGAGACAAAAAAAGGGCCCGTCTAAAAAGAGCTTTGCTGTTTCTTTTGGTATTTTGTTTAGAAATAAGTTCAGAGCCTCCATAAAGTGATTAATTGTGAATTTTCCCTTAAAAGGCATGACCAAGTAAAGAAGTTAGCTTTGTATAGTGATACCACTATATTTTTTTAAATTCTGCACTTAAACAATGAAAGAAAAAATAGTGTTTTCATAGACACAGAACAGAAAAAGCTGATTATGAATTTGTGAATTTGTTACATTCACATAACATTAAAGAACATTAAAAAGTTATATAATGAATTTACCATTATTATCTTCTAACCTCCCCTACTTGTCATTGTTTCCTTCTGAATTTCTCTTCTTTACTATATTTCTCTTAAATGTGCATGACCCTCTTTTATTTCTTTTGAGGGGGCAGAATATTATTACCAACTCTGCTCCATTCCCCAAGTTTTCCTTCTCCAATTAGAGAAAAAATAACTTTCACGCAAAGCTAGTCTATACATTGGCTATAGTCTAAATTTATGTCATCTTTTGCATTTGAATCCATCACTTCTCTTGTTAAGAGGTGAGTAGCATTCTTCCTTTATCGGTCCTCTGGAAACATATTTGTTGATTGCATTGTCTTAAGTCTTTCAAAATTGTTTTCTTTTACTGCATTGTTACTATATAATTGTTCTCTGTTTATCTCTGCATCAATTTATACGTGTTTTCCTAGGTTTCTTTAAATTGTCCTTTTTATCATTTCTTCCATTTTATATATCCTGATTCTTCAGTCATTTTCCCAGTTGATAGGTGCTCATTTTTTTTTCCAAGTCCTTTGCTCTACAACAAAGAGATGATCTATAAATATTTACAGCCCCTTATCTCTCTGTTCTGTAGAGGATATAGTTTTAGTAGAATTATCTCAAGGTTGAAGAGTAAACACAGTTCAATGACTTCTTGGATAAAGTTCCATGGTGTTTTCAGAATGATTGGACATTTCTACCAATGGTATGTTAATTTGAGAGGATATGAACAGTTCTCAAAGAAATGCAAATTATCTATTGGTAAATGGTTCTCATATATTTGAATTGGTTGCTTTACAGAGAGACTTGCCACCCAAATATTTTACCCTCAGGCAATGATTTCCTTTTAATTTCGTATAGGCAAACTTTTTGAAATTCTATGCAACCAAAATTTTTCATAATCTTTTCTGTGATCCTCTCTATCTCTGGTTTGGTCATGAACTCTTCCCCTATCTTTAACTATGAAAGGCATTTCCTTTCTCCCAAATCTGTAATTTGTCTTATGATATGATAATTTTTTTTAAATCTAAGCTACATATCCATTTGTAATTGATATTGGTATGTGGTGACGTATGTTGTGCAGTATTAGTCTAAACCAATTTTTTGCCAGATTAACTTCGTGCCTGTGTCCCTCTCACTTGTTGAATCCATTCCTGCTAGCCTTTGTCCCATTTATGTCCTCTTTTTTGTGGCTAAACTTCTTCAGAAAGCCATCTACAATAGTTGTGCCCCTTTCCTTTCCTCCTGTTTTCTAAAGTCTCTATAATTTGGCTTCTGACATCATTCAACAAGTGTCGTTTTCTCCAGTCACAAATGATTTCTTACTTACCAAAACTAATGTTGCTTTTTCTCAATCCTCATCCTTGATTTTCCCAAAGTTTTCAATGCTTTTCTTCTTGATACTCTCTTCTCTAAGTTTTCATGCTACTTCTCTCCACTGGTTCACCTACCTGACCTCCTCTTATCACTCCTTCTGTATTTCCTTTACTGAAAATCATCCAGGCCATGCCTTATAATGTGAATGTCCCCCCAAGGCTGTGTTCTGGACCTCTTCTTTTTGCCCTCTGTACTGTTTTCCTTGAAGATCTTACCCATTTCCATGGTTTGATTTATCATTTCTCTGCAAATAACTCTTAACTCTAGTTGTCAAGCTCGAATGTTTTTCCTGACCTCCAATCTTGTGTCTCCAACTTGCCTGTTAGATATTAAACTGGATTTTAGACATTTTAAATTCAACATATCCAAAATTAAACTTATTATCTTTCACCTCTCTCCCAAATTTCTCTATTACCATGGAAAGGATCACCATCCTTCCAGGTTCCTAAGCTCACAACTTAGTTTTCATCTCACTGTCACCTCCACATCAATCAGTTACCAAATCTTGTCTTGTATACCTTCATAATAGCCTTTGTATATACCGCTTTCTCCTGACACTGCCACCATTCTTGTATCTCAATATGTCCCTCAATAAGTCACACTGACTATTACTGTAGCCTGCTGTTTTGGCCTCTCTGTCTCAAAATTTTTTCTGCTCCGAACTCCTCCACTTAGTTGTCAAATTTATCATCTTAAACAGAGATCTGACCACATCACACATCCTAACCCCCTATTTCACAAATTCAACTGGCTCCCTATTGCCTCAAGGATCAAATATAAAATCCCATTTGGCTTTCAAAGCCCTCCATAACCTTATTTCTTACTACTTTTCTAGTCTTTTTATATCTCATATCCCTCCCTAGACACATACATACTCATCAAGCCAGTGACCCGGGCCTCCTTGTTATTCCTTGTCCAAGACATTCCAGACAACATCAGCATTTTTACTGGCTGTCCCCCAGGCCTGGAACTCTCATTCTTCCTCAGCTTCACCCCTTTCTTCAAGACTTAGCTGATAATAGATTGCTATGCAATTTTCCCAAAAGTTTTTGTCAGATAGTGAGTCCATACCTCAGTAATTGAGGTCTTAGTATGTATCATAAAGAAGCAGCCAGGTGGTACAATGGGGCAAGAAAATCTGAGTTCAATACAGCCTTAAATAAACACTTACTACCTCTGTGATCTGGGGCAAGTCTCAGTTTCCTCATCTATAAAATGGGAATGATAATAGCACCTACCTTGCATGGTTGTTGTAGGCAATTGTGTTCATTTCTGTATGTCATATAACTCATCTGTTCCATTGATCATCTTTTCTGTTTGGTAAATACCAATTTTTTTTTTATGATCTGCTTTGTAGTATAGTTTGAAATCCAGTACTGCTAGACCTCTTTCTTTATCACTTCTTCTTGCTTTTTTCCCCTTGAGCTCTTTGACCTTTTGTTCTCCTTATGAATGACATTTTTTCCAGTTCTGTTAAGTAGTTCTTTGGTATCTGTCAGTGTTACTGAATAAATGATTCAATTTTGGCAATATTTTTATTGGATCAACTGACCTATGAAAGTAGTTAATATTTCTTCAATTATTTAAGTTTTTTTTCTGTAAATAGTGTTTTATAGTTGTGTTCAGTGCTCTTCTATAAACAGTGTTTTGTATTCTGTTTGTACCTTAGTAGGTAGACTCCCAAGTATTTAATACACTCTATAGTTACTTTAAGTGGAATTATCTTTTCTTACTAGGTTTTATTGGTAGTAAAAAAGAAATGCTAATGATTTATGTGGATTTATTTTACATTCTTTTATTTTGCTGATGTTATTTTTTCAATTAATTTTAGATGACTCCTCAGGATTCTCTCAGTATATCATCCTATTACCTACATAAAGTGATAATTTTGTTTCCTCTCTGCTCGTGTTTATTCCCTCAATTTCTTGTTTTTGTTCTGTAACTATAGTTAATATTTGTAGCACTAAATCAAATAGTAGTGGTTGAAAATGGATATGCTTACTTCGCTTCTCATCTTATTGACAAAGACTCCAGCTAATTTACTCCCATTTAATGTAATGCTAGCTCTTGATTGTTGATTGGCACTACTAACTATATTAAGGGAAAGCAATTTATGCTTTTGTTTTCTAACTTTAAAAAAATCAAGAATGAATATTGTATTTTGTCAAAAGCTTTTTCTAGTAGGCAGCTGGGTGGCCCAGTGGATTGAGAGACAGTCCTAGAAAAGGGAGGTCCTAGGTTCAAATTTGACCTCATATACTTCCTAGCTGTGTGACCCTGGACAAGTCACTTAATACCCATTGCCTAGCCCTTACCACTCTTCTGCCTTGGAACCAATACACAATATTGATTCTAAGACAAAAGGTAAGGGTTAAAAAAAAAAAAAGCTTTTCTACATCTGTTGATACCATGTGATTTTTGTTTTTGTTAATTAATATAGTCTTATATTTAGAATTTTCATAATTTTGAATCAATTATGCATTTGTAATATGAATTCAACTTGATCATAGTGTATAGTTTTTTTGTTTTTTAAACCCTTAACTTCTGTCTTAGAATCCATACTAAGTATTGGTTTCAAGGCAGAAGAGTATGGGCTAGGCAGTTGGGGTTAAGTGACTTGCCAAGATCACACAGCTAAAAAGTTGTCTTGAGTACACATTAGTCTTTTTGCAATATTACTATGCTCTCCTTACTTATGTTTTATTTGAAATGTTTGTGTCAGTGTTCATTTTGGATATTGATTTAGAGCTTTTCCCTCTGTTTCATGCCTTCCTTAGTTTAGGTATCAAGACCATATTTATATCATAGAAAGAATTTAATAGTATCTATTATTTTTCCAGTTTTGTACATAGTTTGTACATATTAGAATAAATAGTTCTTTGAATTCTGGATTAAATATGGTTTTAAATCCATCTGGTACTAGAAATTTTTTCTTTATGAGTCCATTTATGGCCTGTTCCATTTCTTTTTCTGAGACTGAGTTTTTAAATTTTGATATCTTTTTCTTTTAATTTGAGCATCTTATATTTTTATGAAATCCATTTCTTAAACCAAGTTTATGATTTTATTAACATATACTTGGGCAAACTGTTGGAATCTTATTATAGCCATCTTTGACTTTTTTCCTTCATAAATTTTTTATTGTATGTGTGAAATATATCTTCTTTCATGACATGAGCAATATGGAAATATGTATTGTATAAAAGCATTGGTATATCCTGTATCAGACTGTATCCCATATTGGGGAGAGATGGGAGAAAGTGAGAAAATGGACCCTAAATTGTCAGAAAACAGTTGTCAAAAATAGTTTTTACATGTAAATGAAAAAATAAAATTAAAAACAAAACAAAGCATAGTTAGGTAGAACAGTTTCTAATAATTTCCTTTATTTTTTGTGAATCAGATTCCAAATGTCATCAGGGGGTCACAGAGGAAGTTAAGACAGAAAGCCTGGGAATGCTTTGTCATATTTTGACATTCTTCAAAGTAAAGGGATTTAAAAAGGGATACCTTATGGATGAGAAGGGAAGGAAGGATAGGGAAATGTATCATACTCAAATTATTTAAGAAGTAACAGGAAATGTCTTCATACAAACAAATGAGGGGAGCCAGCACCACTTGAACTTTAATTTGAACTAGTTAAAGAAAGGTAAAACATCCACACACATATGGAGTTTGGTGTAGAAATATATTCAGCTCAGCAGGGAAAGAACATAGTGAAGAAGACCAAGGAATAAGAGCCAGGGTAGATTTAAGAAGAATAGCGTCATAAGCAGTGCATACTCTTAAGCTAGAAGTAGAGGGTTGAAAGAGAGAAGGGTTAGTTTAACTGATTGGGGTCTGGGTGAGGTAAAGAGGTCAGCAGGAGAGTAAAGGTGAATGTGTCAAAATAAAGCATCCTTACTCTTTTGAGGTCTTTGTTGAAATAATTATGGAGGAAATCAGGCTGAACTACTTTCCATTTACTCCATTATCTTAACAGACCTTCAGCTGAGTTTTTCTGAGTGTATAGTTTATGAACCCTGTTTCTTAAGAATTTTGTAAATATTGTGTTTCTCCTTCTGTAATTCTTCCTTATATTCCTTGAGAAGTCCACAGTGATCTCAGGTATTGTTCTTACAGTATTACTTGGTAAGTAATTTATTCACTTATAACAGCTACTTTTCCTTACGTTGCCCTATTGGAGTTTAATGACGATGTATCCAGATATGTTTAAACTTCAGTGTGGGGAGTGAGGGGGATGGCTAGATGGTACATTGGATACAGTGCCAGACCTGTTGACAAGTAGACTCATCTTTATAGGATCAAATCTGGCCTCCAGACATTTACTAGTTTCCCTGGGCAAGTCACTTAATATCTGCCTCAGTTTCCTTATCTATAGAATGAGCTGGAGAAGTATTTTTGCCAAGAAAATCCCAAATGGGGTCATGAAGTATGACAGGACCAAAACCAACTGAACAACAACAAAGTGTATCAGAATGTGAAGAATAGATTCATTCTAATTTCTTTTTGCCAACTCTTTTTGCTGATTTAGGGAATTTTATGACAAATATTAAATATATTATTTAGATTCATTTTTGTCCCTTGGATTTGTATGTTTTACAATGGTTAATTCAGTGATATTTTAAAGACCATGTTTCTAGTCATTTTGTTTTGTGTCCAGTTGATTGATATTCCACTGTAGTCCATTACTTTGGGGGGGGGGTGTTAAAGAATTTTTCCTTATTAGAGGCTTAAATATTTTCTCTCTTTTTTTCCCCCACTTTAAAATTATTGTTCAGGGTTTTTTGTGAGTGTTTTGTTTTTACTTTGAGCGCTTGTTTGATCTTATGATTTTCCTGAGCTTTGCCAACTCTTGTTTGACTTATGAAGTCATTTATCCTTTTGAGAATGTCAGACAGATTATTTTATATGATTTCTTTCTCTGAATCTCTTGCTTCTTGTATTTGAGCTCATTAAGTTGTTCCAGAATTTTTTTTACTCTGATGGTCTTCTTTGATTTCCTTTTTTGTTTTGTTTTATTTTTATTTGTGTGTGTTCAATTTTTGTTGTCAGACGTAAAGTAGAGAGAAGGTAAAAAGCCTGTCTTCCTTCAGATTTTTCTGTCTACCATATTTAGACTTCCATCATTTTCTCAATAGATAAAAGAATAATCTTCCCTGTTCTGAACAAACTATTCCTTCTGGTTTCCCTTTCCCCCAGAAATCTGGTTCAAATCCTGCCTCAGTGGGAATAATAGTAGTAGCGACCTTAGATGGCTGTTGTGGGATTCACAGGAATTATAAATGTAAAGTGCTTTGCAACCCTGAAGATGCTATGTAAATGTTAGCTGCCATCTTCATTTATCATTCTTGATGGTACAAAAAAAATCTGGAAATAGGAGGTAGTTCAATAAACATTTATTAAATACTTACTCTTTGGAGAGGCTTCACACTGTTATGCTGACCACAAGGTGATGAATTCTTTGACCATGACCACCTGTGAAATAAATTAAAATGCAAAATGATCCTCCATCATCCAAGGCCCCTTATTTTTCTCCAAGGATAATGATAGACTGGTAGAAATAAGAAAATACTAAGAATCAGTTTTTAGACAGTTTGTAAATGTAAATGTAACTTGTTATTTTTAATCGTACAAATCCTTGTTTGCAAGCCAACAAGTAGTTGCACTCCTAGAAGAATGAGATCATAAGTATGTTGACATTCTTCTATAAATGCAACAAATGTCATGTAAGTTCTTGATAAGACATAAGGAAATTACATCTAAATAGATAGATGACTCATAGCTTCATCTTTTGATAATCAAAAAGTTGACCAAGTTATTTTTGTTGTGTTTTGAGAGCAAGGGGAACATCATTTGATGGAGCATTGAGCATCTTACTTTATAGTGGACATGTTGAGCATAAGCAAGATCACCATGAGGATATACTTAGGTTCCAGTTTGTACCAATAATGAATTCTATGAAGTAGTCACATATATTTAAATTCACACTATTCAAAGTAATTATTATGTAAAATATGATCATTGGTTCCAGATCACTGGAAATATGCAGTGCAAATTTGAATAATGAGACAAATTAATGCGAATTGGGACCTATCTGTGATTATACTTTGTTTTCCAATATTATTACAGATCAAGTATTCATAACAGAGGTCCATACTGGAATCTAATACAGTTTTGAGGGCATTGAAGAATAGATTCTAAAGATACTGAATCACTGGGAGCAAATAATAGCCATTATTACTCAGAGAAAAAAAAATTGAGAACCTTTGAACTAGTCTAGCTATTCTGCAAAACAATTGAAAACGGTCCTTAAAAAACTATTAAGCTGTCAAAGACCCTGACCCAGTAATACTGCTACTACAATTATGCCTTGAGGTCAAAGAAAGAGAAGGATCCTATATGTACAAAAATATTTATAGCAGCTCTTTTTATTGTGGCAAAGAATTGGTTGAATTTTTTTTTAAATTGAAAGAAGATTAATAACTACTAATCTACATGCCTACTTTTTGATCTCTACAAAATCTTTGGGAGAATGATCCATTCAACATGTTTCAAGAACTCTCCTAGATGAAAACATGGAAGGGACAAGATAGCATTTTACCAATGCTGTTCTGCAACATATCACCTCATTAGTTACAACAAAAAGGTACAAAGAATAGGAGATCTCGTGGTGTTTGGGTTTGTCTTTTTCAAACCGTACCTTCTGTCTTAGAATTGAAACAAAAGTATCGATTTCAAGATGGTTAAGGACTAGGCAAGTTAGAGTTAAATGACTTGCTGAGGCTAGGAAATGTTTGAGTTCATATTTGAACCTAGGAACTCCTGTCTCTAGACCTGACTATCCACTTAGCCATCCAGCTACCCCTCATAGTAGAGCAAAATGTTGCAACCCAAATAAATAAATAAAGGATATCTTTTAGCAAAGTATATATGTTAGGATCATAGAAGATTCTTTAATAGATGCAACAAGAGAAAAGATTTTGATTAGCTAATTACTAATATTAAATAAGGTATAAAACAAGAAATTCATAGCTATCAAAAATATTTGCATGTCTAGCATAGTGTCCAGCTAGAAGAGGGATTCTCAATAGATGGTGAGATTCTTTAGATGTTCCAGTTTACAGCCATTATTGTACAGGAAACTCTTGAACACTAGGGGAGAGGTAAGAGTTAAACATCCATAGCATGTCTCTTCCAGCACCTGGGTTCCTAAGGGTATAGGCAGCATAGAGTTCTGACCAGGCATCTAGGTTGGTAAATACCTGTTGCCGAAGTCCCTGGAGCTGAACTGAACTCACTTCCTCTGCTAGGCCTCCCTCCGCCAGCCTTTTTCCAAGGTAGAGGGGAATAAAACATACTCCAAAGGTACTGCAGTTGTGGAGTAAGTAGTTAGCTCCCAATCTTTGACTCCCCCAGTAATACATGCCTTCTGTTACCTTTGGAGGCCCAAGGATCTCTGATCTTATCAGATGATAGTTCTGGTGCTAGATTCTAGAACATGAACCTACATTCATTCAATAACTTCATCCTAAGATGTTGAGGGATAAGGTACATCAGAAGATTTCCCCAATGTGGCACAAGAACTCCACTCCCCATCTTTAGTCTGGCCCTCTTTGTCTTCATTTTATAAACAAGTAAACAGAAGCCTTGCCAGGAGAAGATCAGGAAACATAGAATGGTCAAGGAATGTGTTTTTTACTTTGTCTACATAAAGCCTTACACATGGCAGACAGGTTATACATGCTTGTTGTTGAATATGTATCATGAGCCTGGACCTCTGGGCTGATTATTTCAGAGATTCTCTAGCTGAAAGAATGCTATCCACATCCACAGAAAGAAATGTGGGAGCAGAAACACATAAGAAAACAACTGCTTGATCACATGGTTCGATGGGGATATAGTTGGAGATATAGACTCTAAACGATCACCCTAGTGCAAATATCAATAATGTGGAAATAGGTCTGGATCAATGATACATGTAAAAACCAGTGGAATTGTGCTTCAGCTACAGGAGGGGGTGGGAGAAGGGGAGGGAAAGAATTTGAATCATGTAACCATGGGAAAATGTTCTAAATTAATTAAATAAAAAACTTTGGAGGAAAAATAAAAGAAATTCTCTAGCGCCACAGTTCAGCTTAGTTATTTTGCTAGGATTAACATATTCAGTGTGTTGCCAGGGTCTGAGGCAAAGTATATCTCAGTGGCCCCTATAGGAATCAATAACGGTAAAGTCTACCATTTATCATGGGCCTTTACTGTATGTGAAACCAAGAAATCTGGGATCCCTTCTCTATGTTGGTCTGGTCTGTGCCCAGAGCTGAGGTAGGGCTATTTGCTCAGACCGTTATTGCATTTTGACTCCTAAAGCACTTTCCCATCCTGGGCTGCCTCCACAACCTCCTCCTAGGGCTCAAAAGGACATCAAAGATTATAGCTTTCTTTTTACTTTCAGGGACTTCCAAGTTTAGTCATGCGTAATCCATGTATGCCTATCTGTGAAATGTACATGAATACATGTGCATTTAGGACTGTAATGTGGATACATGTGGTAGCAATCCCTTGACTGTAGACAAGACAAAGCAATGTTATTCCCATTTTACAAGTAAGCTGATCTAGAAGTGAAGTAGCTCTCATTTCCTTTTGTACTTAGGACAAAGGATTATGTTTTATCTGGAGTCAGGAAGACCCAAGTTCAAATGGAGCTCAGAACCATAGAGCTGGGCAAATCACTTGACTATTCTTGGCTTCAGTTTCATCTGTTTAAAAAAAATATCTAATTCACAGGGTTGTTGTAGGATTGAATATGTAGACATATGTAAAGATAACATATGTAAAGCACTTTGCTATGCCTTAAAGTGTTATATAAATGCTATTATTAATTGTAATAACATTTGTTCTATAATAAGCTATAAGCTGTTTGTTTTTGTTTTTTTTTAACATTTACCTTCTGTCTTAGAATCAACATAAGTATCAGTTCCTAGGCAGAAGAGCAGTAAGAGCTAAGCAATTGGGATTAAGTGATTTGCCCCAGGGTCATGCTGCTAGGAAGTATCTGAAGTCAAATTTGGACTCCAGTCTTCCCATCTCCAGGCTAGGAGCTCTATCCACTATGCCACCTGGCTGCCCCAAACTAAGCTTCTTGAGGGACTTTTTCTTTTGTTTTTCTATCCCTTCAAAGTATATCAGGTACCTTGCATATGTAGTAGGAGCTTAGTAAATATTTGAGTTGAGTTGAATTTAAGAAGCTCTTTTTGTGAAAAGAAGCTCTACATGCAAAAAGAGAGCTTGTTACTAAGGCAGCATGTAATGCCACTTGAGTATAGATCGGGAAGTAAGATAGGAATCCAGAGAAAAGAGAAGCCACTCTTCGTAGGCCAGGTAGTAGGAAGAAGTTAATAGACAAGGTGAAATGTGAGCTTCAGATTGACCTATTTTTCTTCAGATTTGGGGGTACACTGGTTCAAAATAACACACTTAATTTTTCTTTTCTGTTGTCTGGATATTCATACCTACATGTCTATATTTCTCTCTCTAACAGCAAAGTTTTCAATGAAATAAATAAAGCCACTACCAAACAACTTTGTTGTGAAAAAATTAAGTATTAGTCATGTCAGCATGGAATCTAGGAATCCCAAACTTGTAGCCTAGTGAGATCTGATGAACCCCATAAGTTTCAGGACTAGCTTATAGGTTGGAGAACCCCAAAGCTTGTGCTTATTCCCTATTCCCATGGGAATCTACCCTGAAGGGAATCCCAGGCTGGTAGTTTCCTACTGAGTGGGGGAACCTCAGGGGAATGACTAGCCTAGTTGGGTGAGATAAGCATATGCTAAGGACCCTCTTTGTTTTAGGTAGTATCTCCTTTTGTATCAAACTCTTTCCCAAGAAGATCCACACCTGGGCAGGAACCATCCTTTAGTATCCATTGTAAGTAGCCCCTTCTCTTAGACCCTAGCCTCTACCTATGAGTCCTTTCCCAAACTGGATTATATCCTGTCAATGTAGTTTGAACACTCCCATTTTCTTTATAGCTATAGTGATGTCAATCACTTATCCCTGGATCCCCCAAATGGTATATAGGTTCCCCAAATTCTTTTGTTCTCTGGAGTCCATCTTGCGTGGTGTCACTCCCAGGGATAATATCCCCAGAGTCCAGGATTTATACCCTGAAAAGGTTGTGGCGCTGGACTCCGAGTAAAGGGCCAAATATCGAACTTATCCCTATCCTGATTAAAGACTTGGTTTTTCTGACTATTTAATAGTTCTGTGTTATTTCCAAGTTAACAGTCACTATTGCAAGGCTTGTGGTGTTTGTTTATCTCTCATTCCCTAAGTGACCTTCAGTGTCCTCAGTATCAGACCAGCATAGCTTTCTTGTTTAGTGATTATGGCAGGGCTGCTGGGACTGCTCTACAGGTTTCTACTCCTTTAATTGTTGGTAACCACTGGATAAGAATGACAATGATATCATATTGCAAAATATTCTCGATTTTTTTCAGCACATTTGAAATCTTGTGAAATTTGACTTGCAGATTTCTTTTAATTTCTTGAAACTAATAATTGAAGTATCTCTTTAGTCTATAGAAAAGCTCAGAGCTTATTAGTTGTTGCGAATTACTGCCCATGGAATATCTAGCCTATTGCTGCCAATTTTTATACATCCATGATCTCAGAAAGGTTTTTATACTTTTAATACAAAAGATGGAGTGGAGTCAAGATGAGTGCTGAGGAGCAGCAAAAGCCTAAATCTTTCTGACTAGCCTTCCATACCAATCTTTAAATAGAAGAAAACTTGGTGGGCCAGATTTGACCTCTGGACATAGTTTGCCATCTCCTGTTCTAAAACATAATAACTTTTTTATAAAAAATCATCCTGAATAAAAGTAGCTATTCATTTGTGTTATAAGGGTTTCCTAATCCTTATTGATTATTGGTAATAGGATGGTAATATTTCCTAATGAACTCTTAATTAATAAATGATTCTTAATAAATCTCTACATTTGACATCTTACACCCTACACTAAGATAAACTCAGAATGGGTGAATGACTTGAACATAAAGAAGGAAACTATAAGTAAATTAGATGAACACAGATTAGTATATATGTCAGACCTTTGGGAAAGGAAAGACATTAAAACCAAGCAAGAGCTAGGAAAAAAAAATCACAAAATGTAAAATCAATAATTTTGATTCCATCAAATTAAAAAGTTTTTGTACAGACAAAACGAATGCATCCAAAATTAGAAGGGAAGCAACAAATTGGGAAACAATAACAAAAACCTCTGACAAAGGTCTAATTTATAAAATTATATAAATTTATAAAGAGCTAAACCAATTGTACAAAAAATCAAGCCATTCTCCAATTGATAAATGGGCAAAGGACATGAATAGCCTAGCTATTCTAGGGGCAATTTTCAGTTAAAAGAAATCAAAACTTTAATAAGCACATGAAAAAGTGTTCTAAATCTCTTATAATCGGAGAAATGCACATCAAAACAACTCTAAGGTATCACCTCACACCTAGCAGATTGGCTAACATGACAACAACAGAAAGTAATGAATGCTGGAGGAGATGTGGCAAATTCAGGACATTAATGCATTGCTGGTGGAGTTGTGAATTGATCCAACCAGTCTGGAGGGCAATCTGGAACTATGCCCAAAGGGTGCTAAAAGACTGTCTGCCCTTTGATCCAGCCATAGCACTGCTGAGTTTGTACCCCAAAGAGATGTTAAGGAAAAATACATGTATAAGAATATTCATAGCTGTGCTCTTTGTGGTGGCAAAACATTGGAAAATGAGGGGATGCCCTTCAACTGGGGAATGGCTGAACAAGTTGTGGTATATGTTGGTGATGGAATACTATTGTGCTCAAAGGAATAATAAAGTGGAAGAATTCCATGTGAACTGGAATGACCTCCAGGAATTGATGCAGAGTAAGAGGAACAGAACCAGGAGAACATTGTACATAGAGATTGATACACTGTGGAACAATCGAATGTAATGGACTTCTCCATTAGTGGCAGTGCAGTGATCTGAACAACTTGGAGCGATCTATGAAAAAGAATACTATCCACAGTCAGAGGAAAAACTGGGAGTAGAAACACAGAAGAAAAACCGAAGAAAAACAACTGCTTGATTACGTGGGTCAAGGAGATATGACTGGGAATGTAGACTCTAAATGAACATCCAAATGCAAACACCAACAACATGGAAATAAGTTTTGATCAAGGACACTTTTAATACCCAATGAAATTGCACGTTGGCTGCGGGAAAGGCCGGGGGAGGTGAGGAAGGGGAATAATATAATTCTTGTAACCAAGGAGTAATGTTCAAAATTGACTAAATAAATTAATTTAAAATTTTTAAAAAAAGAAAAAAAAACCATCCACCAACGCATAATGATTCCAAGGAAAAGCATGTCTCTTCAGCTCTACTCATTAATGTAGAATCCAAGGGAAGAGTCTCTCCAAGAAAGGAATGGTATCCAAGGAACCAGTCTCTCCAAAAATCAAGGAAGGAAAAAGACCTCATCATCCAACCACTCACGGAGGCAAAGTGAGTCCCAGAATGCTTGGGCTGGCCTTTTTAAAGTAGTTTTCTCAACGCCATTTCCTGTCACTCCCCCACTTCACGGGAACCAATCATAGCCTCCCAATTTGCCTAACTCTGCAGGGGGCAGCGCTTGTGGCCTTTGGAGGTATGAGCTAATAAGTGCCTTGTAAACTCTCTTACTTAATGGTTAGCTAATGAACTTAAAGAGGGGTACTTCAAGGGGCAGCTGGATAGCTCAGTGGATTGAGAGGCAGGCCTAGAGATGGGAGGTCCTAGGTTCAAATCTGGCCTCAGTCACTTCCCAGCTGTGTGACCCTGGGCAAGTCACTTGACCCCCATTGCCTAGCCCTTACCACTCTTCTGCCTTGGAGCCAATACACAATATTGACTCCAAGATGGAAGGTAAGGGTTTAAAAAAAAAAAGGCGTACTTTAAGTTCTTGATTTGATTAACTAAAAAATAAACAAAGGGAAAGTTCATTCTATCTTCACAACCTCCCCAATGATTCTCTTGGGAGATGATTATGTTGAAATCTCCCAGATTGACATGCCTAGTCTCCCCACTGAATCATTTCATATATCCAGCTTATATTTCTAAAGATCTTTTGGCTAGAGGTGCATACAATACTGCACTTTCTATTTCTGAGTAAGCATGGCTGCAGTTTAGATGCAGGAATCTACCTCTCCTCGGTGCCTACTGATATACCTCAAGGCCAAAAAACCTGAATTCATATGAACAAAGGGTCTTCACAGTAGGGTGCAGCATTGAAGGTACATAGGATTTGGGCATTTTCACACTATAAGGGGGTGTAATAGCTTCCAACAAAACGCAAGCTGATTACCCTCCCCCACCCCACCTATGGAGTCAGCATGTGCTAGAATCAGTGAGCAACTGAGGGACACCTCTAGATCCTTGGCAGCTGGCCAAGACCACCAAAGACCGACCCCTGAGAGCCGCTAGACTTGAGACCCCAATAGGCAGAAGAGTGCAGACTTTGGGCAAGGAGATAGTGCAGAGAAGGGCTGCAAACAGTAGAAGCTCCAGAGACTTGAGAGGTGGCCTCAGGCAAAAACCTCACTCCTTAGCTCCATGCACAGAGAGCCTGCCCTCCTCACTCAGACTTCTGAAAGAAAAGGGAAGGAAAAACCGCCATAGTGATGTTAAAAAATGCCCAGGAAAAACAACTTCCCAATACCAAGAAAAACAAGAAGAAGGCATTGACCCTGGATAATTTTTATGAAGGAAAAATCCAGACTACAGAGGAAATAGCAGAAGAGGACATACAAATAAATGCATCCAGACCTTCCAAAAAAATGGAAATTGGCCACAAGTTCTTGAAGAATTTAAAACAGAGCTTATCAAAAAAGATGGAAGAATATTGGCAAGAAAAGTGTGAAATAGTTCAAAAAGAAAATAACAGTTTAAAAGACAGGAACTTCCAACTGGAGAAAGAAACCCAGAAATCAAATGAAATGATGAATAAATTAGAGACCAAAATTAAACAGCTGGAAGCCACAAAAAGCAGGATAGACCAAACTGAAAAGGAAAATCAAAAGATTATATAGGAAAACCAGTCTTTAAAGATCAGAATTAGAATTAGAAGCCAACCATCTTGCAAAACAGCAAGAATTAATAAAGCAAAATATTGCACTTTCTAAGAGGAAGCTACAACAGTTGGAGATAAGAGGGAAATAGAAGAGAGAAAACAAAACCAATGATTGGTAGGCACATTGATAAAAAGCCAATTAGGGAACAATCCCCTTTGACATAAGAGTTTACATTCAAAATAAATGTGTTCAACCCCCTTTAGTTAATTTAATTATATCCAAAAGTTCATTCTGGATCTTCTGATGCAACATGTGCTTTGTGCAGGTTTCTTTATGGCATCTTTTTTAAACAGTTCGTTTTTCTTGATTCAGGAAGTCAGTGAGCTTCTTTTCCTGAAATTTTTCTCAAAATTTTTAAAATCTTGAATTTTACAAAAATTATACAGGTTATAATTTATTGAACTTAAGACAACAAATACAATCATTATAAGCCACTGATTTATAGCTATAGGAAAACTTAAAGATAATCAGATCCTACTCTCTTTTTGCAGAAAAAGAAACTGTGGCTAGAGAGGTTAAGTAACTTGCCCACAGTCACATATCTAGTAAATGTCTGAGTTCAGATTTGAATCTAAGTCTTGATTTCAAGCCTATTGCTTTTTCCACTATACCATGCCTCCTCTTATATATACCATTCCACTCCCATGACTCATATAGAAATAGAACTCATGACCTTGGCCTTAATAGCATCCCATTCTGACTTGAGTTTTCCAGCCACTCTGGACAGTCTATAACATCACTACTGCACTTTCATTCAAATCAAGACTTCCTAACCATTTTTGTGTCATTGATCCCATTGTCAATGGGGCAAAATCTGTGGCTCCTCAGAATAATGTAGTTTTTAAAAAATTCATAATTAAAGGGAATGTTACATTTCATTTACATGTTAAGATATAATATGTAACATAACATAAGATATAAATCTTTCCTTACAAATTCATGGACCCCCTGAAATTTATCTGTGGACCACTTTGAGTTCTGTAGACCTTAGGTTAAGATCCTCTGAGCAGATCTGTGAGTTGTAACATCACTCATGAGTTCCATTCAGAAGATGGAATGACAATGGCTTGTATTGTTTTATACTGAATTTTATATAAAGGATATAATGCCATACTTGGAATTAAGAAGACTTTGGTTGATCTCACCATTAGTGCTTGCTAGCTATATGACTTTGGAAGAGTCACTTTAATTCTCTAAGCCTCAGTTTTCTCATCTGAAAAATAGGGATAATAACTCCTTGGGTACCTCCCTCATAAGATTTTTAAAAGCACTATATCAATATTAGTTATCATTACTCCAAGATGGGGAATGGAATTAGAACCTTTTACAAATGCATCCATTTAGAATAAACAGTAATTGCAATAATGACAGAAAATATCTATTCAAATCTAAGGTAAATCATTCAACATGAGAGTAAATCAAAACAGTGCTCTAACCACTGATATTGAAAGGGCCAAAGTTGATCAGTTCTAACAACATCTTCTAGAAATAACACTAGAAGAAGATGTCACATTCATCATAGGAGATTGGAAAAAGAAAAAATAATTGGAATAACAGGCAAGTTTGCCCTTGGAGTACAAAATGAAGCAGGGTGGAGACTAATGAAATTTTGTCAAGAGAGCTTGCTGGGCATAGCAAAAACTCCTTTTTAACAACCCAAAAGGTAACTCTACACGTGGATATCACTAGATGATCGAGAAAAAATACACTTATGTACTTTACAACCAAAGGTAGAGAAGCTCCAAACAGTCAGTTAAAACAATATTTGAAGTTGACTGAATTAGGTCATGAGCTTCTCATTACAGAAACAAATTTAAATTGATTAATTAAGGAAAACCATCAGACCTTACATATATGACCCAAATACCCTTGTGAATAGAAAGTAGAAGTGATAAATAGATTCGAGGAACTAAATTTGGTAGGTAGAATGCCTCAAGGAACCATGGACAGAAGTTTACAATATTCTACAGGAAACTGCAACAAAAAACATTCCAAAGAAAAATAAGAACAAGAAAGCAAAATGAAACTTTACTAATGAAAGCCTGATGTGGCTTTACAAATAGCTGAGGAAAGAAGGAAAGCAAAATGAAAAGATATGCCCAACTGAATGCAGAATTCCAGAGAATATCAAGGAGAGATAAGGTTTTCTTAAATGAGCAATGCAAAGCAATAGAAGAAAGCAGTAGAGATTTAAGAAAATTAGAGATATCAAGGGAAAATTTCATGCAAAAATGAACATGATAAAAGACAAAAGTTGAAAGGGCTCAACTGAAGTAGAAGAGTTTAAAAAAGGTGGCAAGATTATACAGAAGAACCATATAAGAAAAATCTCAAGATCACTGATCACCACAATGGTGTGGTTACTGAACTAAAACCAGACATCTTGGAGAATGAAGCCAATAAGCCTCATTGTTAACAAGGCTAGTGGAGATGACAGAATTCCAACTCAGGTATTTAAAATACTAAAAGATGTTGCTGTTAAAGTTTGTCAGCAAGTTTGGAAAACTCAGCAGTTGCTACTGGATTAGAAAAGATCTTTCTATGTCCCAGTCCTAAAGAAGGGCAATGCCAAAGAATGTTCAATACCAAACAATTGCAATTTATTTTACACCACAGCAAGGTTATGCTTAATATTCTGCAAACTCTTTTTTATTTTTCCAGACTGTTATGAAAATCAAATAAGATGAAATGTGTAACAGTGCTTTGTAATGGCAAAGCATTGTATAAGGGTAAATGTTCATGAAGTAATGATTGATGTCTATAGGGATTTTTTAATCTAAAAAAAAATTAAGATTCTGCAAACTAAGCTTCAACAATATGTGAACTGAAAATTACTAGGAAAAAAGGCTGATTTTCAAAGAGGCACAGGAACTAGAGACCAAATTGCCAATATTCACTGGATTATGGAGACAAAGAGAGTTCCAGAAAAACATCTACTTCACCTTCATTGACTGCACTAAAACCCTTTGACTATGTGGATCACAACAAAATATGGCAAATCTTCAAAGAGATGAGAGTACCAGATCAACTTACTTGTCAAACCTGTATGAGGGCCAAGAAGCAGCAGTTAAAATAGAACTCATGAAACAGCTGATTGGTTTATGATTAGAAAATAAGTCTAACAATGCTGTATAGTCATCTTATTTATTTAACTTATATAGAGTACATCATCTGATATACCAAGCTTAGCAAAAATCAAAACCCAGAATTAAGGTTGCCAGGTGTAATAAGGTATATTGACCCTTATATTAATTGATAACTGTATTGGTAATTGCCAATAGTTGTTACAATAGTTGTTAGTGGATATACTCTTGGGTTGGAGATGATCCTGTGGTTGACGGTTGAAAATGACTGGTCTTAACAGTTGAAAGAATTCAGTTCAGACTGATTATATTTTTAAAAAGAACTATTTATTATAACTTAAAAATATTAGAAAGGAGAAAGTAAAAGGAAACAGAAATAAAATTATTGTAGATATATTCCCTAAAAACTAAGTATTTCTAAATCTACATCCCCCAAATTCTGTCTCGCAAGAGACAGCTTCTTGATTATCAAAAGGCAATCCTCCTTATCTCTACACTATCTGACTACAAATTATATAATCTTACTTACTAAACCGATGAACTTAATATTATAAAATCTGCCAACTCTCTTTCTAGTAAAGATAAAATCTGTCTCTGTCAGATCACAAGCTTTGGCTGACTTTTTCAGTAGTTGCTCTCTGGTGCCACCAACAGTGGTTCCGAAGAACTGCCCAGCAACTTCTCTGCTGTCTGATCATGCAGACTTTCAATATTCTGTATTCCTTCAATATTCAAGATATTTTTCCAAACCAACTATTTCTAAAATCTTCCACACGAAATCCCGAGGGAAATCCTTTACCTCCGTATTCTTTTTTTTTTTAAACCCTTACCTTCCATCTTGGAGTCAATACTGTGTATTGGCTCCAAGGCAGAACAGTAATAAGGGCTAGGCAATGGGGGTCAAGTGACTTGCCCAGGGTCACACAGCTGGGAAGTGTCTGAGGCCAGATTTGAACCTAGGATGTCCCGTCTCTAGGGCTGGTTCTCAATCCACTGAGCTACCCAGCTGCCCCTCACGTCCTTATTCTTGAGAGAACCAACCCAAGAGTAGCAGTTAACTTCCAACATTCCTACCAAAGGACCATTGGATATTCTCTTAAAGAACTTTAAGGTAACCCTTCAAAACCTCTTTCTCTGAGCTAGAGAGCTTCTTATAAGCAACCTTCTTCTCTAATTAACCAAATTAACTAATTCTTATACAGGAGAAATATCAACAGTCTCAGATCTATATACCACTTAAATGGCAGAAAGTGAAAAATTAAGAAGCCTCTTAAAATGAGGATGAAAGAGGAGAGTGTAAAGCTGGTTGGAAGCTTCACATGAAAAAACTGAGATTTTGGCAACTCATCCCATCACTTCCTGGCAAATATGGGGAGGAGAAATGGAAGAAGTATCAGATTTTATATTCTTGGGCTCAAAGATCAATGCAGAGAATAATTACAACCATGAAATTAAAAAACACTTCTGGGAAGGAAAGCTATGGCAAATCCTGGCAGCATGCTAAAAACCAGGGGTAGGACAGGTAGATGGCTCAGTGGATAGAGATCCAGGCCTGAAGGTGGGAGGACCTGGATTCAAATTTGGCCTCAGACATCTCCTGGTGTATGACCTCCCAAGTGCCTAGGCCTTACTACTCTTCTGCTTTGTAACCAATGCTTAATATCAATTCTAAGACAGAAGGTGTTTTTTAAAAAATAAAAGAGGCATTTTGCTGACAGAGGTTTGTATAGTGAAAGGTAGTAAAATTTCCAATAGAAATTTATGACTTGTGAGAGCTAAACTAGAAGGAAAACTGAGCACCATAGAACTAACACTTTTGAATGTGATGATAAGAGAAGACTTTTGAGAGTCATTTGGACAGCAAGATCAAATCAGTCAATTCTTAAAAAAATCAATCTGGACTATTCACCTTAAGGACAAATACTGAAACTGAAGCTTAAATACCCTGGCTACCTAACGAAAGGATAGGACTCATTGGAAAACACCTAGGTGTTGGAAAAGATTGAAAGCAAAAGGAAAAGGAGACACTAGAGAATAAAATGGATAGATTGTGTCATGGAAGCAATGAAGATGAACTTGGACAAACTTTGGGAGATAGTGGAGGATAGTGTGACCCAGCATGCTGTGGCCTATGGTCTCAGGAAGAATCAAACATGACGCAACTGAACTATAACAGGAGAAATGGATTCCAAGCAAATTAGAATACATCAATCATGAGTAATCAAGATAAAAATGCATATTGTAATTGGTAAAATTCCTTTGGTGCTTAGAAGTTGTACTGTTTCTGGTAGCATCCCCTGCCTCCTCTTATTCTGACAAAGCTTCCTTTAAGATCATGCTTATGGTTTACTTCACTAGGGCAGCCAGTTATCACATTGGACAGAGCTCTGAGTCTGGAGTCAAGAAAACCTGAGTTCAAATCCAGCTATTAAATAAAAATAATAATAGCACCCATCTCTTAAGGTTATGTGTATCAGATGAAATAATAATTGTAAAGCACTATATAAATGTTAGCTATTATTATTTTTCACTTAAAATGTCTCCTCAAAGCTTTACCAATCCAATTTTTCCCCATACTTTGAATTCCAGATCAAATACTAACTCTTTGATGAAACCCTTATTGATTTGCTTCTCCCCTTAACCCAAGCCAGGAGTAATCTCTGCCCTGTAAACCAACATTACACTTTGTACCTCTCTTTTGACCCGTAGTCAGTCCTGTGTATATTCATTTGTGTACCTGTCTTATCTCATTAGACTCTAAACTCCATTCAGATAGGGACTATGTCTCTTCTTTGTATCTCTCACATTGTGCCTTGCATATAGCAAATGCTCAGTAAATATTTATTGAATAAATGTAGGGGGAGGGGCTGATAATCCTTGTACTATAACACAGAATTATAGAAAATTGAAAAAGACTCCAAGGATTATATGGTCAGATTGCTCATTCCTTGTAGCAATCTTTTTTAGCAGTATCCCAAGTCTTCATCTTCCCTCTGCTAAAGTACTTGGGGAAAGGGAGTGCTTTTTTACCTGGACATGACAGTTCATTCCATCATTGGGAATTTCTATTTATTTGTAAGTTCTTTGTTACATTGAGTTGGAATATATCTTCATGTTAACATGCATATTAAAGCAATATAAAATAATGAGAGTAATATATATTTCCTGTTATAGTTTGAGCATAAAATTAGGCATATTCCAATATTCAGGTAATTGAATGTAAGATTGTTCAAAATAATAATCATAAATTATAACAGCTAACATTTATGTTACACTGTGTGTCAGACACTGCACTAAGCATTTTACTATTATTATCTCATTTGAATCTCAACTCCAGGAGCTATTATTATCTCCATTTTACATATGAGGAAATTGAGGCAGAAGAGTGAAATGATCTATCCATAGGTACACAGCTAGTAAGCATTGAGGCAGTGTTTGCACTCAGGCCTGCCTGACTCTTGAGTCTATTCACTGGGCCACCTGCTGAAGAGGGGAAGTCTGGAGAGGAATTACAACAAAAACAAGAAATTTTTAAAAATAAAATAGTTTTTAAGAGATACTAAGAGAGTAAGTTGGGATCTTCCTCATCATTTATCTGCTATAGCTTTGTCAAGTAGGGAAAATATTTTGGTAGCAGGGGGGCAGAAACTATTATCCCTTATTTACATATCACTGTTTATAAGTGTATATGTTCTTATCTGATAATGTTATAGTTAAGTAGGAACAACTTATCCTTCTTTAAGGAAACTTTCTCAAAGTATCTTGACTTGCCCAGAGTCTCGTAACTCTCATTTCCTGATGTGTCCTTACCTTTCATCAAAGAAAAAGAGTTAAGCAAAAACAGTGTTCAATTTCCATTCTCTACTGAATAGATGACAACATCAAAACCCTAATCATATTCTCATCAAACTATGTGATTGATCATATGTTTTTCTTCTGTCTTTCTGCTCCCACAGTTCTTTCTCTGCATGTGGATAGTGTTCTTTCTCATAAGTCCCTCAGAATTGTTCTGGACCATTACTGCTAGTAGAAAAGTCTATTACATTCAATTGTAATGCAATAGACTTTCAATAAAGAAGTAGTATAACCTAGATTCAGGGAAACCTGGGTTCAAATCCCCCCTCAGGTACTTACTGGCTGTATTACACTAACAAGTCATTTAATCTGAGCCTTGTTTTACTACTCTGTAAAATGAAAAGAACAGGTTTATCATGATCAAATAAGATAATGTATATGTGTAAAGCACTTTATGAACCTGAAAGTGCTGTTAAATTAGTCTATTATTATGTTCACATACAATGATTTCTTCAGATATTCTTTAGTTGACAGTTATTTTTGCTTTCAGTTTTTGCTACTTCAGAAGTACTGATATGAATATTTTGTTATCTAAGGGGTTGATCTTTCTGTCTTTGATTTGTAGAACATGCCTGACTATGTTATTTGCTCAATAAATTCTAATGTCTTCTTAGTGCCTCTAGAACAAATATAATCTAGTCTTTTCAGATATTAAAACCCTTCACAACCTTGCCCTTAACCTACTTATTTTTATAATTATCCAAGTCATGCTACAATTCAACCATATCAACCTCTGCCATTTTTCACAGGTGACATACCATTTCCTGTTTCTGCACAAGCTGTTTCCCAAGCTGCAGGTGCACTTACTTCTTATCTCTATTTCTTAAAGAGTCCCTTCAAACTTCAGTTCAAGGGCTGCCTTGTAAATGGGCCCTTTTGGGGGTCTCATTCTTTTTCTAGTGCCCACCCCCATCAATGAAAAAACATTTATTTTGTATTTACGTACATAGGTACATTTTATTTTTATCTTTGTATCCCCACTGCCTCGGACAATGGCTTTCACATTGTAGATCTAATAGTTGTTGGTTGATTGGCAAATGCCTATTAGTGTCAAACCCAAGTGACTCCATGCTCTTTTGAGCATAACATCTGTATTTATTCATCCTTTCATAGTATAAAGTATTCCCTCTAAATGGGAATATTGTGGAAATCAAAAGTTTAAAGTCCCAAGATCTAACAAGTTTTCCAAATGTAGCTTAACTGATATTCCTAGCAAAAATATGCTTAAATAGCTAGCACATGCAAACTGGTAGGCCAATAGAACTTAACCACTAGGCCACTTTTCCAGATGCCATCAGTTGTCATGCTTGGATCAATTAGCAATCATAAAAAATTCATATGACTCACACACAGAGATGTCTAATCAAGTAGCTACCATTGAAAGAACTTGGATGTTCCTTAGTTAGAGGAAAAATTTCAAAGAATTATGCAAATGAGTGAGTCCTTTATTTTTTTAAGCATTTAGCAAAGGCATCCAAAATAGCAACTGCATCTGACAATGTATACTGCATGCTATATCAATAGTATCCATCTCTCTCTTAAGAAAAGGAAAGTTTGTTTTCCTATCAGTTCTCCAGTACTGAGAATAAGGTTGAGTTGCTGTTTAGTGTTGTCTTTTCCATTTTTGTCACCATTATGTATTTTCTCTTGGCTCTCGTCTCTTCATTCTTTAGAAGTCTCATGCATCATAGAAGTCTTTGCATGTTTCTCTGAATTATTCATATTCAAAATTTCTTATGGCTACTAAAATCCCACCTTCCACAAGAAGCCTTTAATTCTAGTGCTTTCCCATTGCCAATTATCTCCAATTTAGCATGTATATAACTTAATTTGTTGTATGTAATTACATATTGTCTCCCCCATTAGACTGTGAGTCTCTTGAGATCAGGGACTTTTATTTGCCTTTCTTTCTGTCTCCAGTGTTTAGCTTAGTAGGTGATTAATAAGTAAATGTTTACTGACTGACTGACAATAATCCATTATATTCCCATACCACACTTAGTTCAGATATTCCCCAATTAATGGGTACTAATCTTGTTTTTTGCTACTACAAAGAGTACTGCTCTGGGTTAAGTAGATTGCATAGTTTTAGGTTATAAACCAACAGGTTAGTGACTTGTCTTACATAAAACTACAAATTGTTTTTCAGAATGATTTCACCAATTCATATAATTATTAACAGAATAGCAATGAACCTCCTGATTTTCTTTTAAATATTCCTCTACCCCCCCATTTGCTGAATATGAGGAGAAACCACAGAGTTGTTTAAATTAAAATTTTGCCTATTTTTCTTTCACATACTCCCCCATCCAAACTTTTGCCCAGGCCTCTTGATTTTACCTTTGTGACATCACTTGCATATATTTCCTTCTCTCCTCTCTGCCACTACCCTGGTGGCAGGCCCTCCTCACCTTTCTCTTGGACTGTTGCAATAGTATGCTAATTATTTGCCTGCTACAAGTCTCTCTATTCCAGTCCATCCTCCACTCAGCTGTCAAGAAATCCTCCTAAAATGCAGATCTGACCATGTCAACACACATACACCTCATCCACCCATCCAATCCAGTGGCTTCTTATCTTCTCCAGGATCAAATATAAAATTCCCTTTTTGGCATTCAAAACCTTTCATAACTGCCCCCACCCCTCCACTTTTCCAGTCTTCATGTACCTTACACCACACACCCACTACCCTCCAAGTACTCCAGAATGATTAAGTGGTACTGGCCTCCTTGGTATGCCTCAAAGAAGATACTCTTCGTATTTTCATGGGCTATCTTTCATGTCTGGCATACTCTTTCTCCTCATTTTCACCTGACTTTCCTGGCTTCCTTCAAGTCTCAGCTAAAATACAATCTCAGGGCGGGGGGGTGGGGGTGGGAAGGGGGAGGTATCTGGGTGGCTCAGTGGACTGAGAGTCAGACCTAGAGATGGGAGATCCTGGGTTCAAATTTGGCTTCAGATACTTCCCAGCTGTGTGACCCTGGGCAAGTCACTTGACCCATTGCCTTGCCCTTACCACTCTTCTGCCTTGGAACCAATACATAGTATTGGTTCCAAGACAGAAGGTAAGGGTTTAAAAATAAAATATAATCTATAGGAAACATTCCAATTCCACTTAATGTTAATGCCTTCCCTCTGTTGATTATTTCAAATTCATCTTGACTATAGCTTGATTTTTTACATACATACTTGTTTGCATTCCATTAAACTGTGAACTCTTTAAGAGCAGAGACTGTCTTTTGTCTTTCTTTATATACCCATTAGTCACTTAATAAGTGCTTCTTGACTACAAAAGGAGGTACCAAATTATAATTATATCTATTCTCCAGATATTGCTAGGTTAGGGGCATGATTAGTTTATAACAAAAAGTTGTTTTCCTAATCACTCTCTCTTAAAGGGAGAGGTAACTTCAAGCTTGCACTCCCCAACCTGGTCCCTTTCCAGCAAACACTAGTCACACAAAAGACCATCACAAAATAATGATTAGTGAATAAACTCATTTATCCAAGCAAAAGACAAAATCAAAGAAGTTAAAAAGATTAGACTATCTCAGAAGATATTTTTTAAAAATGAATGAGATCTTTAGATAGGACTGAGATTTGGTCTCATTTATCCAAGAGAGATCCGAATATCACACAAGATGAAAATCCCTAAAGTCTCTTAAGGAGGTATTCTGGAAATCAGGGACATATTGAGGAATCAGCTTTTCCTTTATGATAAGAACAATAGCCTAACCTCTTGCCCCTATGTAGGTATGACTAGTTTTTTTCCTTTAAAAAGGTGTTGGTAAGCAATATTGTGGAATGATCAAATGTGAGCTCTTAGCTCAGCTATTCTTAACCATACAATGATCCAGGACAATTCTGAGGAACTTATAACAAAGAATGCTATCCACCTCCAGAGAAAGAACATACGATTTTTCATTTGTTTATTGAGTTTTTGGTTTTGGGGTTTGGGTTTTATACGGTTCACTTACAAAAATGAACAATATGGAAATATGTTTTGCATGATAATACATGTATAACCCAGATCAAATTGCTTGCCAGCTCCAGGATGGGGAGAGGGAAAGGAGAAAATTTGGATCATATAACTTCAGAAAATATTATGTAGATTTTGTTATTACATGTAATTAGTGAAAATAAATAAATAGATAAATGTAAATAAATAAATAATAGATAAAAACAAAAAATTAAAATAAAAAAATTAAAAGGTGTTGGTACCATCCTCAAGATTTGATTGGTATAGAAATAGGTCTTGATCAATGACACATGTTAAAGCTGGTGGAATTGCCAGATACAGTGGATGTGGGTGGAGGGGAGGGAAAGAACATGAGTCTTGTAACCATGGAAAAATATTCTAAATCATCTAATTAAATAATATTTTCAAAGAAAACAAAAACCAAAAAATCAAAAAAAGATTTGATGGTTCAGAGGACTAAAAGCTCAGGGTATTCACATTGTTTCCTACTTATCTGAGTACAAGGCAATCATAATGAATTCTAGGAGTTCTCTCATCCTGTGCTTGTGAAAAAACATTGGACATTCAGGCATGGGAGCTTTGCCTAGCTAAATTAACTTAGTTTCTTCAGTGCCTATCCTTATTGAATATAATGAAGTTAAATAAATCTCTTTTGTTCAGTTTCAGTGATCTATGATAGTGGCATCAAGCCAAAATAGAAGTGGAGGTCACTAAGCTTCATATTAATTTAGTTTTAAAATAACATTATATTTGTTTTATTATATTTTTATTTATTTTGTTAAGTACTTTCCAATTGCACTTTTAATCTGGTTCTGGCTATTTTTGGAGGTGTTACACAGCCTATAGATTATGTGTTTGACATCTTTGATTTATTCATTTTGTGCCATTCTCAACCTTAAACTTCCAAGAGATTAGCCTCATCCCCGCCCCCAAAACATTTACCATATCTTGCTATTTTATTGCCTCAATTTCTCACATACTTTCCATTCACTCTACTCATGCTACAATTACCCTAGGGCAGGTTCTCATTAACTCTCACCTATACCCAGTGGTCTCCAAAAGTTTTTGATGATACATCCCTATCAGTAGAAAAAACATGAGAGGATATCCCTAGTATTTTTTTAAAAATTGATAAATTATATATGTATCCCAGGTTTGCAGCTAAGCCTGAACCATTTTGCATGAGATTCTCCTAATTGGTGAAGAGAATTACTTGACAACTCCATATGCTGCTCAGAGGGGAGAGTTGACATAGATCTTTGGAAAGCAGAAATGTTCTTCATTTCTTGTTAAAGAGCTACTGGTTCCAAACTCTTTTTGGGATGGATTTCAAGGAAGAGAAAGACTATCTTAGAGATATGTAGAATGTTAAGAATAACCCTGACTCAGGCTAATCCCTTGGAAGTTTAAGGTTGATAATGGTACACCTACATGACTCTTAGAATGGTGGTATCTTCTTAGCCAGTCCTGAATAAGGATTAGTTTGAGAGGGAAAAGTGAGTTTTGCTTTAGACACTTCGAGCTTGATATAGAATATTGAAGTAAAGATGTTCAGAGAACAGTTGGAGATGGAAGACTAGAGTTTAGGATACAAATTTGTTTCTGGATATGAAGAATTAGAATTCAGATGAGATCACTGAGAAAAAAATGTACTGAGAGAAAAAAAGAAAAAGAGACTGGAGGAGGGGGGAAAACCAAAACAACCAGCATAGTTGAGGGTGATACATGGATGATTGCCCCTTGGTTTTTATTGTCTTCTCCTCTGTGTTTAATTACTTTCTATTTATTTTTTTCTTATTTCCTTTAAAACCACACCTCCGGTAAGAATCTTGAGGATAGGAACTGTTCATTTTTATCTTTGTATCCTTCGAGCCTTGCATAGTAACTTACATGGCATGTATTTAATAAATATTTATTGAATAATTGACTATTTGAATTGAAATGAATAGTGAATAATTATAAAATATTCCTGCTAGATTTTATGAAACTTATCTGTTCTGTTCTTCTGATCTACTTTTTAAAATAGTACCAAATAATTTTGACAACTACTGCATTATTATAGGGTTTTAGCTCTGTTAATGCTCTAACCTCTTTATTCCTACTTTTTTTTCCTTTTAAGATTCTAAAACTTTTCTTCCTACAAATGAATTTTATTTGATCTAGTGTAAAGCCTAAATCCTTAGTAGTTTAACTCAGCACTAAATCTACACATTAATTTAGGTCATAGCCATTTTTCTTTCGTTGGTGTAGAGTAGCCATAAACAAAAAATTTATGTCTTTATTTTTGTAAAACGTGTTATGTAGTTATGTATATGAGAGTTCTAAAGTTGTGTCCTGGAAGGGTAACTCCTAGATATTCTATGTATTCTGATACTTTTTTTGAAGTTTCTGTCATTTTCTCCTGGCTTTTTGTTTCTTGCTTCATATTTATGACTTCAGTGGCAACGGAAACTCACCTCTATGCCATTGAATTGGGCTATTCCCCCATAACTGGATGTTTTCCTTATCTCCACATCATTGCATCCCTCTCATCCTTCAAAGTGCTGCTAAGTACCTCTGTCCTCATGAACCCTTTCTTGCTTCCTGCCTTCCCCTCAACTTTTAAGGCCTTCTCTCCCTCCCTTGTACTCATTTTGGGTTTATTCTATGTAATTTCTAATCATAAACACATACCTTGGCTACCCTGATAGAATATAAGCTTCTTGAGAGCTGAAACTGTTTTGTGTTTTTGTTTTTGTCTTTGTCTTCTTAGTGCCTGGTACATTTGTTGTTGTTCAGTGATTCAGTCCTGTCAACTCTTTGTGACCTCCTGGACCATAGCATAGCATGCCAGTGCCATCCATGGCTTGGCAAAGATGTTGAGGTAGTTTACCATTTACTTCTCCCATGAATTAAGACAGAATTTAAGTGACTTGCCAAGAGTCGCACAGCTAGTTAAGTGCCTGAGCCTGGATTTAAATTCTTGTCTCCCTGATTCTAGGCCCAACACTATATTCACTGAACTACCTAGTTGCCTCTAAGGCAGAGATTAAGCGACTTACCCAAGATCACACTGCTAGGAAATATCTGAGGTCACATTTGAACTCAGGTCTTCCTGACTCCAATATTTACTTTATCCACTGAGTTACCTACATTTTTTACTAAAATATGCTTGGTACATAGTGTTATGGGTAAAATTAGGGTTGTTGACTGAATATATTATTTTAGTAGTCTCCAGGGATATTAATTAAATCCCAATAAATACTCAAGTCAGTTTGGTATTTTATGGTGGTTTAATTACAATAGAAGGAAAAAATTAAGAAGAAGAGAGAGGAGAAGGGAATTGGACTGCTCCAGTCTGGTCTAAGTCAAGTAGGAGTTCAGAGGCCTCAGCCAAGGGACCTCCCCAGAAAGCCAAGGGAAAGAGGAGTCAGTCTTATCACTTACCACATGAGTGTCTAAAAGGAAGCAGTCTGAGGAGCTCCTCCAGGCTCAAGTTCCAGGGCCAACTCTGCCAAAGCTCCCAACGCCTCCCAGAGAGAGGCCAGAGAGAGGAAGTGACGTGAAATATATAGGCAGTTCTTTACATCACTTTTGTGTCTCACATGTACCAATGGTGATTTAAGCTTGGCTTAGGACAAGTTGTTTCTGATTTGTCACTTGCTAGCACATGCTGGTCATAGGCCTTCCTCCCCAACACTTAATCCTTAAGTAGGGGTGTATACATTCTTGGTTGCTAAAATTCTAAAGACTAAGCAGGGTGGAGTCAATCTAAAATTCACAATAGCAGGTAAATAATACATACTTGTTGACTGACTGTAGGTTGACAATCCTTCTGCAGCTTCTATTGCACTTCTTTGTGCCCTTAGAGAATTGCCTGAGGCACCAGAAAGCTAAATGCTAGGGGTCATGCAAACAATATGTATCAGAGTTGGGAATTAAACTCAAGTTTTGACTCCAAAGCTTGCCACTATAGCACACTTCCCCTTTTTTGTTATGATAGTGTGGTATACTAATTATTTTTATAGGTTTATTTGGCATCCTACTATTTTATTCAAGCTATTAATTGCCTCAACTAGTTTTTTTCCCCACTTATTCCCTGGGATTTTCTAGGCAAATCATCATTTGCAAATAAGGGATGATTTTCTCTTCTTTGCCCATGTAATCCTTATAGCCTATGCAGCTTAGTAATAGCAATGAGACTGTCACAAATTGGCAATGGGGAAAGATGGACTGCCTTTATTTATTAGAAAATTTTCCAATATTTTGGCTTTACAGATAATTGGCTTCTGGTTTTAGATGTTTACCTATGATGATATTAAAATCGGGGTCCTTCCATTTCTGTACTTTATTAAGTTTTAAATACAAATCAATGCATTATTTTGTCAAAGGCATTTTTGTACCTATATAATCCTTTGATTTTGGCTGGTTTTGATCATTATTTTCCTGTTGTTGAATTGTTATTGTCTTTCAGTTATCAATTCAAGTTGGCCATATAATTTTTTTTTATATATTGCTATTGTCTTTAAATTTTTTGCATTGGTATTCATTAGTATAGATGGTATATTCTTTGCTTTATCTCTCTCTGGTTTGGATATCAGTAGCCATATTTATCTGGTAAAAGGAATTTGTTAGGGTGCTGGCTTTATTGATTATTGATAAGTGGTTTTGGAAAACATGTATATAAGCACTTTTTAAAAAGTTGTGAGTGTATGAAAGTTGAAATGCAGACAATAGTCATTACAATAAAATGTATAATTTGGAATATAGTTAAATAATTATTAGAGGAATGAGACTTGAAGATAGTATAACTCAAAAATTATTTTCTGGATTTTTATGCTGCAAAGTACAAGAAGAGCTTTTAAGTGTTCGTTTTTGTTTTGTTTTTATCTTGAAAACAGATTTCTAACAAGAAAAACAGCATTATTATTCCCCAGTCTTCAGTGTCTAAAATAAAACTACCTACTGCACAAACTATAGTGAAGAAAGAAAAGCGCCAAAGTATTTCAAGGTTTAATGCTAGCAATAACAGAGAACTACAAAAACTACCAGCTTTAAAAGGTATTTTTCATTATTTTTACTTTGTTAATGTTTATCTTTTAGGGGAAGGAAAAATGTTAATTATCTTTTGCCATCATTTGTGATCTTTTATTTTTGTATTTTGTAAAATTTCCCAAGGCTCTATTTTATTTTGGAATTAAACTATATCACTAATTTATATAATAATTTAAACTTATTTTGACAAAAATGTTTCATAGGTAGGTAAAAGCTGAAAAGGTACCCAAGATTAAAATATAATCAAAAGTATGTTTCATCACAAACAATATTAAGGAGAAAGGTAGAGTTTTCAGGACTTTTTTTGGTGCTTCTGTTGTCTTTTTCCTAAAGACAGTAGTAGATTATTAAAGAAATTTAAAATTATTCATTGATGGTTTTTAAGAACAACAGAGATACATAAATTTGTTTTCTCAAAGAAGAAACTTTATTGTCATAAATCTTTAATTTTTCTAAATCTATGCTAAATATTTATAATTCATAATAGTTAACATTTTAGTCTTCTCACATTTGCAAATAGTTCTACCCAATTGTTTTAAGATTCTATAAGGATTATAGAAAAGTTTCTGGATTGGTGCTAAGCAGACCACTTAATGGTTTAAAAAATTAGGTAGAGTTTCATTTTTATATGCATTGATGTGTTTATGTATTTATGTAAGAAAATGAGGATAATACATGCTTTCTTAAAGAAAAATGTATTGTGTATTAGGAGGAAAATTCTTTCAAGATTCATTTCCACCATTATGTTGTCCTCCATTAGCTTAGCTAAATAGGCACCTCAAAATAAAGATAATTTTTCCTTTGAAGTCCTTCAGCATAATACTTGTATACACATTCTACTCAAACCCTGAGGAAAGAATAGGTAATGGGTGCTAAAAAGTTTTTTAACTTAATACTTGCTAGAACATTATTTTTGAAATATGTAGGGTTACAAATTTTTTACATGAATATGTTTACAAATTCAACTTTTGTGACCTGAGTAAGAGACTTAAAATGCCATATTGAAAAAATACATTAAGAATGATTTTTATGAAAACTCAACTGGATATTTCCTACTACTATACATGATTATTGAGAAGAAAGTACTTTGTAAACTTTAGAGTTGGAGAGATAACAATGACAACTAATATTTATGTAGTATTTTTAAATTTACAAAGTACTTTCCTTACAATTCTTCCAAACTCTTAATATAAGTATTGTGTCCATTTTACAGATTATAGGATCATATTTTTTAGAACTGAAAGAAACCTCAAAGATCACTTAGTTTAGCCCTCTTATTTTACATGTGTAGCAATCAACATAACACATGAGACTCATAGTCAGGATATGAACTTGTTCAGAGTCCCAGCAATTAAATATCAGAGAGGAATGGAGACCAACCTATGTAGGAAGCTGCCATAATTATGTAGATGACAGATGAAAAGAGCCTAAACTTAAGGTGAAGGTCAGAATAGAGAGAAGAGGTCAGATTTGAGAGATATTGTAGAGATAGAGATGGCATGATTTGACTACTGATTAGATAGATATGTGAAGTGAGAGTGAGAAGTTGACAATAAAGCCAAGATTATCCTGGGAGGTACCTGAGATCCTAGAAAGACTTCATTTGAAATAGAGAAATTTGGAGGAGTTGTGTGTTTGGGAGCAAAGATAAAGAGCTCAATTTTGGACATATTGAACTTGAGATAACTTTGGAACATCCTGGCTGAAATGTACATCCAGAATTGGTGATACAGGACTAAAGCTCAAAGCTACTAGAGATGTTAATCTGATAAACTTCTGCATTGTTAATTAAACCCATGGGAATTGATTAGGTCATAAAGGAATGTGTAGGGAGAAAGGGCCCCAAGAAAGTCTTCAGGTACACCCAAAGTGCCTCCACAGTTTGGAAATAGATGTGGGTAGTGAGCCAGCTACAGGTGTGTGAGTAGTCAGAGAGAAAGATAACCAAAAGACAGCAATGTTACCAGAACTCAAGAGTATGAGAAAAAAGTATGATCCACAATGTCAATTGGAGCAGGTATGTTGAGAAGGATTGAGATTAAGAAAAGATCGAATTTAAAAATTAAGAGATTGTTGTTAATTTTGGAGAGAACCATTTCTGTTGTGATAAGAATGGATACAAGATCACAAAGGAAGTGAAAGAGAAGATGTGGAGGCTAGAAGTCTAGACACTTTCTCCTAGGACTTTGTTTGAAAAAAGAATAGGAGATAATTTCAGGGCATGGTGATAAATGTTATCTTTAAGGATAGAGAGACTTGGGAATGTTTTTAGGTGTTAAGAAAGTTTGAAATAGAGAAAACATTCAAGAGAGGGACAGATGATTGAGGGAACAATCTGCTAGAAAAGATGGGAAGGGTTGGGATCAAGGGCAGAGTTGGGAACTCTTCTTGGCAAAAAAAAAAAAAAAGAACCACCTTATTATGAGAGACTAGGGCAGTGGTGACAAACATTTTAGAGGGGCAAGTGATGTGAGAAATGTGCTCAGGTACACATTGAGAGGGGAGAGGAGCAGCCCAGACCTACATCCCTCTGACTTTCTAGTAGGGAACTCTGGTGAACTCTATGCTGGGGCAATAGTATGTATGCCCATAGACAGGGCTCTGAGTGCCCTCTATGGCACATGTGCCATAGGTTCACTACCATAGGACTAGGGGAAAGGAAGTGGGGGATGATATTTCAAGGTATTTGATATAAAGAGAAGAGCAAGAGGGTGAACAGGAAAGTAAAAGGCAGGATTCTCAACTTAGAAAGTGGGTAGAGGAGAAGGTAAAGAAGGCTTGGGGACAGAAAAGAATGAAATAGCTTCTGTAGGGAGTGAGAGAGCAATCAGTGAGGAATAAAGGATTGCCTCGTTACAATAAGGATTCATTTGAAGGTCAAGAACATAAATTTATAGTGTTTCTCATTGGCACAGTTGTGTAATTTTTTCCAATTCCCTCAGCATTTTGTGCATGGAAAATAGTCAAACAGAGAAATGTCAGCATTCTTGATTAAGGAAGTGGAATATTTACAAATAATGGTTAGATTTTTGAGTGTTACTATACTTGTAAAAAAAAGGACAAAAATAAATCATAATTGAATACTTCTGTTTCCTATAAACATTTATCTAGTATTTTTAGCACAAAATAATTGTCAATAATGGGATATGTATGAAGTTCTTTATATACTAAACTGGAGAAGTTATTTGTTTATGGTTCTAAATTATTATTCTTAATGTATTTTTTCAATATGGCATTAGTTAATGTCTTACTCAGGTCAGGCAAGTTAGTTTGTAAAGATAATTATGAAAATTTTACAATTATCATACTGTATGCTTGAAAAATTGTAATCTAATGATCATTAAGGAATTGATATGTTGTTTCTCCTGGAGGATGTGAAATTATATCCTATTGTTTTGGTATTTTAGAATACTTATTGCCACATTATAAAGTAAGAGTTTTACATATTTGTTCAGTTATCTTTCTACTTTACTTGTTTACTGTTTAACAAGTAATTCTGGCACTGTGGTCTTATGTTGAAAGCTTAGGTGTGGATGTCAGAACACCATGGAATCTATTTTTAGTCATACAATTGAATTGCCTTGGGCAATGTGTGTATATATGCAATTAAGTTTTGCCTTAGAGACTTGTTTCTTAATGAATCAATGCAAGTAATAGTTATCCATAACAGATTCCAGAATCTGTGTTTTCCTTTCTTTCAATTTCAATACCATAAAGATCCTTGATGTTTTCATTATGGGTAAGCATCTTTCTCAGCTTCCCTCTCCAAACAAATGCACATGTTGCAGCCACTCTAACATTTGACATAGTTGCTGTTGCAGAAAAATTTACCCCCTGCTACCAACCTGATGACTAGCTTCTTCAGATTTAGTTGGGATGGTCCTCAAATGACATAGTTATAGTTTATGATGTTTCTTAAGGATGCTTGTGATATTTTCATCTAGAAGATAATGTATTTCATAATCAGAGGAGCCCATAAATAACATATCTTTATTAATGTTCAGAAAAGAAAAGGCAATATTATATCTTATACCTTTTCTTTTCCCTAAATAGAATTTTTTTTGACACGAGATCAGCTGCTGACTTGCATTTTTTTCTCATAAGTAACAAAGCATGAAATGTTTTGTTTTTGTTTTTCCTATCTTTGGCTACTTTAGTAAATATTGTGTAAATTATGACCTACGTTTTGTTTTAATTCCACATTTACAAAAACATACTTAGAGAATCAGTATTAAAGTGGGAAGGAAGACTTTTGGAGATGACCTTGTGTTGTTTCCTCATTTCATAAGTGAGGAAGTTAAGATTCATGGGGTGAATATCCAGAAAAGCTCCATCACCATACCCAGTTTTCTTTCTCACAAATTGTGAAAAGTTACTTCTCCCTGTCCTACAATTCCTTTTCTAGCAACCAATTATTTCTTATTGATGATGAAGATCCAGTCTAGTAGTTTCCATTCTTAGAGAATAAAATTACTGTTAAGACCAGCTAAGAAATTATTAGTTGCTCTGCTGTGAACAGAGAACTCTAGCACATGTATGACTAGTGAAAGTCCCTCCTACCACTATATTATGCTTTCATGCCAGGTTTCTATTTCCCAAACATTTATTTCCTTTTTCTCTTTAGTTGGTAGTACTATGTCCATGATGGTATTGCTTCTATTTATGTTTCAATTGACCTTCATTTAAATACTTTCCGCCACGTCTTCCCCTGACTCTGGTTTCTGTATTTCTCAAGTGCTTATGTAGCTTCTTAATATTATAAGGCTACTTCTCAAATCACCTTTTATCCAGTCACAAATCCTTCATTTTATTTATTTTTTAACATTATTTTATTTGGTCATTTCCAAACATTATTCATTGGAAACAAAGATCATTTTCTTTTCTTCTCTTCCCCCCTCCCACCACCTCTCCCATAGCCGACATGCAATTCCACTGGGTTTCACATGTGTCCTTGATTCGAACCCATTTCCATGTTGTTGGTATTTGCATTAGGGTGTTCATTTAGAGTCTCTCCTCAGTCATGTCCCCTCCACCCCTGTAGTCAAGCAGTTGCTTTTCCTTGGTGTTTTTACTCCCACAATTTGTCCTCTGCTTGTGGCTAGTGTTTTTTCTTCTAGATCCCTGCAGAATTTTCAGGGACATTGTATTGACACTAATGGAGAAGTTCATTACGTTCAATTGTACCACCGTGTTTCAGTCTCTGTGTACAATGTTTTCCTGGTTCTGCTCCTTTCGCTCTGCATCACTTTGTGGAAGTTGTTCCAGTCTCCATGGAATTCCTCCACTTTATTATTCCTTTGAGCACAATAGTATTCCATCACCAACATATACCACAAATTGTTCAGCCATTGCCCAATTGAAGGGCATCCCCTCATTTTCCAATTTTTTGCCACCACAAAGAGTGCAGCTATGAATATTCTTGTACAAGTCTTTTTTCCTTATTATCTCTTTGGGGTACAAACCCAGCAGTGCTATGGCTGGATTAAAGGGCAAGATAGTCTTTTATCGCCCTTTGGGCATAGTTCCAAATTGCCCTCCAGAATGGTTGGATCAATTCACAACTCCACCAACAATGAATTAATGTCCCTACTTTTCCACATCCCCTCCAGCATTCATTACTTTCCATAGCTGTCATGTTAGCCAATCTGTTAGGTGTGAGGTGATACCTCAGAGTTGTTTTAATTTGCATCTCTCTGATTATAAGAGATGTAGAACACTTTTTCATGTGCTTATTAATAGTTGTGATTTCTTTGGCTGAGAACTGCCTGTTCATGTCCCTTGCCCATTTATCAATTGGAGAATGGCTTGATTTTTTGTACAATTGATTTAGCTCTTTGTAAATTTGAGTAATTAAACCTTTGTCAGAGGTTTTTATGAAGATTGTTTCCCAATTTGTTGCTTCCCTTCTGATTTTAGTTACATTGGTTTTGTTTGTACAAAAACTTTTTAATTTGATGTAGTCAAAATTATTTATTTTGTGACTCTTTCTAAGTCTTGCTCGGTTTTAAAATTTTTCCCTTCCCAAAGGTCTGACATGTATACTATTCTGTGTTCACCTAATTTACTTATAGTTTCCTTCTTTATGTTCAAGTCATTCACCCATTTTGAATTTATCTTGGTGTAGGATGTGAGGCGTTGATCCAAACCTAATCTCTCCCACACTGTCTTCCAATTTTCCCAGCAGTTTTTATCAAATAATGGATTTTTATCCCAAAAGCTGGGGACAAATCCTTCATTTTACCAAGTCTCAATGATGTTGTTGGCTTGTCTCTTAGATTTTTCTACCTTTTAATTTTTGGTGAAAAAAAATGTTAGATTTCGAGGCAGAAGACCTCTTGGTTCAAATCTTGGCTCTGCCACTTTCTATCTTTATTACCTGCCTAAATCATTTTACATTTTCAGGTCTCAGTTCAGCAAGAGGTTTAGACCAAAAGATCTGCAAAATATCCTTCCAGCTCAGAATCTGTGGTCTAGGGAGCAGTGGATTGAGAGCCAGACCTAGAGACAGGAGGTCCTAGGTTCAAATCTGGCCTCAGACCCTTAATAGCTGTGTGACCATAGGCAACTTAACCCCCATTGCCTAGCCCTTACCATTCTTCTGCCTTGGAATCAATATATAGTATTGATTCTAAGACGGAAGGTATGGGATTTGTTGTTGTTTTAAAAAGAATTTATAATCTAACATATCTTGTCTACCTTGACAGATATATCTAAGAAATTTTCTCATTCCTTCTTCATTTTCAGTTTAAACACTTTTCATGAGATTCGCAAGACTCCAGGCAAATGCAATCTTTTCTTTTTAATATTTAAAAAAAAGTCTTGTCATTATCATTTCTTTATTTGATTCAATTTTCTTTTTTTTCAGTTAACCAAAATCCATCTTCTCTCTCTCTCACATTTCCTCCCTTCAGTTGAAAAAGAAAAAAGAAAGTCTTTGTAATAAATCTGTGTAGTCATGCAAAACAAATCTGTATATTGAACATGTCCAAAACAACAACAACAACAACAAAACCCTCAGTCAGCTCTCTGGGCCCATAACTTGTTAGGTAAGAAGTCGTTGCCTTTATGAGAATTCTTATGTTTTTGCAATAGTTTGTGGTTGTATAAAGGCAAATACCTTCTTAATGGTCATTATTAGGTGTACTCCATCCCTGAACAGGAATCTATTTCCTGTATTTTAAGCTATCTTAAGCCAAGACAGAGAAATGCATATCTTCTTAGATAGCAATTCACTTCCTAAATCTGCCTTTCTTGTCCTAAGCCCTTGACAGCAATGATTAAAAATAAATGTGGCCTCAGATACTTCCTAGCTGTACAATCCTGGGCAAGCTACTTAATTCCCATAATCCTAGCCATTACCACTCTTCTGCCTTCAAAGCAATACACAGTATTGATTCTAAAATAGAAGGTAAAGGTTAAAAAAAAAAGCCTGCTACCCTGTGGTGTTAGGTATCTTGTCTCTAAAGACATAACTCTTAGTACAGTGCTCTTTAAAATTCTTTCTGGTCCTTTGTGACCATATAAATTAGGAGTTATCAGGTTTGATAAGCCTTGGAGGTACTTGGTCATATCCTCTTTTCACACCTCTGTTGTTAGCATCAGATCAACATAAAATACTTTTGAGTTCCACTGAGGAGTCCACCACCCACCACTAACTTGTTTCTCTTATCTGTTCTTACCTTTCCTGGATGATTTTTCATCTAATCATAGGATCATTGGAAGGAATCTGAGAAGTCTTCTAGCCCAATTCCTTCATTTTATATAGGAGAAAACTGGGATTCAGGGAGGTTAAATGATTTGCCCACAAGTCATACAAGCAGTTTTTTTCAAAGCCAAAATTTAAGCTAGGTCCATTTATTCCAGATTCAATACAACATTGGTGTTGTAATAATTAAAATTAAAATTATGAGGCTTCTAGTAGCTTTATAACTTCATTAAATCAAGGTAGAAGTAGTGTTTTTTAATCTAACAGTAGTAAAGAGAGGGAGAGATAGAGAGATAACTAGTTTACTAATCTGTTGGCTTCCATGATAGATTGAAGTTCACTACCACCAGCCTCCATGCTCCAGCAAGAACCTCACTTCCTGTTGGGTCTCCCATTATAAGCAGTTTTCTCCACCCACTAGCTCTCCCAGGTCACATCTCAGGAACCAACCATAGTTTCTCAATTTTCCTGGGCCAGTGGGGAGTGGGGAGTGGGGGCAGTGCCCGTGGAATCAGCTTCCCGTCTCATTGGTTCCTTGTTTCCTTTCTCTGAGGGCCTATCTATACCTGTACATCTCAGTGGTCTTTGCCTCCAGGTCACTTAGAAGTGACATTAAGCAAAACGACATAATGGAGAGAGAAATGCTCTTCCAACAGTATCTTAACATTCTTTATAGAACAAATAGTCACTTCCCCTTAGAAGGTCCGATTCTTTTCTTTTTGGAAAGTGCCTATTTAGCTTCCAAGTGTTTAGTACTTCTTCTCTTTTTCTTCTCTTGAATCTCATACAGATAAAATTTCTCTCTTCCCTTTTTAGTCCATAGATCTAAAGCAGGAAGAGACTTTAGAAATAATCTAGTACAATCTCATCATTTTCTTAATGAGGTAACTGAGACCCAGGGAGGCTAAATGATTTGTCCAAGGTCACACAGGTGGTAATAGTCAGAAGTAGGATTTCACCTAAGTACTTTGACTACAGTACCAGTATTCCTTCTATTGCCCTATTGTTTTCACAATGAATGACTTTTTTATTTTAGGCAGTATTTTGTTCCTAATAACCTGAAGCATGTAGAGGTATTTCTGGAGTTCCTTTTAAAAACAGATCAGTCTGCACTCCAGATTTGGTGGTTTATTACTTGGCCCCAGAGAAACAAATATTGTCTCTTTTATGAAAATGACTACAAAATTCTGACTTTCCTTTACACTTTCTGAGAGTGAGATCCTTAGTTGTTTTTATTCTTTCTGGTGACTTATGTTACTACTTCTACAGCTGGGCAGCTGTTTATGAAGCTATTTAAATGAAGACTTATTTTCCTTCTTTTCTGAGTGGTCTTTTTGTTGACCAGTTCTTCACATGTCCTTTGTGACCCACCTTATGATTCAAGGTACAACTGAAAGATAAATTTTAATTTGTTCTAAAAGTAAGGTTAAGTAATGGATAAATCCTTTCCTAAGTAGAAAATAGCATTTGTATTAAGTGTAATGAGTTGTAACCTTTTCTGTTTGCTTGTTAAGAGTTAATGTTTTAGAGTGGTTTTTATTTGGAGTGGATCATAACCTATTGTAACCTTTTAGTTGTCCTTCCAAAAGTCCAAGAGTTTAATAGATATTCCTCCCTCCTTTGTAACTTTTGACAGAAACCTTTTTAGGCTTTATTAACTCACACTTGGATATATTTATGCTTCTAGTGAGAAGGTATTAGTAACACTTTCCACATTACCATGTATTTAGAGAGCCTTTGATATTAAATATTGGAGAAAAGAATAACAATCTTTTCAGCTTCTGAAATTATTTCTTTGAATACCTTATCTCTTTAGCCCCTTGATAGGCACACCCAAATGCTTTACCTTTGTTTTATCAACTTCATCTTTCTTTTCTGACTTTATCTCATGTTCTTTTTTTCCATTCCTCCACTGAAGCTTCTCACATAGGAAAGTAATAAGATTAGACCATTTTGTATTTTTATTGAGGATAGATGAGAGGGAGAAAGAGAGACTGACTTTAAGCAGGGAGACCTAAGGAGGCTATTGTAATTGTCCAGTTTAGAGGTAATAAGAATTTGAATCAGGGTAGTAAATAAGTGATAGAAGAGAAGGGATCAGAACAAGAAGTAGTACTGACTAGACTTGGTGACTAGATTATGGAGAGGAAAGTATAATAAAGAATGGAAGGTTACAAAAATTTATAGAAGAATTTTGGTACCCTCCACAAAAATTAGGAAAATTTAGGAGGAGGGATAAGTTTAGGGGCAGCTAGGAGGGCAGTGAATAGAACAATAGAACACCAAAAGGATACCTGAGTTCAAATATGGCTTCAGCCACTCATACTAGTTGTGTGACCCTGGGCAACTCACTGAACTCTGTTTGCCTCCATTTCTTCATCTGTAAAAATGATCAAGAGAAGGAAATGGCAAGCCACTCCAGTATTTTTGCCAGGAAAACCCCAAATTAAGTCTCAAAGAATGGGACAAGACTGAAATAACTGAACAATAAAAGTTTAGAGACAGTGATGTTTTGGACATCTTGAGTTTGTGATAGCTGTGGACATCTAGAGCTGTTGTCAAGCAGGCATTTCATAATGTAATAGTAAAGATAATATTATTAAATAAAAACCCCTATTTATATAACATTTTAAAGTTGGGAAAATTGGGGATGGTAGAAGGAGATAATATTATGCTTGAGAGAAATAGAGGTTACCAGTAGGTTTTGTTTTGAATCCATTAAGTTTCAGATGTCTTTGGGACATCTATTTTTAAAATATCCAGTAAGTAGTTAGTGTACAACTAGAGCTCAGGAGAGAGATTGAGACATAGATAGATTGATTAATAGATCGGTTAACCTAGGAATCATTTCCATGGGAACTGATGATTTCACAGAGAGAGAGAGAACCCAGGAGAGCCTTTGTGGGATATCCTTAGTTAGTTATGGAGTGTAGTAGTGATGAACTAGCAAAAGAAACTGGGAATGAGTGGCCAGACAAGTGAGAAGAGAACCAGGAGAGAGCAGTGTCATGAAAACTCAGCAAAGAGATATCCAAGACAAAAGGGTGATCCACAGTGATATTCTGCAGGAAAGTTAAAAAGAATGTAGACCAAGAGAAGACCATCAGAACTTAACAAGAAATTATTTGGAGAGTGATAAAAGCAATGTAAAAACATGCTACCAATACAGATCATTTTTTTAAAAATCATTGGTAACTTGGAAAGAACAGTCTCAGTTAATTGATGAGATCAAAAGTCAGGTTGCAAATGGTTAAAGAGAAATGGAAACTAAGGACAATGAGATGACTACAAAGATAGAGTAAGGCCCAGAGATGGGAAGTCCTGAGTTCAAATGTGATTTCAGATACTTGCTAGCTGTGGGACCCTGGGAAAGTAACTTAACTATCATGCCTAACCCTTACCTCTCTTCTGCCTTAGAACTAATGGTTCTAAGATAGAAGGGAAAGGCTTAAAAAAGAGAGGAATAGAAAAAGAAGGTGATACAACAAATGTAGGTACCTTTTTAGGAATTTGAAAAAGAGAGGAGAGAATGATAGCTTTAGGGTTATAAAGGGATCTAGCTTAAAGACTTTTTAAGGATAGGGGAGATGGGCAAGTTTGTAAGTAGCAAGGAAAGAGAATGGGGAGGGGGAGAATGAAATGAGAGATGGCATTAAGGGGAAATGTGTCAATCTTGTTGAGAAGGATTATACCCAATTATCTGATATTGGAGTAAAGGAAGAGTTGGGGAAGTGAAATAAAGTTTTGAGATGAAAAGAGGTGAAGGAGTACTCATTGAGTGGCCTCTATTTTCTTAGTAAAGTATGATGTAAATTTCTTCATTGAAAGAATGGAGATTAGGAGAGGATATAGGAGACTCTAAAGAAGAATGGAATAATCAATTAGGAAGAAGTAAAAAGATTGCCTTTCTGGTGCGAAGGTGCAATAAATTATAGGCCAAGGGGATGAGGATTTTAGAGGTATTTAGTTAAACTGGGTCAACTGCAAGTTCAGAGTGGAGAAGGGAAGAGGTAAATGTGGTCAAAGCAAAGGTAAAGAAACCTGAGAAATTACTGAAGGGTGGAGGATTTGGAGACAAAGATTGAAATGAAAAATGGACTTGGAGAGGAAGGAGTAAGGCTTGGGGAAAATTAATATTATAGGAGTTTATGAGGTAACTTTATGGATAAAGGACTGGGCCTGGAGTCTAGAAGACCTGAATTCAAATTTTACCTCAGATACTTATTATTTGCATAACCCTAGGCAAGTCACTTAATCTCTCTGTTCACCTTAATCCACTGGAAAAGGAAATAGCAAGTAAGGTAAGGTCCATGGGGTGCCTGAACAACAACAGTAATCAGAGAGGAATGTCAAAATTTTTGATTAAGTAGATCCCTTATGAGTAATAATGAGATCAAGAATATAACTCAGGACTTCCGGTTAAGATGGCGGCTTAGAGAAAGCTAAAGCTCAGATCTCCGGAAAACCCTTCCCGACCGATCTCAAACTATAAGCTCCCAAGGCGCCGAAATTCAAAACGATCAACAGCACAGACCCTGGGAACCCTCCTCCTGGACCTGGACCCGGTTCAAAAGGTACGGCTCCCCTCAAAAGCCAGAACCCGAGATCACTCGGACCTCAGGGGTAGGAGCGCAGAGTCCAAGGCTCCCGGAAGCCGCAGCCCGGCTGGGCTCAGAGAGCAGAACCCTCAGGGCCTTCTACCCAAGTCCCAGTGAAAGTTACTGCCTGGGGCTTCCGCTGCAGAGAGCTGGTCTAAACAACAGCAACCCTCAGGGCAGGCAAGACAGCCTCAGGGGCTGGATCCTGCTATCCAAGTCTCAGTGAAAGTCCTTGCCCTCGGAGCTTGGGAAAGCTGCAGCCCATCCCCCCCCCCCCCCCCCCCCCGCAGGCCGAAGAAACAGCCTCACGGCCAGCGATTCTGAAGGCAACTTCCGGAAAGCGAGCCGGGGGGGAGAGTGTGGCCTCGTGGTCCGACCCTTCCATTCCAGTTCCAGTGAGGCAGATTCAGTTTAACCCAGGGAAAGCTCATAGAACCATCTGCCCAGGACTAAAGCCTCTGATCACCAGACAGAGATAAGAAAAGCTAATCCTCCACATTCAGAGATGACAAACTCCACAGAAGCACAGAAGCCCCAAAATACCAAGAAAAATAAGAAGAAAGGGGCGACTTTGGACACATTCTATGGAGCCAAAATACAAAATACAGAGCAGATAGAAGAAGATATACAAGAAAATTCTCCAAAATCTTCCAAAGGAAATAGAAACTCTCCACAAACCCATGAAGAATTTGAATCAGAAATGACCAAAAAGATGGAAGCCCTCTGGGAGGAAAAGTGGGAAATAATGCAAAAGAAATTCATGCATCTACAAAACCAGTTTGACCAAACTGTAAAAGAAAACCAGGCTTTAAAGCAAGAACTAATAAAGCAAAGCCAAAACACCAAGAAATTAGAAGAGAACATAAAATATCTCACCGACAAGGTGATAGATCTGGAAAATAGAGGGAGAAGAGAAAATTTAAGAATAATTGGACTCCCAGAAAAGCCAGAAATAAACACCAAACTGGACATGGTGATACAAGATATAATCAAAGAAAATTGCCCAGAGATTCTAGAACAAGGGGGCAATACAGCCACTGACAGAGCTCACAGAACACCTTCTACACTAAACCCCCAAAAGACAACTCCCAGGAATGTAATTGCCAAATTCCAAAGCTATCAAACAAAAGAAAAAATCCTACAGGAAGCTAGAAAAAGACAATTTAGATATAAAGGAATGCCAATCAGGGTCACACAAGACCTTGCAAGTTCTACTCTGAATGATCGTAAGGCATGGAGCATGATCTTCAGAAAGGCAAGAGAGCTGGGTCTCCAACCAAGAATCAGCTACCCAGCAAAACTGACTATATACTTCCAAGGGAAAGTATGGGCATTCAACAAAATAGAAGACTTCCAACTTTTTGCAAAGAAAAGACCAGAGCTCTGTGGAAAGTTTGATACTGAAAATTAAAGAGCAAGGAATACCTGAAAAGGTAAATATTAAGGAAAGGGGAAAAATGTTATCTTCTTCTTTTACTCAAACTCTCTTCTATAAGGACTACATTTATATCAATCTATGTATACTAACATATGGGGAAAATGTAATGTATAAATAGGGGGTAAAGAAAGACCAAATAGAATAATGGTTCTCACACAAAGATTCACATGGGAAGGGGAGGGGAAGAAAACTCCTATAAGAAGGAGAGGAAGGGGGGGGGGCATTTACTTAAACCTCAATCTCAGGGAAATCAACTCTGAGAGGGAAAAACATCCAGATCCATTGGGATCTTGAATTCTATCTTACCCAACAAGGGTAAGGAGAAGGGAAAACCAAGGGGGGGAAGGGGAGAGGGAGAACAAAAAGGGAGGGAAAGAGAGGGGGGGAGGGGGAGGGAAGAAAAAGGAAGGGACTAAAAAGGGAAACATCAAGGGAGGGGACAAAGGGCACTGATTCAAAGTAAATCACTGGACTAAAAGGTAGAGCCGAAGAAGAAAAGGTTAGAATTAGGGAAGGCAATCAAAATGCCAGGGAGTCCACAAATGACAATCATAACTTTGAACGTGAATGGGATGAACTCACCCATAAAACGTAGACGAATAGCAGAATGGATTAGAATCCAAAACCCTACCATATGTTGTCTTCAAGAAACACACATGAGGCGGGTTGACACCCACAAGGTCAGAATTAAAGGATGGAGTAAGACCTTCTGGGCCTCAACTGATAGAAAGAAGGCAGGAGTGGTAATCATGATATCTGATAAAGCCAATGCAAAAATAGACCTGATCAAAAGGGATAGGGAAGGTAATTATATTTTGTTAAAAGGGACTCTAGACAACGAGGAAATATCATTAATCAACATGTATGCACCAAATAATATAGCACCCAAATTTCTAATGGAGAAACTAGGCGAATTGAAGGAAGAAATAGACAATAAAACCATACTAGTGGGAGACTTAAACCAACCATTATCAAATTTAGATAAATCAAATCAAAAAATAAATAAGAAAGAGGTAAAAGAAGTGAATGAAATCTTAGAAAAATTAGAATTAATAGACATATGGAGAAAAATAAATAGGGATAAAAAGGAATACACCTTCTTCTCAGCACCACATGGCACATTCACAAAAATTGACCATACATTAGGTCACAGAAACATAGCACACAAATGCAAAAAAGCAGAAATAATGAATGCAACCTTCTCAGATCACAAGGCAATAAAAATAATGATTAGTAATGGTACATGGAAAACCAAATCTAAAACCAATTGGAAATTAAACAATATGATACTCCAAAACCGTTTAGTTAAAGAAGAAATCATAGAAACAATAATTTCATCAAGGAAAATGACAATGGCGAAACATCCTTTCAAACCTTTTGGGATGCAGCCAAAGTGGTAATCAGAGGCAAATTCATATCCCTGAAAGCTTATATTAACAAACAAGGGAGAGCAGAGATCAATCAATTGGAAATGCAATTGAAAAAACTCGAAAGCGATCAAATTAAAAACCCCCAGCAGAAAACCAAATTAGAAATCCTAAAAATTAAGGGAGAAATTAATAAAATCGAAAGTGATAGAACTATTGATTTAATAAATAAGACAAGAAGCTGGTACTTTGAAAAAACAAACAAAATAGACAAAGTACTGGTCAATCTAATTAAAAAAAGGAAGGAAGAAAAGCAAATTAACAGCATCAAGGATGAAAAGGGGATCTCACCTCCAATGAGGAGGAAATTAAGGCAATCATTAGAAATTACTTTGCCCAATTATATGGCAACAAATACACCAATTTAGGAGAAATGGATGAATATATACAAAAATACAAACTGCCTAGACTAACAGAAGAGGAAATAGAATTCTTAAATAATCCCATATCAGAAATTGAAATCCATCAAGCCATCAAAGAACTTCCTAAGAAAAAATCCCCAGGGCCTGATGGATTCACCTGTGAATTCTATCAAACATTCAGAGAACAGTTAACCCCAATACTATACAAACTATTTGACATAATAAGCAAAGAGGGAGTTCTACCAAACTCCTTTTACGACACAAACATGGTACTGATTCCAAAACCAGGCAGGTCAAAAACAGAGAAAGAAAAGTATAGGCCAATCTCCCTAATGAATATAGATGCAAAAATCTTAAATAGGATACTAGCAAAAAGACTCCAGCAAGTGATCAGAAGGATCATTCACCATGATCAAGTAGGATTCATACCAGGGATGCAGGGCTGGTTCAACATTAGGAAAACCATCCACATAATTGACCACATCAACAAGCAAACTAGCAAGAACCACATGATTATCTCAATAGATGCAGAAAAAGCCTTTGATAAAATACAACACCCATTCCTATTAAAAACACTAGAAAGCATGGGAATAGAAGGGTCATTCCTAAAAATAATAAACAGTATATATCTAAAACCAACAGCTAATATCATCTGCAATGGGGATAAACTAGATGCATTCCCAATAAGATCAGGAGTGAAACAAGGATGCCCATTATCACCTCTACTATTTGACATTGTACTAGAAACACTAGCAGTAGCAATTAGAGAAGATAAAGAAATTGAAGGCATCAAAGTAGGCAAGGAGGAGACCAAGTTATCACTCTTTGCGGATGACATGATGGTCTACTTAAAGAATCCTAGAGATTCAACCAAAAAGCTAATTGAAATAATCAACAACTTTAGCAAAGTTGCAGGATACAAAATAAACCCACATAAATCATCAGCTTTTCTATATATCTCCAACACAGCTCAGCAGCAAGAACTAGAAAGAGAAATCCCATTCAAAATCACCTTAGACAAAATAAAATACCTAGGAATCTACCTCCCAAGACAAACACAGGAACTATATGAACACAACTACAAAACACTCGCCACACAACTAAAAGTAGACCTGAACAAATGGAAAAACATTAACTGCTCATGGATAGGACGAGCCAATATAATAAAAATGACCATCCTACCCAAACTTATTTATCTATTTAGTGCCATACCCATTGAACTACCAAAATACTTCTTCACTGATTTAGAAAAAACCATAACAAAGTTCATTTGGAAGAACAAAAGATCAAGGATATCCAGGGAAATAATGAAAAAAAACACATACGATGGGGGCCTTGCAGTCCCTGACCTAAAACTATATTACAAAGCAGCAGTCATCAAAACAATTTGGTACTGGCTAAGAAACAGAAAGGAAGATCAGTGGAATAGACTGGGGGAAAGCGACCTCAGCAAGACAGTATACGATAAACCCAAAGATCCCAGCTTTTGGGACAAAAATCCACTATTTGATAAAAACTGCTGGGAAAATTGGAAGACAGTGTGGGAGAGACTAGGAATAGATCAACACCTCACACCCTACACCAAGATAAATTCAAAATGGGTGAGTAACTTAAACATAAAGAAGGAAACCATAAGTAAATTGGGTAAACACAGAATAGTATACATGTCAGACCTTTGGGAGGGGAAAGGCTTTAAAACCAAGCAAGATATAGAAAGAATCACAAAATGTAAAATAAATAATTTTGACTACATCAAACTAAAAAGCTTTTGTACAAACAAAACCAATATAACTAAAATCAGAAGGGAAACAACAAATTGGGAAAAAAATCTTCATAGAAACCTCTGACAAAGGTTTAATTACTCATATTTATAATGAGCTAAATCAATTGTACAAAAAATCAAGCCATTCTCCAATTGATAAATGGGCAAGGGACATGGATAGGCAGTTCTCAGATAAAGAAATCAAAACTTTTAACAAGCACATGAAGAAGTGCTCTACATCTCTTATAATCAGAGAGATGCAAATCAAAACAACTCTGAGGTACCACCTCACACCTAGCAGATTGGCTAACATGATAGCAAAGGAAAGTAATGAATGCTGGAGGGGATGTGGAAAAGTAGGGACATTAATTCATTGCTGGTGGAGTTGTGAACTGATCCAACCATTCTGGAGGGCAATTTGGAACTATGCCCAAAGGGCGACAAAAGAATATCTACCCTTTGACCCAGCCATAGCACTGCTGGGTCTGTACCCCAAAGAGATACTGGACAAAAAGACTTGTACAAAAATATTCATAGCTGCGCTCTTTGTGGTGGCCCAAAACTGGAAAACGAGGGGATGCCCATCAATTGGGGAATGGCTGAACAAACTGTGGTATATGTTGGTGATGGAGTACTATTGTGCTAAAAGGAATAATAAAGTGGAGAAGTTCCATGGAGACTGGAACAACCTCCAGGAAGTGATGCAGAGCGAGAGGAGCAGAACCAGGAGAACATTGTACACAGAGACTAATACACTGTGGTATAATCGAACGTAATGGACTTCTCCATTAGTGGCGGTGTCATGTCCCTGAACAACTTGCAGGGATCCAGGAGAAAAAAACACCATTCATAAGCAAAGGATAAACTATGGGAGTGGAAACACCGAGGAAAAGCAACTGCCTGAATACAGAGGTTGAGGGGACATGACAGAGGACAGACTCTAAATGAACACTCTAGTGCAAATACTATCAACAAAGCAATGGGTTCAAATCAAGAAAACATCTAATGCCCAGTGGACTTACGCGTCGGCTATGGGGGGTGGGGGGGAGGAAAAGAAAATGATCTTTAACGAATAATGCTTGGAAATGATCAAATAAAATATATTTTTAAAAAAAAAGAAAAAAAAAGAAAAAAAGAAAAAAAAGAATGTAACTCAGCTTGTTCCAGTAAGGTGAAGTGGAAAAATGGATTGAGTAGATTGAAGAACTCTAAGAGGTTAGGGTATTTGACAGAGAATTAACATGAATTTTGCAGCTCCCAATCATGAGGGCAGGAGTTAAGATGGCAAGGAAAATGGTGAACCAAGTAAATAACACTTTGAGAAAGGAAGGAGAATCTGGAAGCCAAAAGACAATAGCCACAATGACCCAGATTAAGTGATAAATTTTAAGGATGAACTTGACCTAGATCATACAGCTAGCGTCAATACTAGTATTTGAACTCAAGTGTCTTGGCTCTAGTTGAAACTAATTTGTATGGAGATGATAATTGAACTAATGGAAGCTGGTGTGATGATAATTTCAGTAAAAAAATTTGTAGCAATGTGAATTTATAGGATTACCTATTTAGTGCTCCAAGGAATCTAGGAGATTATATTGTCCAACATAGGTTTACAAAGGTTAAGTGACTTACCCAAAGTCATATATGGCAGTCCTGCTTTGAAACTTTTTGGTTCACCCAGTTATTTTGGAGTGTTTCTTTCCAAGTTCAAGTGAGTCCTTAATTCTTTGCTTTGTAGAGGAAGTATCTAGTTCTTATGGAGGCATATGGGCAACAATTTCCTATTTTTGGCTTTTTCCATGAGGGATCTGGCCATAGTTTTAAAGCATTTATGGTTAATCCCTTCTATCATTTCTTATAGCATAATAGTAATCCATTACATTCATATGATATTATCAGTTTAGCCATTCTCAGTTCTGTACTAGAACAAAAAAAAATGCTACAAATATTTTTGTACTTGATGAGTCAGGAAGACCTGAGTTCAGATATGATATCAAATATTCACTAACTGTATAACTCTCTAGACAAGTCACTTAACCTCTGCTGTCTCAGTTTCCCCATCTATAAAATGGGGATAATAATATCCCCCATTTTCCAGGGTTTTTGTGAGGATCAGATAAGGTAATACCTGTAAGATGCTTTGCAAATCTTAAGTTGATATATAAATGCTGGTTATCATCATTATTATAATGTAGGCCTACTAATGGTATAATTAGATCAAAGGGTATGATCAAAGGTTCCTTATTACTTTATGGAATTTTTTTTAAAAACCCTTACCTTCCGCCTTAGAATCAATACTATGTATTGGTTCCAAAGCAGAATGGTAAGGGCTAGACAATGGGAGTTAGGCGACTTGCCCAGAGTCATACAGCTAGGAAGTGTCTGAGGCCAGATTTGAAACTAGGACCTCCCATCTCTAGGCTTGGCTTTTAACCCACTGAGCTACCCAGCTGTCCCCCTTTACAGAATTTTTGAAAGAATTAGCAACTTAACCAGCAGTTTATTAATAGACCTGTTTTTCCATAGCCCCTCTAACATTTGTCACTTAACTTTTATTGTGAGGGGTAAATTTAGGGGGTTTTGACTAATATATTATACTAATGGCACCAGGGATTAATTCAATCCCAATAAAAATACTCAAGTCAGTTTGGGAATTTTATGGTGATTTAATTAATATAGAGGGAAGGAATTAAGAAGAAAGAGGGGAAAGGGTATAAGATTTCTCCCCCCTAGCCTAAGCCAAGGGAAGTTCCAAGACCTCAGCCAAGAGTCCTCCTCTGAGATGAGGGGCCTCCTAGCATTTTAAGAGGTAAAGGAAAAAAAGAATCAGCCTAAACTCAGATGGAGCTCAGGGAAGACACCTCACCTGACCCATGCTACTGAGCTTCTCCCAGTCACCTCACCAAGGACGCTCACCACCAAACCTGGACAAGAGCTGCAAGCATGCCAAGACGCCCAGCACACTACCAAGAGCCATGTCTAACCTGAGAAAGAGCCCCAGAGAGAGGAAGTGACACGAAATATATAGACCATTCTTTATACATCACTTCCTGTGTCTCACATGTACCAATGGTAGCTTAAGCTTGGCTTAGGACAGCCCAGGGGGTGTATCAGTTGTTTTCTTATTTGTCACTTGCTAGCACATGTCGGTCATGGGCCATACCTCCTCAACACTTAATCCTTAAATAGGGGTGTTTACATTCCTTTTTGTTGGGATTTTTAAAATTAATCAGGGTGTAGAAAATCTAAAATTCACATTATGCCAACTTTGCCAATCTGATGTATATGAAGTAAAAACTCAGAGTTGCTTTTTAATTTTCATTATATTAGCTCAGTCTTTCTAGTAACAAATATTTAATTATTTAGGTCTGTCTTTTTTATAAAGAGTTTTATAGTTAATATGATAGGGGCTATATTTGAATACAATATAGGAACATCTTGGTAAATGGCATAAGTATGCCTTAGTAAGTAGACTTCTAAATATTTTATACATTCTCTGGGGTTTTTTGTAACAATATAATCTTTATTTTATTTTAATAACAAATTTCCACATAAGTTTTCCAAAGTTATATGATTCAAGTTGTCTCCCTCCCTTCTTCTCCCTCCACCCTCCCACTCCCTGGAGTTGACAAACAATTCAATTTAGGTTATATATGTATTATCTCTGTGGTTATTTAAAATGGAATTTTACCTTCTTTTTCTTCCTCCTAGGTTTTGTTGGTAATATAGACAAATCATGATGATTTATATGGATTTATTATTTATTTTACATGTTTTTACTTATTTCCACTTAATTTTTTTAGTTGACTTAAGGCTCTTAAAACATTGTCATTTGTAAAATAAAATTATAATTTTGTTTCATCTTTGCATATGCTTGCTTATTCTCAATTTCTTTTTCTTGTCTTATTGCTCTATTTGGCATTTTTACCTAGCTGATAGTAAGTTTACAAAATCTTTGCTTGACTCCAGGTCTTATTGGAACAGCTTCTACTGTATCCCTGTTACACATTATCCTCTGTCTTGATTTTAGATAGATACTCTTTACCATTTAAGGAAGGCCAGTTATTCATTCATTTTCTAGTTGTTTTTGTAAACAGTAATACGTATTGACTCTTGTCAAAAGCTTTTCTGTAATCTATTGATGTGATGTGATTTTGCTATTAATATGATCTGATATATTGGTAGTTTCCTTTATATTCAACCAATTGTGTGTTCTTGGTATAAATTGAGGCTAGTCATATTATATAATTTTGTTAATATGTTGCTTTCTAAAAAATTTTTGTGTCAGTGTTTGTTAAGGATGTTGATTTATAATTTTCTTTATTTTGAATCTTCCTGGTTTAGGAATTGAGATCATATTTGTATTATAAATAGAATTTGGAAGCATTCCTTCCTTTTCTTTATTTGCAAGCAGTTAATCTAATATTTGAATTGTTCTTTAAATGCTTTATTTGAATTCAGCTGTAAATATATCTGGGCCTAGGTTTTTTCTTTGGAAATTCATTTATGATTTTTTCTTTTTTGAGATCAGGTTATTTAAATTATCTGCTTCTTGTTCTTTTAATCTGGATATTTTATATTTTTGTAAATATTCATCTATTCACTTAATTTATTGGTTTTCTTGGCATATATTTTGTCAGAATAGTTAATAATAATTTCCTTTATTTCTGCGTTTGTTGTGAATTTTCCTTTTACTTTCTTATGTTAGTATATTTCTTTTTAAAATAAAATCAGTTAATGGCTTATCCATTTTCTTCCCCCCCCCCCCCCAAAAAATACAGCTTTTAGTTTTTAATCTGTTTTTTTTTAACTTGGATTTTTTTTTTCAGAATTTCTATTTTGGGTGCCAGATTATTTATTATAAAGCAATAATCACCAAAACTATTTAATACTAGTTAAAAGTAGAAGATCAGTGGAACAGATTGGATAAAGAAGAATCAGAATCTATCCATCTTTATTACCCTATTGAGTTGAATAAACCAAAAAATACTGAGGAAAAACTTCTGGGAAAACTGGAAAGCAGTTTAACAGAAAGTAAGATTAAACTAGAGTTGTTAGCATTTTGTTATGTACCCCTTTAAGTGTTTAGGGACTCCTCCTGAGAATATTTTTGAATTTGTTTTTAACCCCTACTTTCTGTCTTAGAATGAATACTAAGTATTGGTTCCAAGGCAAAAGAGCAGTAAGGGCTAAGCAATTGGGGTTAAGTGACTTGCCCAGGTCACATAGCTAGGAAGTATCTGAGGCCAGATTTTAACCCAGGACCTCCCATCTCCAGGCCTGGTTCTCATCTACTGAGCCACTTAGCTGTCCCTAAGAATAATGTTTTTAAATTCATAAGATAAAATTCAGAGGATAAAAGAGGAAAACAGTTTATCTTGAAATAGTTATCAAAACAAATTTTTAAAATAAATTCAGACACCAAGTTAAGAAATTCAGATTTTGACTATCATCTCATATCATATATCACAGTAACCTATAAGACCTTTAAAATAAATTCATGACTTTTAGTTTCTGAGATCACATTCAAAATAATTAGAAGACAAGAAGATGGAGTACCTTTTCCAAACATAGCTGGTAGAAAGTTTCTTAACTAAACAAAGGGTAGATTGATTACAAAAGATAAAGCAGGTCATTTTACAGGATGAATTAACAAGAAATTGAAATACTTTTGCATGACAAAATAAATGCAACTAGGATGAAGGAAGTTGGTAATTGAAAGGAGAGGAAGGAATTTTTTTATCACATATTTCCTTTAGCAATCTGTTAGCCAAAGTACACAGGAAATGAACATAAATTGGTAAGACTAAGAACTATTCTCTAATATATAAATGGTTAAAGGATATGAACAAATTGTTCCTAGAAGAATTACCAAATTACTAAGATAAAAGCAAATTAAAACAACTCTGATATTTTACCCCATACCCAGCAAATTGGCAAGTAACGACCAGATGGGAATAGGCAATGTTCAAGGAGTTGAATAAAGACAATCAAAACTTCACTGGAGCTATCATTTTGTCTAACAACTTTTTAAAGTAATTTGAAATTATCAGTACATTATAAAGGAGTAATTATCAAAACTATGTGGTACTGGATAAGAAGTAGAAAGATAGATCACTGGGACAGAAAAGACATTCAACAAATTGTAATACTAAAGAATATAGTACCCTTGAATTTGATCAAATTATAGATCCAAGTTTTGGGGATAAGAACTATCTGATAAAAAATGTTGAGATAATTGGAAAACAATTTGGCAGAGATGTTAAATATTTTACAACATTCACTAAGATAAAGCTCAAAATGAATACATGATTTAGATATAAAAGGAGATATCATAAGCAAATTAGAAGAACAGGGAACATATTTCCCATCAGATTTATGGATGAGAGGAATTTGATTTACAAGAAATGGAAAGCACATGAGATGTAAATTTTTTTAATTACATTAAATTTAAAATTTTCTATACAAATAAAACTAATATTGCCAAGAGTCTAGGAAGCAAATTTTATAGATAGTTTCTTGGATAGAAGTCTCATATCTAAAATATATAAAACTGTCAAATTTTGAAGAAATGTTCTAAACTTCTACTGATCAGAGAAATGCAAATCAAAACAGTTTTGCCCTATCTCACACTTATCAGATTGGCTAAAATGATCAAAGAGAAAAATGACATGTTGAAGGGGATATGGAAAAATGGAGACACTAACACTGTTGGTGGAACTGGAAACTGAGCCATCCATTTTGGATAACAATTTTGAATTATGCCCAGAGAGTTATAAAACTGTGTATAACTTTAGACCCAGCAATGGTTGCTGGGTCTGTTTCCCAAGAAGATTAGGGAAAAAGGATAAGAACTTATATGTTCCAAGGTATTTATAGCGGCTCCCCTTTGGTGGCAGAGAATTGGAAATTGAGGGAATGTGCATCAGGGAATGGAAGGACAAATTGTCGTATATGATTGTGATGAAATACTACTGTTCTGTAAGAAACAAGCAGGTTAATTTTTTATAAAAACTTGAAAAGACTTACATGAAATAATAAAGAGTAAAACATAGAATCAAGAGAACATTATATACAGCTATAGAATTATTTGAAGAATAACTTGTAAGAATTTATATTTAAGTTTTTATGCTAATATGAAAGTTCTAAAGAAATATGATAATATGGAAATAGGTCTTGACCCATGTAAAACCCGGTAGAATTGTGCATTGGCTATGGGAGGGAGTTGGAGGTGGGGGGGAAGAACATGATTTTTGTAATACTGGAAAAATACTCTAAATTAATCTATTAAATAAAATGAAATAATAAAAAAATAAAGTAATATTATGGTCACCAATTTAAAAAATTAACTCTTAAGTCAAGAGTCTATTATCTCTAATTTAGTTTAATAGAGATATAGTAAAAGAGAGAAATGTAGGAAGGAAGTAGAAAGTGTTGCCTAGCTAGATACCCTATAATTTCTCTCCAGAGAAGTCCAGCTCACCATCTGACATGGGCTTTCAAGTCCCGATCTCCATGTGGAGTCGTGGTAGTCTCTTAAGCCAGGAGTCCCAGTGGTGTCTTCAGCAAGGGTTCCACCAGCACAGTCTTCTCTAGGAAAGGAAGACCTCTCTGGAACCAATCTCTCCAGAAGCCAGGAAGGGAAGGACAGCTACTCACCCAGCAAGCCAATGCAGGATCCAGGGAAAGATTCTCTTCCTTCAGTTTAGCTCACTAAAGCAGAGTGCCCAAAGACAAACTCCAAAGGAAAAGTTTAAAGGAGAAGCCTCTTTGATAGGAAGTTCAGGACTTTTTATAGTGACAGTAGCCTTTTGAGGTGTGAGCTTACTCTAGTAAGTGACTCATGAATTCTCTTACTTAGTGTTAAATAGGAGTGCTTTGAGTTCTTGATTTGCTTAGCTAAAAATAGTGTAATAATTAAAATAGTGGAAGAGACATAAACTGTAGCAGTTAAAAGAGTGTTTGGCTTAAATTATGACCGTGGGAAATATGGTTTCAAGAGAGTGTCTTGTTTTAAATCAAATATAAGGTGGTCGCCAGGGCAAAATTCCCAATTATTCAATATACCCAAGTCAGCTGGGTTTTATAGAGATTTTAATTAATACAAATGAGGAATTAAAGAAAGGGAGAGAGAGAGAAAAAGGAAATAATGAGAAAAAGATAGGCCGGCCCTGGCCAACCCAGGCCCAAGCCCTAAGAGAAAGATCAGTCAGTCTTTTATCCACTCACCACAAGATTTGTCCAAGCAAGGATTCTAGTGTTCAGAGAGATACCAGTTCAGCTTTGGCCAGCTGCCATCTCCCGAGAGAGTTCCTCGGAGACTCCTTTTGGGACTCCTCAGAGGGAGTTCCAGCCAGAGTCTTCTGAGGCTGTCCCGAGAGTCAGCTTTTCATCTCCTTTTAAAGGGAATTTTCTCCTATGTCACCTCCCCTAAGTTCTCACATCTACAGTGGACATTTTCCAAAGGACAGACCATTCTTAATTCACACCTAAGAAGGCTTGAACTTTTGATTAAGTTCACACCTGAAAAAACTCTGAGTAAGTTTCTCACCTCTTTGCTCCTTATAAATTCACAAGTTGCCTGACCTTTATAGGTACTTAGCACCCTTTTGTATTAGATCTAAAAATAGGCACAGCTTAAGAACTTTTGCCTTACTATAAGTATGGGTTTAAGTATGTTTCATTGTTCAGCAAGGAGTTTCTTCCCCTAAAGCAGGCTTAAGTAGGGGTGGAGTAGAGGTCTCACATTCCTGATCTAAGTTCCTTCATTGTTTAAAATGGGGAATGGTCTTAACCAAATCTAATGAAGTAGGGTCTGAGAATTTTTAAGGTTCACAATAGGTAAAGCCTCCCTGCAGCGAGAAGCTTTATGGTAGGAAAATAAAAAAGGGATAGAAGTTTTGGATCCCGCAAAGGGCATGAAGGAGCCAAGCTTTTGAGATGTCAATAATGAGTCAGTAATCAAATATTATTAATATTTGGGAGCCGCAGCAATGCTCCGATCAATGGATGTCACTGAAAGGCTATTTTCCGCCCAGAGATCCCCTTTAACACTACACTGGTCAAAGATGATATAGCTCAGCTGGGAGAATGAATAGAGGCTAATAGAAATAGAGAATGCTAGGCATTAGCATTGGAAAAGAAAGAGAGAGACACACCCGGCCGAAGGCCAGGCCTCAGGTAAAGATAGAGAGGAGAGAGAAAGGTGGTGGTAGCAAACCTGTAGCTCCTCCAAAGAGAAGAAGGAGGAGCTGAAGAAGAAGAGGGAGAAGAAGGAGAAGAGGAGGAGCTGTCCATGGCTTTCCAATTTATTGTCTATGCAAATGAACTCAATACATATTGATAAGTTACACAATGCCTCAATACATATAGATGAGTTACCTAGTGTATTGCCATTGGATAATTGCAAATCGCGACAAGGTGAAGGGTGGAGTTTTTATCCTCAGGTGAGTGAGACAAAAGGAAGCAGGGTTTTCACGCCCTAACTTTAGCCACGCTGGGAAAGAGTTCATTGCCATGCGCAGAATGGCCATGTGCCCATTCACAAACCTTGTCTCTTTATAATACCTATGGGCTGGACTGCAACAATAGGCAAGGGGATAGTTGATCCTATCTTCACACTTGTGAAGAGAATGAACTGAAAAATAGAAACAGAAAAGACACAAATTATATATGGGTGTGTTTTTTTTTTCAAAAAGAAGTTTGTTTTTCTTTTTCCTTTGTTGTTTTTTAAATTTATTTATTTAGCATATTTTCCATGGTTACATGATTCATGTTCTTTCATTCCTCTCTTCCCTCCCCCCTCCAAGAGCTGATGAGCAATTCCACTGCGTTATACATGTATCATTGTTCAAAACCTATTTCCATAATTTTAATATTTGCAAAAGAGTGATCCATTGAACCATGTGATTGATCATATATTTTTCTTCTGCATTTCTACTTCCACAGTTCTTTCTCTGGCTACGGATAGCATTCTTTCTCATAAGTTCCTTAGAATTGTCCTGAGTCATTTCATTGCTATGAGTAAAGAAGTCCATTACATTTGATCATGCCATAATATTTCAGTTTCTTTGTATAATGTTCTCCTAGTTCTGATCATTTCACTCTGCATCAGTTCCAGAGGTCTTTCCAATTCATTTGGAAATCCTTCAGTTCATCATTCCTTACAACACAGTAATATTCCATCACCATCAGATACCACAATTCGTTCAGCCATTCCCTAATAGAGGGACACCCCCTCATTTTCCAATTTTTTGCCACTATAAAAAGTGCAGCTATAAATATGTTCGTACAAGTCTTTTTCCTTATTATCTCTTTGGGGTACAAACCAGCAGTGGTGTTGCTGGATCAAAGTGTATACAGTATTTTAAATCTCTTTGGGCATAGTTCCAAATTGCCTTCCAGAATAGTTTAAATTCACAACTCCATAAGCAATGCATTAGTATTCCAATTTTGCCACATTTATTCTTTTCCTTTACTATATTAGCCAATCTGCTAGGTGTGAAGTGGTACCTCATGTTATTTTTATTTGCATTTCTTGAATTATGAAAAAATTTAGAACACGGTTTTGATTTCTTTACCTGAAAATTGCCTATTCATGTCCCTTTGCCCATTTATCAATTGGGGAATGGCTTGATTTTTTGTGCAATTGACGTAGCTCCTTTTAAATCTGAGAAATTAGATATTTGTCAGAAGTTTTTGTTATAAAATTCTTTTTACCAATTTGTTACTTCCCTTCTAATTTTGGTTGCATTGGTTTTATTTGTACAAAAACTTTTTTTAATTTAATGTATTTAAAATTATTCATTTTACATTTTTATAATGTTCTCTATCTCTTGCTTGGTCTTAAATTGTTTCCTTTCCCATAGATCTGATGGGTATACTATTCTATGTTCACCTAATTTATTTATGATTTCACTCTTTATATTTAAATCCTTTAACCATTTTGAATTTTCTTGGTGTTATAGGGTGTGAGGCATTGATCTAAACCTAAATTCTCCCATACAGTTTTCCAATTTTCTTAGCAAATTTTGTCACATAGTTGGTTCTTGTCCCAAAAGCTGTGATCTTTGGGTTTATCAAATACTATCTTGCTGACATCATTTATCCCAAGTCTATTCCATTGATCTATCCTTCTATCTCTTAACCGGTACCATATTGTTTTGATGATCACTGCTTTATAGTATGGTTTAAGATCTGTTACTGCTAAACCTCAGTACTTTACTTTTTTTTTCTTTAATTCCCTTGATATTTTTTATCATTTGTTCTTCCAAATGAATTTTGTTATAATTTTTTTCTAATTCTATAAAAAAAGCTTCTTATTAGTTTGATAGGTATGGCACTGAATAAGTAAATTAATTTGGATAGGATTGTCATTTTTATTATATTAACTCATCCTACCCATAAGCAATTAATGTTTTTCCAATTATTTAGACATAGTTTTAATTGTGTGAAGTGTTCTTTAGTTGTGTTCATATAATTCTTGTATTTGTCTTGGCAAATAGATTCCTAAACATTTTATATTTGTCTAGAGTGATTTTACTTATTTATTTTTTTAAAACCCTTACCTTCCATATTGGAGTCAATACTGTGTATTGGCTCCAAGGCAGAAGAATGGTAAGGGGTAGGCAATGGGGGTCAAGTGACTTGCCCAGGGTCGCACAGCTAGGAAGTGTCTAAGGCCAGATTTGAACCTAGGACCTCTCATCTCTAGGCCTAGCTCTCAATCCACTGAGCCATCCAGCTGCCCCCTCTAGAGTGATTTTAAGTGGAGTTTCTCTTTCTAATTCCTGCTGCCGAATTTTCTTGGAAATATATAAAAATGCTGATGATTTATGTGAGTTTATCTTGTACCCTGCAACTTTGCTGTAGTTGTTAATTATTTCCACTAGTCTTTTAATTGATTTTTTTGGATTCTGTAGGTATGCCATCATATCATCTGCAAAGAGTGATAGTTTAATCTTCTCATTGCCTTTGTCCCTTCTATTTCTTTTTCTTCTTTAATTGCTACCACATGTTTCAAGTACACTGTTAACTAATAGAGGATAGTAGATAAATGTGGATAAATAATAGATGATAATGGATATCCTTGCTTCACTTCTGATCTTATTGGGAAGGCTTCTAACTTATCCCCATTGCAGATGATACTTGATGATTTTAAATATATACTGTTTATTATTTTTAGGGAAAGCCCATCTTTTCCTATACTTTCTGGTGTTTTCAATAGGAATGGGTTTTGTATTTTGTCAGAGACTTTTTCTGCATCTGTTGAGATAATCATTTGATTTTTGTTGGTTTGGTTATTGATATGGTCAATTATGTGGTTTTCCTAATATTAAGCCATCCTTTCATTCCTGGTATAAATCCCACCTTTTCATAGTGAATAATCCTCCTGATAACATACTGTAGTCTTTTTGCTAGTATTCTATTTAAGATTTTTGCATCTATGTTCATTAAGGAGATGATCTGTAGTGTTCTTTCTCTGTTTTTGCTCTGCCTGGCTTTGGAATCAGTACCATATTTGTGTCAAAAAAGGTGTTTAGTAAAGCTGCTTCTTTGCTTATTTTGTCAAATAGTTTGAATAGTATTGGGATTAGTTGTTCTTTAAATGTTTGCTAGAATTCACTTCTGAATCCATCTGGTCCTGGGGATTTTTTCTTAGTGAGCTCCTTGATGTTCAATTTCTTTTTCTGAAATGGGAGTGTTTTAAGTATTCCATTTCCTCTTTTGTTAATCTAAGCAGTTAATATTTTTGTAAATATTCACCCATTTCACCTAGTTTGTTATATTTATTGCCACATGATTGGGCAAAATAACTCTTAATGATCACCTTAATTTCCTCTTCTTTAAAGGTGAAATTACCTTTTTCATCTTTAATACTGTTAATTCGATTTTCTTCTTTCTTTTTTAAATTAGATTAATCAGTACTTTAAGTTATTTTTTTCAAAGTACTGACTCCTAGTTTTATTTATTAGTTCACTTGTTTTTTTACTTTCAATTTTATTAATTTTGCCTTTGGTTTTTAGGATTTCCAATATAGTTTTTATTTGGGGATTTTTAATTTGTTCTCTTTCTAGTTTAAGTTGTATGCCCAGTTCATTGGTTTGTTCTCTGATTTGTTGATGTATGCACTGAAGGATGTAAATTTTCCCCTAAGTACTGCTTTTACTATATCCCATCAATTTTGATATGTTGTTTCCTCATTGTTACTTTCTTCAGTGAAATCAGTAATTGTTTCTTTGATTTGCTCTTTGACCCACCTGTTTTGAAGAATTAGATTATTTAGTTATCAATTAACTTTAAATTTGCCTTTCATAAGTCCTTGTTATAATTTTTATTGCATTATGATCTGAAAATTTTCATGTATTATTTCTGCTTTCCTATATTTGTTTGTAATGTTTATATTCCCTAGTACATGGTCAATCTTTGTATATCTGCCATGTGCTGCTGAAAAGAGGGTATATTCCTTTTTATCCTTATTTATTTTTCTCCAGTTATCTATTAGCTCTAATTTTTCTAACATTTCATTCACTTCCTTTACTTCCTTCTTATTTATTTTCTGATTCAATTTGTCTAGTTCTCGTAGAGGAAGGTTGAGGTCCCCCACTTAAATGGTTTTACTATCTATTTCCTCCTTAAGCTCTTTTAGTTTCTCCTTTAGAAATCTGGATGCTATACCATTTGGTGCATATATGTTGAGTACTGATATTTCTTAATTTTTTATACTACCTTTCATCAAAATGTAATTACCTTCCTTATTTCTTTTAATCAAATCTATTTTTACTTTAGTTTTGTCTGAGATCATAATTCTACTCCTGCCTTCTTTGTATCATTTGCAGCCCAGTAAATTATTGTCCAATCTCTTATCTTTACCCTGTGTATGTCTACCTGCCTCAAATGTGTTTCTTATAGACAACATATGGTAGGATTCTGGTTTTTAATCTATTTCACTATCCACTTCCTTTTTATGGGTGAGTTCATCCCATTTGCATTCACAGCTATGATTATTTCCTGCATTTTCCCTCCATTTTGACTTCTTCCTTACCCTCCCCTTTAGCTTTTTTGCTTTTAATTAGTCTCCCCCTTTCCCCTCTCTAATGTTACTCTCCTTCCCACCTCCTCTTTTATTATTATTCTCCTTTTACTATAGTGCCTTCTAAAAGACCCCCCCATGTCTCCCTCCATTGTATTGCTCCCCTCCCCACCAGCCTGTTTATTGCCCATCTAATTCTCTATAGCACACCATACAATTCTCTGCCCCAATGGATCTGACCATTCTTCCCTCTCTGAGTCAATTTCAATATGCATAAGATTTAAGTATTACCTTTCTCCAACCTCTTCCTCCCATCCATTGTATTGGTCTTCTGCCCCCCCCACCTCAGTGAGCTTCTTTATGAAATATATATTTGCCCCATTTTATCTCTTTTCCCTCTTCTCTTAGTATTATCCTCTTTTTACCTCTAGTTTTTTTTTTCTTGACATATCATCCTATATAGTTTACTACCATACCCTCTAAGTATACTTCTTCTAGCTATTCTGATGATGATAACAATTTTTATAAGTTACCAATATCATCTTTTCATATGGGAATACAAATCATTTGACCTCATTGAGTCCCTTAAAATTTTTTACTTCTTTCTTAATTGCCTTTTTGAGATTCTCTTGAGTTCTTTATCTGGGCATCAAATTTTCTGTTTAAGTCTGGTCTTTTCTTCATGAATGCTTGGAAATCTTCTGTTTTATTAAATGACCATACTTTCCCCTGCAAGAATATAGTCAATTTTGCTAAATAGTTGATTCTTGGTTGTCAACCCAGTTCTCTTGCTTTCTGGAATATCATATTCCATGTCTTTTGTCCTTCAGTGTGGATGCAGCAAGTTCCTTGTAATCCAGACTATGGCTCCATGATACCTGAAATCCTGTGATATAATAGGATATAATAATAATTCTAAGAATATCAGCAAGGGCTAGGCAATCAGGATTAAGTGAGTTCAGATTTGAGCTCAGGTCCTCCTGACTCTAGGAAAATTTTCCCCCTAAAAAATGTGAATTGCCTCAGGTCCTAGAAGAGTTAAAAAAGAAATTTACTAAAACAAAGTAAGAGTTTAAAGGAAAAAAGAAAAGAAATCCTATGTTATAGCAGATGAAGTTATTCAGGCAAATAATTATGCCGTGGTAAATTAAAGATTATAATTACTGTAAAAAAAGAAAGAGTGAAAAATAGAATGAAAAATTCTGAGGCAGGAAAAATCACTTTTAGCTGAGGGACAGAGAAACACAAAAGATAAAGTAGAGGAATCAGCATCTTTCTTGGAACATTATGGGGGATGAGAGGGTGGGATAGGACTTTAGGTACAGATTAGAAGGCTGACACATTGTAGACAAGATAGATGATACAAATAAATACCTGTGGTAAATGAGACAGAAGAATGAAGATCATGAAGAACTGAACCAAGATGGCTAAGTAAAGGTAGAATTTGAGCGCTCTCAAATTCTCCTCCAAATGTTAATGCCTTAAAATGAATTTTGAAGTGGCAGAACCATCAAAAGAATGTGAAACAATTTTATAATATTTAAAACCATGAGGCTGTTTGTAGCTTAATAACTTTATTAAATCATCGTCGTCGTCATCGTCATTGTCGTAGTAGTAGCAGTAGTAGCAGTAGTAGCAGTAGCAGTAGTAGTAGTAGTAGTAGTAGCAGCAGCAGTAGTAGTAGTAGTAGTAGTAGTAGTAGTAGTAGTAGTAGTAGTAGTAGTAGTAGTAGTAGTAGTAGTAGTAGTACTGGTAGGTAGTAGTAAAGAGAAGGAAAAGTAGGAGAGAGGTAGAGAGATACTTAGCTTTCTATTCTATTGGCAGCCACAATGAGCCTGAAGCTAAACTCCAACAAGGGTCCCCTCAGCTCTTCCACGCACACACCAAAGACTTCCTGAAGGTCTCCCCTAATAAGCTTTTTTTTTCCCCATCCATTAACTCTCATACATCACATCTCAGGAACCAATCATAGATTCTTAATTTGCCTGGGCTACCCAGGGGGGCAGTGCCTGTGGAATCAGTTTCCTGTCTCATTGGTTCCTGGGTTCCTTAACTACCTTTCTCTGAGGTCTTCTCTATACCTGAATTTACTCAGTGGTCTTTAACCTCCACATCACTGAAAGATGATGTTTAAAAAAAATTTTTTTTAAAGCGACACTTCCGAGAGAAATTTGCTTCCAGCAATCCCCCTGTGATTCTGTCATTGCTGATGGAGTTGTGAATTGATCCAACCATACTAGAGGGCAATTTGGAACCATGCCCAAAGGGCGATAAAAGACTGTCTCCTCTTTGATCCAGCCATCGCACTGCTGGGTTTGTACCCCAAAGAGATAATAATAAGGAAAAAGACTTGTACAAGAATATTCATAGCTGCGCTCTTTGTGGTGGCAAAAAATCAGAAAATGAGGGGATGCCCTTTGATTGGGGAATGGCTGAACAAATTGTGGTATATGTTGGTGATGGAATACTATTATGCTCAAAGGAATATAAAGTGGAGGAATTCCATGGAGACTAGAACAACCTCCAAGAATTGATGCAGAGTGAGAGGAGCAGAACCAGGAAAACACTGTACACAGATACTGATACACTGTGGTAGAATCGAATATAATGGAGTCCTCCATTAGTGGCAATGAAATGAGGAACCTATGAGAAAAACCACTATCCACATCCAGAGGAAAAACTGTGGAAATAGAAACACCGAAGGAAAACAACTGCTTGAATACATGGGTTGAGGGGATATGGTTGGAGATGTAGACTCTGAATGAACATCCTAGTTTAAACAACAACATGGAACTAAGTTCTGATCAAGGTCACAAGTAACACCCAATGAAATAGTGTGATGGCTACAGGAAGAGTGGGTGGAGGGGAGGGACAGAAATAATGTGATTTTTGTAATCAAGGAATAATGTTCTAAATTTAAATGGGGGAAAAAACAAACAAAAAAAAATAAAAGAAATAAAATGAAATCTCCCCATTTGGGGTCTTTGGGAGATTGACATGCCTAGTCTTCCCAATGAATCATTTCACATAACTAGCTTATACATCTAAAGATTCCCTTACTAGAGATTTATAAAATATTGTACTTTACTTAGAAGGAAATATAACAATTTAGGGATAAGGAAAGAAAAGAAAAAATGATTGATAGACACATTGACAAAAAGCCAATTAGGGGAAACTCCCCTTTGGCATTTGAGTTTACGTTCAGAATAAATGATATGTTCAACCCCCTTCAGTTCATTTCATTAAATCTCAAACTTCACTCTGGATCTTCTGATGTAGTGTGTGGTTTCAATAGGCATCCCTATGGCACCTTCTCCAAAGAACCATTTTCCTGATTCAGATGTTGGTGATTTTGCTTTGTTTTGAAAATTGCTTTGAAAAATCTTAAACCTTGGATTTTAGGATAATTATACAACCCCCCCCCCCCCGAGGGTGTTGACCAACACTAGAATTACCCCAGTAGAGTTATGAGGTATATGAATTAATTCTCAAAAGAAAATACCCCCCTAAAAAGCCAAATAGAAGAGAAAAAAATTAAATTTGAGCAAAAAGATATATATGTGTTATATACATATATATATATATACATACACATATAAATATTATGTGTATAAAATTGAGTAAAAAAAGAACAAACCCATAATAGGTCCTTGAATTACCAGCAAGGCCCAATTAGGGTGAATAATGTCCTACAAGCCTACAGGACAATCGCAGCAATTTTGCACTTACCCGTTGGCAGCCAGGACTACAGAAAAATTGCCATATTATAAAAGAGAAGGTGATTCCTTGGTCTGATTTTACCTTTAATCCCAGGGAATGAGGAGCCAAAATAAAATCCAACATCAGGTACTTATAGGAACCTGGCACAGGGAAGTCCAGTATCTGAATTTGTCAAATAGCTGCTTCCTGATTCTCATGAATCCTCCAGGGATTGTTTGTCTCCTTGACCTTATGCTTCTTTGCACTATGCAGTGGCTCTCTTGTGATCCCTTCTTCTGAAATCAGACACAATTTTTAAAGTCCCATAATACTTATCAATCATGGCAAGTTTCCATAATCTAAAGCTTTTGGGTATGTATTGGTATTAGGACTAATAGATATTTTAAACTTATTCTTCAAAATAAAAAACATTAATACTGATTCCCTGTGTTCAAGTACAAAAAAATAAAAATAAGAAAAGAGAAAAAAATCAAATACCCTATTTTAAATATAAAGAAAAACAACAATAAAAACAAAAAATCACGGAATTCATAGTTCACATTTTATGTGACAGTGTGTCAGCCAAACAGAGGCACAACACAAAGGTTTCTCACTCAGAAGCAAGCTCTGTTTCCTTTCTAACTTGGCCATAGATTCACAGTGTGAGTGTATATAATTTTTTCACCAGGTAAAAATTTGTTATAAACAGTAGTATTACAACGAATGCAGATTCTAAGTACCACAATCCCCAAAATTATAAACATAAGAAGAGGGTACAAATAAAGCAGATGTAACAGAACATATATCTAATAGCCAAAATATAGTAACTGAAAGTGATATTGTATAAGAGAATACTTTAGATTAGATTAATACGTAAACTTAAAAACAAAATCAAATCTTAAAACAAATAAACAGCAAATACAATATATGTGACAATATATAGTCAATCGATGTCTGTAGAAGGTACTTGTTTAACATGTGAGCAATGAATCTATGAGTCCTTTTCTCCAATTTTGATAGCTGTTGGAGTGGTTCGCTGGAAATTATATGCACCTTGTCTCCTGGGTGTAGATCTTTATTTTAAATTGAATTACATAGACTTCTTCACTACAGGGAGAGGAATAGACTGAAACAACATCAGTAAGGCAGTAGAGTCTAAAAAGGCTTAAAATTCACCTCCAGACTTTTTGAGGTCCCCCCCCCCCCCCCGTACCATCATTCATCTAGATTCCTTTGATCACATCTCTGGCCATTGTGACAATTTCTCTGTGATATCTCACAGTGATAACAGATTCCTTGGCATGGTACATTATGGTCTGAGTTTTAATTTACCCTATTATAACCACTGATCCTGTTAGAGGATCTATTATTATTTTTCAAGCTTCATCTGTTCCTATTTTCTTGGTTCCTGTTTCCACCATCAATAGCTACATGGCCTTCCTTCCCACAAAACAAACAAACAAAGTCTCTTATGTTCCTTTAAAAGAGCTATGACTTCTGCTGTCATACAGCTCCCTCTTTTACTTGCTCCTTTAATTCAGTTATTTTTTCCTTAATTTCCCCTCCAACTCATTTTTCTCCTTAACTCTCTCCACTAACTCAACTTTCTCTCTCTCTTCCTAGACTTAAACTGCTACTCTCTCTAATGTTTTGACGCCCATAGTGGACTAATCAGAACATTTAGTCATAAAATATTTCCTAAGAACCCTGCAGCAGTTTTTTACAAAATGTGTTCTCATATGTCTAACATCTTTTTCCCTAGAAAGATCTAGGTCAAGATATCTGCAACCCAGTTTGACAAATCTATCCATAAATTGAGATGGTTTCTTATTTTCCCCTTGTTTCAAGTCTTCTAATTTTGTCCAAGTACCTGGCCTATCAGAAAAAGCTCTCATTACTTTTAGTAATGCTTTTCTAGCCTGACTTAGATGTATGTGATCTTTCTCTGAATTTGGGTCTCATTTAGGGTCTTCAATCAACCAGTTTATTGCACTCTTTCCCTGGGCCTGATTGAAAAGAGAAAGGACCTGGCTTCTTTCTCTTTCCATTAGCAGGGCTTGGAGCAAATCATTCACATCAATCCAGTTTGGATTGTAGCTTGGGCAAATGTTTTCAAATGTATTTTTGAAATACAGTGGGTTCATCTTCAAAGGAAGGGTTTTTTTCTTTGAATCTCTCAATGTCTTGTGGAGAAAAGGTATATGATGTCTAATACTTATTAAGTTCCCACATTTATTATAAGTGGGAACATCCCTTATAGGGAACAGGAATGTATTTGAGTTTTGCTACTGCCTGGCTTATTGCTTTGGTTGGCTCTCAATGAGTTGAGGAAGAGGAAGGAGAGATAGGGGTATGGGGAAAGATGAGTTGTTCAGGGGAGGGAGGGCCTGGGGCAAGAGAGGAAGAGGAAGAGCAAAGGGAAATTATTCAGGGGCAAAGGCATGGAGGAGGCAATTGTGGGGAGTAAGGATGAGTAGAAGAAGGGCCAATGCAAGGCAATTGGAACTGGGTCAGGAGGGGAAGGAGAGGGGACAGGAGAGGCAAAGGGAGAAGTTGAGCAAGGGGGAGAAAAAGATGGGTTGGGACAGTAAGCAGGGGAATGCAGGGCAAAGCAAGAGAGAAAGTGGGCAGGGCAAGAGGAAGAGTGAACAGGGTGAAACAAAGACCAGGTAGGCTTAGATGGTAAGGGGGGTAGAGAGATGGTACCAAAGGTGGGCTGGGAGGTGAGAGGGGCATGGGAGGGAGAGGGTTGGAAGGAGTCAAATCCTGGTCTGGATCAAGAGGAGGAGGAGGAGCCTTTTCTCTGGCAGGCTGGGAAGAAGATAGGGTGTCTTTCTTGTTAGATTTAACCAAAGGTTTAGGAGGAGGAGTTGAAGGAGTCAAGCCAGAATCACCTGGATCTAGAGAATGAACAGCTTCATGGCTGGGGGGCAGTGTCAAGGTTTTCAGAGTCAATCAAGCTACTTTCAGGGATAGTGAGTTTGGTTGACTTGTCAAGATGATATACCCATAGCCTCCAATAAGCATATTCAGTAGCCTCCTTGTTAGTGATGGCCAGTTTTTAATTCTTTTAAAATTTTAAAATCAAAAGAACCATACCTTGTCCAGTTAAAGGATTTTAGTTCCCAGACTTTGCAAAGTTTTTTCATCTCCTTTTTTGACATTCAACCCTCTTTAGGAAACCCTTGTTCATCCCAGCTACATAGTACCTTGTTCAGTGGAGTGGAGACCCTTGGGCACTTTACTGGTTTTATTCTGTTTATTTCCCTTTTGAATCTGAATTTAAAAGAAAAATTTCTAGCCTTTCTGTCTTAATCTGTTTAGGAAAATTCCTAGGCCTTTTTTTTTTTCCTATCTGAGTAAGGCATTTAAAAAAATTTTGAGACACAACTTCCTTTAACTTTATTGTAGAAAACAAGCTAGAGTAGGGTTAAATAAGAAACCAATGCAAGGCAATAGTACCAGTAACAAGTACATATTTATAATAATAATTATTATTTTTTTAATTATTCACTTTATTAGTATATTTGCCTTGAATTAGTTTGGCTTAATTTGGTTTTGTTCCATTTTATTAATTTGGTTTTATTTGATTTATTCAATTTCATTCAATATTAATTTTTTATTATTAAAAATTCTTTTGTTTCAATTTATTCAATTTCATTCAATTATATTTGATTCTATTTAATACTTTTTAAAATTGCCTACAATTTTACTTCCTGTCTGTAGATGATGTTGCACTAGTATGTACAGGCCAGGGGTACGGTCTCCCAGGGCTAAAGGGTGGGGTGTCCTAAATATTAGGAAATAAAAATGACATGGGCATAGATACACCCTAGTTTGCTAGCATTTGAATGGAGGACAGGAAAAGCTTTAACCTGAGGACAAAGGGTGTTAAGTAAGATTTGGGAGAGAAAAAAAAAAACAGGAAAAAGCAAAGGCATTCTACTCAAGACAAAACCAAACACATACACAAAAAGACATTCCTTGCAGGCAAAGCCACCCCTCAGGGCACTGTCTGAGTTTTAGTTCCAAGAGATTAGGGAAAGCTCTTTCCCTTTCCCCCCACCCCCAGTGGTAAAAAGCCAGTGGCTATGTGCTTCTAGATGGGCTTATAGGGTTGGGGGATGAAGTCACTAGCTCTGAGGGGAGCCTGCACCCCAGGGTTTTACTGGGGAGAGGCTTCACAGGGAGCCACTTCAGTGAGCTGGCCTGGGGATGGAAAAAGGCTTGGGTGGAGAGCTCAGGTCCCGGTCAGGGTATCCTGCTGTGATTTTGCCCCCAGAAGGCCCTGAGATGCTCCACAACATCAGGGGTGCAGAAATTGAGGTGGCAGGGGCCTGGAACCCTCGTGTTAGTGAGGTAGCTGCTCTTCCCAATGCCCCCCCTAAACTAATGCTGGAGGCTCATGGGGGCTCAGAAGGGGCCTTGAGGCCTAAAAAGTGACTCCCAGGAGCAAGATAATGTCCTTTAAAAGGCAAGAGAATCCTGAGATTTGGGTGCACCTGGTTTGGATCAAGGGTTCCACATGGTCACTACCTGGCAATCAGAGATTGTTAGTTCTCAAAACCTGGCTCTTTGCGGGGCAAAAAGCAAGCTTACTATCCTCCCCCAATACTCGACCCCTTCTCACCAGTCCTTTTGGTTTGGAGCTCTAGGCCACAAGGCTATAGCTTTGGCCAGTTTTGATTGCTAGATCTGCTTAGTGTCTTGGTGTTTTCTGACTAATCTTAGTTTCTAACAAATTGACTTAAGAATAATTTAGAGAGAGTAAAAAGTGAAGAAAATAAGAGTCTTTATCAAACTTTATGGTCTCCAACTGTAATATTTAAAATTATGAGGCTGTTTATAGCTTAATAATTTATTAAATCAAAGTAGTAGTAGTAAAGAGAGGGAAAAGTAGAAGAGAGGTAGAGAGATACTTAGCTTTCTAATCTTTTGGTGGCTATAATGAGACTGAAACTAAACTCCAACAAGGGTCCAACTCTTCCACACGCACACCAAAGACCACTGACATCCTGCAAGGTCTCCCCTTATAAGCTCTTTTTTCCACCCACTAACTTTCAAACATAACATCTCAGGAACCAATCATAGTTTCTTAATTTGCCTGGGCCACTCAGGAGGGCAGAGCCTATGGAATCAGTTTCTTGTCTCATTGGTTCCTTAACTTCCTCTCTCTGGGGTCTTCTCTATACCTGAATTTACTCAGTGGTCTTTAACCTCCAGGTCACTTTGAGAGATGACATTAAAATAAAAACAACACTAGAGAGAGAGAAATTTACTTCTGACATTTTCCAGTCCAAGACAATTTAGAAGATTGGCAGGAAAGGTCTGTCTCACTACATTGAGGTTAAAGTGTAGTCCTACAGTTTTTCATTCTAGCAAACCAGCGGCCAGCCTTGACTGTGGGGGCTGCTGGTGGTGGTCACTGAATCAGAGGCAGCAGCTTCTAGATTCCTCAACCTACAGACAGTAAAGGGGTTGGATAGCTGGATCAGAAAGAGATTATAGGAGATCCTTTTCTGACTCTGTTGCATTGGCCATACGTGGGATCCAATCCCATTCCCAGGGTGTAGAGAAGTATTAATAGAAGTATTAATAGAAGTAGGAATCCTGATCACAGTTTTAGAGAGGAAAAGAGTACTTGTTATCACTCACATACAGGAGCACAAGCTAAGAGAAAAATGACCACACTTCTTCTATCATACCATCTTGGAAAAACTGAAAACTTACTACCACAAAACTAGCTCTGAAAACAGCACAAAAATACCCTGAAGTTAGGGATAATGCTCCCTACCTTAGAAGGAGAGCTGTATTTTCACATAAAGGTTAAAAGTCAAGAAAAAAAAAAAAGACTAGGAACGGATTAAATAAACAACAACAATACCTTCATGCAAAGCCTCAAAGAAAAATGTGAATTGGCCTCACATCTTAGAAGAGTTCAAAAAGGATTTTTACAGTCAACTAAAAGAGGTAGGTAGAGCAAAAATTGAGGGGGGAAAATAAGAATGAGCCATGAAATCATGAAAAGAGTCTACAGCTTGGTAAAAGAGACATAAAAGGACCTCCAAAGACAATAATGCCTTAATAAACAGAATAGACCAAATGATAAAAGAGGCATAAAAATCCACTAAAGGAAAAAACTCATTGAACAGTAGAATTAGCCAAATATAAAAGGAAGCACAAAAATCTCGCTGAAGAAAATAGTCTCTTTAAATTAAAATTTTAAATAATTAGGCCACACGAGGCATCAAGAAACCATAAAACAAAAATCAAAAGGATGAAAAAATAGAGGGAAAATGTGAACTACCTCATTGGAAAAATAATTGACCTGGGAAATAGTTCCAAGAGAGAAAATTTAAGAATTATTAGACTACCTAAAAGCCATGATCATTTTTTTCAAATGCCTAGACATAATCTTTCAAGAATTTAGTCAAGAAAAAATTTTTAAAATAAAATAAAAAGAATTTTCCCAGAAAAACTGCCCTGATATCCTAGAACCAGAAGGAAAAAAAAGAGAAATTAAAAGAATGTATCAGTCTCCCTCTGAAAGAGATCTAGTCCCCAAATGAAAACACCCAGGAATATTAATGCCAAATTCTAGAGCTCTCAAGTGAAAGAGAAAACACTGCAAACAACCAGAAAGAAGAAGTTCAGCTATCATAGAGCCACAGTCAAGATTTAATAGCAGCTACATTAAAGAATTAGAGTATTTGGAATATGATAATCGGAAAAATAAAGGTGCTAGGGTTACAACTAAGATTTATCTGCCTAGAAAAACTTAGCATGATATTTCAGGAGGGAAAATGGATATTTAATGAAATAAAGGACTTTCAAGTATTCCTGATGAAAAGACCAAATCTGAATAGGAAATTTGATTTTCAAATAACAAGACCCAAAAGAAATAGAAAAAATAATAAGAAATTCAATAAAGTGAAACTATTTATATTACCTATATGTAAAGACAATACTTATTTGTCAGAACTTTGTCATTATTGGGGCAATTAAAGTAGACATAAACAGCAGTATAGGTTTGAATTGATTGTGATGAAATATCTGAAAAAAAATAAAATTAAGAGACAAGAGAGGAATGCACTGGGACAAGGGGGAGGGGAGAGGTAGAATGGGGCAAATTATTTCATATAAAAGAGGTTTGAAAGAGCTTTTATAGTGAGGGGGGAAAAGGGATGGGGTGGGCAATGCTCAAACTTAATCCCAATAGAATTGACTCGAAAGGTGAAAAACATACATCCTCATTTGGGTATAGAAATCTATTTTATCCTACAGGTATAAAGATTAAAATTAATGGTTGGATGATGATGATTATATGAAATTATGTGGTCACCAGTATTTATTATCTCTTGAGTCAGAAATTTATTTACAATATTTACAGAGAGTGTGATATGGAAATCACTTTAAAAAACTGATATATATTCATTTAAGATCGCCAAGGAATTCAGCTATGTAATTCTTAAATGAAAACTCAAGTCAGCGGTCAACCTTTTTATGGTGTTTTAAGTACAAACAGGAGGAAGAAAAGTATGAGAGAGAGAGAGAGAGAGAGAGAGAGAGAGAAAGAGAGAGAGAGAGAGAGAGAGAGAGAGAGAGAGAGAGAGAGAGAGAGAGAGAGAGAGAGAGAGAGAGAGAGAGAGAGGAGAGAAGGAAATAGGGCTTAAATACCCACTCTGCTTAGGCTGAGCCAAAGGCCCAAGGCCTTGGATAGCCGAGGCAAAGAAAAGAGATCAGTCCCTATCACTCACGTGACCAAAATGGAAAAACAGTCTGTGGGCTCCTCCACTCCAAGCACCAGGCTCCAACAACCTTTTTCCCTCCACACAGGAAATCCCCAGAACTCCTGAGCTGTCCTCTACCTCACTTCCTGTCTCTCACATGTGCCAATGGTGGATCTAGCTTGACCTAGGACCGCCCAGAGGTCTGTCCTTTTTTTGCACATGTCTGTTGAAGGCCATATTCTCAAATAATTAAATCTTGAGTTTTTGCTGCAGCCCTTCCTGATCTTTTTACCCTGAGTAGGGTGGAGATTGTAGTTTCCAAGACCTGATTCTGTTATTCCAAGTATCTCTATTGTTATTGATCAGGAAATAGCTAAATCCCATCTTCTAAAGAATGGTCTGAATAGGGTTGAGTAGTTTTGAAATTCACAAGAGGAAACAATGAAGAGAAATGTTAGCAGGGTTGAGAAGTTATCTGTCCTATCAACCTAAATGTTTTGCTCCAGGTCTGCTTAATCCAGGTAGAAATTAATTTGCTCTCCAACAGGAAGGCTGGTAGTGAGTAACCACTCAGTCTCCTCCAAGATGGAAGCTAGATAGGAAAGAGGTCAGCCTTTTACTCACTCAAGGAAGTAGTCCAGGAGTCAGAGTCCAAGTAGAAGCTGAGCTCCAAACCCATGATCCAAGCCATAGTCTCCAACAAAGCTCTCTGGAAGACTATCTAAGACTATCTCCAGAAGAAAATCTCTTCAGACTATCTTCTCAAAGACAATCAGCCCTGAAGGAGTTCAGAACTTGCTTTTTATGGTGACTTCTTGTCCCTTCCTCTCTTTACAGGGAACAATCACAGTTTCCAAATTGTCTAGAACTGCCCAGGGGGAACAGTGTCTATAAGATTGATTTATCACCTTCTGAAGGTTAAGTTCTCATCAAAAAAAATCACAGATTCCTGGCTGATTGAATTTCTAAGGGTGTGAATTCTCTAAGTACCTTGCTAGCTTCTCACCTAGTACTCAATAGGGTGTTTAATCTTTTGTTGATTTAATTTAAAAGTAGAAAAAGGGGGAGTTGATCCTTTCTTCAATCTAGTGAGATACTAAGTAGGGGTACTTAAGTTAGTGTTAACTCAGGATAGACAATAGAGCAAAGAATTCTCTTTCATATAGGGTGGTGTTGGGAGAGGAGGGGGACAAAAGAAAAGGGGGGACAGATTGGAGAAAGCAAAACACTTTTTAAAAATTTGATATTTCTTTCCCAATTGCATATAAAAACAAATTTTAATATGTTTTGTTAAAGATTTTGATTCCTGAATTCTTTCGCTCCCTCCTTCCCCTACACTGAGATGGTAAGCAATCAGATATAGATTCTACACATATAATCATATAAAACATTATTCCATATTAATCCTTTTGTGGAAAAAAAACTCACCCCCCCAAAAAAAAAGATGAAATAGAAAGTAAATACAGTAAAGCAAAATGCTTTTGAAGAGGAACAAGGTGAAAGGGGAGCAAAAAATTTATAAAGGGGGGCAGCTAATGGCTTAGTGGTTTGAGAGCCAATCCCAGAGGTAGAGGGTTCTAGGTTCAAATGTGACCTCAGACACTTCCTAGCTGTGTGACATCCAACAATAAGAGATAGAAAGAAAAGTTCCATTTAAAATAACTTTAGAAAGTAGACAGTACAAAATACTTAGGAGTCCATCTACCAAGGCAAACCCAGGAACTATATGAACAATGCAATTACAAAATAGTTTTCGCACAAAGAAAGTCATCTCTTGAGTTGGAAAAATATTAATTGTTTGTGGGTAGGCCAGACCAATATAATAAAATGGCAATTCTGCCTAAATTAATGTACGTGTTTAAATCTATACCAGCCAAATTATAAAAAATAATTTTTATGGAGCTAGAAAAAACTTTAACAAGGCTCATCTGGAAGAACAAAAAGTCAAGAACATCAAAGCTATGATGAAAAAAAAATATGAAGGAAAGTGGGCTAGCCATACCAGCTCTCACATTGTGTATATAAAGGGTAATCATCAGAATAAACTGGTATTGACTAAAAAATAGAATGATCAGTGGAATAGTTTAGATATATAATATACAATAGATAATGAACATAGTAATCAAGTTTTTGATAAACCTGAACATCCATCACAATTTAACAAAAACAGCTGGGAAAACTGGGAAGCAATTTGGAATAAACTAAGTATAGACAAAGGTCTCTCACTATATACCAAGATAAATCCAACAAGGGTTCATGATTTACACCAAAAGATGATGATACCATAAGCATATTAAGGGAGCACTGAATAGTTTACCTGTCACTCTATGAATAAGGCAAACTTTTATTATCAAATGAGATAAGAGAGCATTAGGGCATGTAAAATGGATAGTTTTGTTTATATTAAATTAAAAAGTTTTTACAAACAAAACCAGTACAGCCAAGATAAGAAGGAAAGCAGAAAATGAGGGAATTTTTTTTTCAGCAAGTTTTTCCAATAAAGGCTTCATTTCAGAGAAATGAGTAAATGTTATAAGATGATAAGTTATTAGTAGTAGTCTCTCAGTAACCAAGGATGATGATTGTCTTTGTGCATTTTTGTGCATAAAGACACTTGTGTGTGAAGATTTAAGTGAAAAAGTCGATGCACAGAGACAGTCCCACTCTCTCGGCGTTGGAAGCCTGGGTCCATTGGCACGAAAAGTCGTTATGCCTGGAGACTTCCTCGGCTGCATTGGATGGCCGTGTTGTCCTTTGTGCTCCAACACACCCTAAGCACTCCACAGTGCTTTGCTACATCGCCATCTCAGCCGTTGAGCCTTTTTGTTGGTTTCTTCCGCCTGTTCCTCCGAAACAGTCTTCACATGCTGGGTGAGCAAAGCCCTAGTTCACCAGGGGTCCACGACAACCCGATGGCTACCCTCACAAGGTTTAGCCAGCCTGTCGAATCCGTTGCCCGGGGTGTGGCCGCTGCCACATGCTAGCAGCTACTAGGAGCCACAAGTGAGAGCTGGGCGTCAGGTGAGGATCAGAGGCTGGAGAGCTGCCCTAGTAGGGCATGACAAGCCCTCCATACCAAAGATATTACTCCTTCCTGAGCACCCCATACACCCCATAAGTTATTACTTGATTTATAAAAAGTCAAAGAATATGCAGAGGCAAATTTCAGATGAGAAAATCAAAGCTATCTATAGTCATATAAAAGAATGCTCTAAAAAACTTTATTTAGAACAGGGGTCTCCAAACTTTTTACACAAGGGGTCAGTTCACTGTCCCTCAGACCATTGGAGGGCCAGACTATTAAAAAAACTATGAACAAATCTGTATACTGGTCTGGGATAGCAGAGGCTGTAGCACTGGCTGTGATGGGCCTGTCACACCTTCCACAGGCCCATCACTGCCACCACTATACAGGGCAGCAGTATACACAGTGCGGAATCCCCTCCCCCACATCACTGCTCACCATGCTGACGTCTTCCATTGTGCAGACACATAATTCTTTTTGAGGCACCTCGTTCTCATTCAGTTACTCTCAGAACAAGGCACCACACAAAGGATTATGTCACCGGAAGTAATACTGTAGGTGAGCGATGCCTCATTTTGCAGTGCTGCCACATACAGTGCTCCTCTCACTGACCACCAATGAAAGAGGTACCCCTTCTAGAAGTGCAGTAGGGTCTGGATAAATGGCCTTGGGGGGCCGCAGCTTGGGGACCCCTGATTTAGAGAAATGCAAATTAAAATAATTCTGTAGTACAACTTCATTCCTATCATTGAAATATGACAGAAAAAGGCAAATAACAAATATTGGAGGTGGGATGGGGAAATTGGGACACAAATGCAGTTATGGTAGAGTTGTGAATTGATTCAGCCATTCTGAAATTCAATTTAGAAGTACATCTAAAGGGCCATATCTCTTGGGGACAGCTGGGTAGCTCAGTGGATTAAGAGCCCGTCCTAGAGGCAAGAGGTCCTAGGTTCAAATCTGACCCTGGACAAGTCACTTGACCCCCCATTGCCTAGCTCTTACCACTCTTCTGCCTTGGAACCAATACACAATATTGATTCCAAGATGGAAGTTAAGGGTTTTTAAAAAATAAATAAATGAATGAATGAAATAAAATAAAGGGCTATATCTCCAACAGAGATTTTTTTTTAAAGGAAAAGGACCTATATATTCAAAAATACTTATAAGAGCTTTTGGTGACAAAGAATTGAAAATTGAATGATCTCCATTAATTGGAGAATGGCTAAACAAGTTTTTATATGGGATTGTGATGGAATACTATTGTTTTATAAGACATGATGAGCAGGATGCTTTAAAAAAAGCCTAGAAAAACTTTTATAAATTGACATAAAGTGAAAGGAGCAAAGCCAGGAAAACGTACACAGTAACAGCCAATATTGTACAATGATCCATTGTAAATGACTTATTCTCAGCAGCAAAATAATTGAATATAATTCCATAGGATTTCTGATGAAAAATGCTACCCACTCCCAGGGAGTAATGAAAGTCTAATGGAGGCTGAAAGCTGAATGAAGCATGCTTTTTTTTTACTTTTTTTCTTGTGGGGGTATGTGGCTGTTTTCTTTTACAACATAACTAACATAGAACTATGTTTTGTATGCCTGCACATGTATAATCGATATCAAATTGCTTGCCTTCTTGATAAGGGAGGTAAAAGAAGAAAGAGTTTGGGAATCAAAATTTTAACAAACAAATGTTAAAAATCACTTTTACATGTAATTAAAAATTAAATGTTCATATATAAAATGAAGGAAAAAAGAATGAAAATCAGTCAAGTTTGGAATATAAAGTAAATATGTAAAGACAGATAAATGATAACTTGAAAGGGAAATTGGAGCCAGAGTTTAGAGTTCTTTGAATACCAGAATATGAGATTTATATTTTCTTTGGTAGCCATGAGGAGCCTTTCCTATCAGATTATAAATTGTCTTAGGGAAGGCTATTGTTTTATAAATTATTTCAATTAAATTTTATTTTCAACTTAAATCTCCATTTACACAGAATACAAAAAAGGGGATTGTTTATGAGACTATGGATCACCATTTAATACCACTTTTATTTTTATTATTATTAAGTATATAATAAATTCTTGGGCAGTTAGGTAACACAGTAGATAAAGCACCGGATCTGAAGTTGGAAAGATCTGTGTTCAAATTTGACCTCAGATGCTTCCTAACTATGTGACCCTGGACAAGTCACTTAACCCCAGTTGCCTAGCGCTTGCTACTCTTCTATCTTAGAACTATTACTAAGAAAAGTAAGGATTTTTTAAAAGGTGTATAATAAATTCAGCATACATATTATATTAAAAATTCACCTGCTTGTCTATACTTCCTTCTCAACTTTATTCTCTTCTGTGCATTTTAAAATTATATTAGTGGGCTTTAGGGAAGAATGGGACATCACTATTGTTACCTTCCCTGCCTTCCTATTCCCCCTCACCCCCCCCACCCCCCAGTTAAAAACAGAGGTAAAAAGCAATTTCCCTAGTGGCCGCGTCTAAAAATGTATTCTTTTTTTCTGCATCTTGGGTCAATCACTTCTTTTAAGAGGCATATAACAAGCTTCATCACTGGTTTGTTGAGCACATCGCTTTTTTTAAGAGTTCTTTCAAAGTTGTCTTGAATTTTGAATATCCTCCAGTAGAGGGCATACTTTTTCTGCTCAATTCTCTCTGCATCAGTTCATATATTACCCAAGATTCTCTGAAAGTCTTTTTTTAGCATAATATTTAAATAAGATCATATATCATATTTTATTCATCCATTCCATAATTGATGAATAATTTGTGAGTTTCCAAGTAATTGATTTTCTTTTTATTTCTTTTTTCTTTTTCCGTTTAGTCTCTTCTCCACTTTTAGGTGGACTTTGTTTTGCTTTGGACTGTTCCCACCCTAACATGAACCTGACTTTATCACCCTTCTTTCCCATCCTTGCCTGTTTCCCTGTCAGTTATACATTTTCCTACATCAAACTTTTTTGTAGGGTATAAAGGAGATGTTGTTTACCTTCCTCTTTCCCTTTCAGATAAGAATGAGGTTCATATGCTACCTGCCTTCCCCATCCATCATCCATATTCTCATGCTTCTCATGAGAAACATATTTCTATTACAAGAAATAGCAAGTTGCACTTCTTTTTCTTCTTTCTGCACTAATCTATTCCTTTGACCAGTCCTTCCCTTTTTTAAGCCCTCCCAACAACCAGTCTCTCCCAAGGTTTCCTATTTTTTTTTATTTAACTTTTTTAAAACATTAAAATTCTGAAGGGGTACTAAATATTAGCACTTCATTTTCTTATAGCCCAAATAAATTTACCTTTTCAGGTTTATCTTGATTTTTGTTATTTTCATTTAACACTTTTTGGCTCTTATCTTTTCATCAAGAATACTTGAAAGTCCTCTTTCATAAAAGAGTCTTTTTCTTTCTTTCTTTTTATAGAATTATTCTCAGCTTTGCAAATTAAGCCCATATCTTTAGCCTTGTAAAATAATGTATTTTAAGGTCTCTCTCATTTTTAGATGTCACCAAGTCTTATGAGATCCTGACTGTGGTTCCTTGTACTTGAACATCTTTCTGACTGCTTGGAGTATTGTTTCTTTGATGTGGTAGCTCTGATTTAGGCTGTAGAATTACTTGGACTTTTATTTCTGGGTTTCTTTAAGGACATGATTGATACAGGCTTTTTTTTCCTTCACATTGCCCTCTGGTTCTAATAATTCTGCATAATTTTAATTTATGATGAATTAGAAGAGGTATCCCCTTTCAATTTCTTGAAACATATAATGTCTAGGACATTTTTTTAATCATGGTTTTCAGGGTTCAGTAATTTAAAAATTATCCCTCCATGACCTGTTTTCCAGATAAGTTGCTTTCTTTGTCTTATTTCTTATAAAAATAGAAATCTATCATATGCTTTTACCTTTTCAATATTTTTTTCATTCTAGATTTCTTGTTGTCTCGTTGAGTCATTGATTTCTATTTGGTCCATTTTAATTTTCAGGGAGTTTGGTACTTGAATAAGTTTACCACTTTCTGTTCTAAACTATTCTTCCAATTCTTTTCTCCAAAATTTTTATTTCATATTTTGTCTTTTTGCTTCATGCCTTCTAAATAAGTAGACTTTTCAGAAAATCTTGTTTTTTCATTTCTATTTATAATCCTTGAGGATTTTTGTGTTGGATTTTTGCATGTCTGGATCTACAGCTGAGTGTGCCATAGATGTCTTATATTCATTGTTTAATATCAAACTAAACTCATTAACTTACCACCCCCCAACCTCCTCCTAACTTTCCTATTACTGTTTAAGGTATACCACCATCCTCCCAGTAACCCAGGCTCAATACCCAAGTGTCATTCTTTACTCATTATTCCTTATATCCAGTCTATTGCCCAAACCTTCACAACATCTCTTGATTATGCTTCCTTTTCTCCTTTGACACTGCCTTGTGCAGGGTTTCATCACTTAACTCCTAGACCAGCATTGGTGAAGTATTGGCACACATGCTGAATCAGCACTGAGGGAGCTGCTCCATTCCCCCTCTTCCCAGTGCTGGAGGAATTTTTCTTTTTTTGCATGCCCCACCCCTTTGTCTATCTGCCCTTAGCAAGCACTTCCTTCCTCCTCTCTTTGGGATAAAGAGGGGGTGGGCAGGTGCTCACAGGCCGCTTGAATTTGCAGTTTGGGCACCTGAACTTGAATGCCTTTCGCCAGTGCTGTCCTAGACTATTTGAATAACCTGGTCAGGGAAAAAATCTTTATAATAAAAACCTCTGACAGAGGTCTAATTACTCAAATATATAAGGAGCTAAATCAATTGTACAAAAAAATCAAGCCGTTCTCCAATTGATAAATGGGCAAGGAACATGAATAGTAATTTTCAGATAAAGAAATCAAAACTATCAATAAGCACATGAAAAACTGTTCTAAATCTCTTATAATCAGAAAGATGCAAATCAAAACAATTCTGAGGTACCACCTCACACCTAGCAGATATGCTAACATGACAGCAAAGGAAAGTAATAAATGTTGGAGGGAATGTGGCAAAGTCAGGACACTAATGCATTGCTGATGGAGTTGTGAATTGATCCAACCATGCTGGAGGGCAATCTGGAACTATGACCAAAAGATGCTAAAAGACTGTCTGCCCTTTGATCCAGCCATAGCACTGCTGGGTTTGTACTCCAAAGAGATAATAAGGAAAAAGACTTGTACAAGAATATTCATAGCTGCACTCTTTGTGGTGGCAAAAAATTGGAAAATGAGGGGATGCCCTTTGATTGGGGAATGGCTGAACAAATTGTGGTATATGTTGGTGATGGAATACAATTGTGCTCAAAGGAATAATAAACTGGAGGAATTCCATGTGAACTTGAATGACCTCTAGGAATTGGTGCAGAACCAGGAGAACTTGATACACAGAGACTGATACATTGTGTTATAATCGAGTGTAATGGACTTCTCTACTAGCAGCAATGCAATGATACAGGACAATTCTGAGGGACTGTGGGAGTAGAAACACAGAAGAAAAACAACTGCTTGATCATATGGGTCAATGGGGATATGATTAGGATGATTAGGGACTCTAAACGATCACCCTAATACAAATATTAATAACATGGAAATAGGTCTTGATCAATGACATATGAAAAACCCAGTAGATTTGCACATTGGCTACAGGAGGGGGGTGGGAGGAGGGGAGAGAAAGAACATGAATCATGTAACCATGGGCAAATTTTCTTAATTTTGTTCCCCATTGGACTGTGATCTCCTTAAGACTCATTACTAAAACAATGCAATAAACAATATGATAAAGGACCTTAAGAGAAAGATTTCAAACTTAAATGAAAGCTAAATAAATGAATCTTAAAGAATTGTTGGGTCAAAGAACAAATCATAGAAACAATAAATAATTACATTAAAAACAATAAGACAGCTTACCAGAATTTTTGAGGTGACATTCCAAGTATTCCCCAGGCTCAGCACAGTGCCTAGCAAAGAAGGCCTTTAATAAGTCCTGGTTGAATGATCATGAACTCTATCAGTTCTTTGAGCTTCTCACATTTCTCTCAGTTATTCATATTTGTCATTTCTAACTACAAAATAATATTCCAATACATTCCTATGCCATAATGTTTTTAATTTATTTTTTGTTATTCTGAACTTGACAATGGCCAACAAATATGAAAGTTTTCATGAGCATCAGAGTATAGAACATTATATGAAACCATGAAGCATTATATATAGCATTCTTTTAAAGTTATAGAATAAATTCAGTACCTTTATTTCAAAAGCTTATCTTTTTTTTTTTAATGAGGGGAAATCATTTTAAGCTCCTCCCTTATGCCAGGCACAGTGCTATGCGTTAAAATTTTTATTTTATTTTATTTGTTTATTTATTTGTTCATTTTAAACTCTTTTACTTTCCATCTTAGAATCAATACTGTGTATTGGTTCCAAAACAGAAGAGCAACAGCTAGGAAGTATCTGAGGCCAGATTTGAAACAAGGACCTCCTGTCTCTAGGCTTGGCTCTTAATCCACTGAGCCACCCAGCTGTCCCCTGTGCTATGCACTTTAAAAAAAAAATCATCTTATTTGATCCTCACAACAACCCTGGGAAATAAATGCTAGTATTGTGCCCATTTTATTATTGCAGAAACTGAAGCAGAGGGAGGTAAAGTGACTTGCCCAATAGGGTCATATAGCTAATAAATGTCTGAGGCCTTATTTAAACTCCCAAGGCTTTGTGACTCGCTATCTAGTGCACCAAGCTCTATAGCTTGAATATATCATTGGTACTTTTAGTCTCTTTCCTTCCTATCATTTCCTAGTCAAAATTCCAGTTCTTTACTATGTGTAACAAAAAATATTGCTATAAATCTTTTGGCTTTTTTTGGCCCATTTACATTGTTTTCATTTTATGAATTGTTTCCTTGGTTCTGATTTCTTCAGCATCAATTTATATAAATATTTCCATGTTTCTCTGAATCCTTCACATTTATAATTTATTTTCTTAAAATAAATTTTTGTTCTTTGTACATCATGTACATTTCCCATTGCATTATTTCTTCCTTTCTCCCAGAGAACCATCCTTCACAAGAAAAATAGAAAAGGAGATAAAAACAGTTCAAAAAAACTAATCATCAACAAATCTAATTTTGTCTTTAGTGTCATGTATCTGTAGTTTCTATCTCTTCAAAGAAAGGAAGAAGTGGTCTTTTTATATTTCCTATTGAGTGCCAAATTCCATCATTATAATTGCAATCAATTCATATTAATCTTCCTAGGCTTCTCAGTATTCATAATATTCATTGTTTCTAATAGCATGAAAATATTCTACTATATCTACGTGTCATAATTTGTTTAGCCATGGCTCAATTGAGGGGCAACTGATTTGTGTCCAGTTCTTTGCTACTACAAAAAGTATTGCAAGAAATATTTTGTGTGTCTATGTAGGGTGTATATGGGGTCTCTTTTATCATTGACTCTCAGGATATATCTAAGCAATGGAATCTCTGAAACAAAGGGGGTGACCATTTTAGTCACTTTTTTCATTGACTTCAAATAGCTTTCCAGAAAGGTTAGACCAATTCACATTTCCATGAACTATGTATGTCTTAATGTGTCTTTTTTTTTTTTTGCAGTCCTTCCAACATTTTCTCTTCTCATCATTTTTACCAGTTTTCTTGGCATGAGATAAAACCTTATTGTTGTTGGAACATTGAGATTCTTCTTGATAGTTTGTAATCCTTTTTAGAACTGTTTATTAATATCCTTTGACCATGTATCTAGTCAGTGGCTCCCATTCTTTTAGATATGTGTTAATACTCCATGTATCCATCAGACCTTAACATAGATATTTTATGTAAAAGTTTTATTCCCCAGTTGATAGCTTCTCTTCTCATCTAAACTTGGTTGTTTTTGTCATACAGAAGCTTTTACATTTTCTGTAACTGAAATCATCTGTTTTAGGTTTTGTGATCTCCTTAATCTCAGCTTTGGTTAAGAATTCTTACCCTTGCCATAGTTGTGAAAAGTACATGATCTCATTCTTTTCTGATTTTTTTTTTCTTAAGGTATAACTTTATATTCAGGCCACATATCCATTTTGAGCTTGTTTTGGTGTATGGTGTAAGATTGAATACAAACCCCTTGGGAGTAGAAACTGTTCGTTTTTGTCTTTGTATCCCCAGTTCCAGACACACTTATAGATGGTTAATAAATACTAGTTGGTTGGTCAATTGATTGGATGGTTGATCATTTGATTGAAATGAGGTCTTAACCTAATCTTTGCCAAACTATTTCTAGATTTCTCAGTAGTTCTTATTTTTTTAAAAAGAGCCCTTCTCCCTAGTAATTTATTCATATCTTTATCAAACTCTAAAATGTTTTCCATTGATTTTTTTTCTTTGTTGTTCCACTAATCTACTTCTCTATTTTTAAACTAGTACCAAATAACTTTAATAACTGCTGCTTTCGAATATAGATTGTGATTTGGTAATGCTGTGTGCTTTTTCTTTATTTCTTTTGAGTTTTGAGACCATTTATTCTTCTGAATACATCATATTTTGCCTAGTTTTTCAATGTCTTCGATAATTTGTTTGGCATAGCATTAAATCTGAAAATTTAGGTAACTCATTTTGTTTTATATTGGAATGGCTTAACCATGGACAGCGAATACCTATCAAATTATTTCTATAAAGCATTTTTCATATACATTTCCATGTGTCTTGGTAGGTTCACTCTCAGATTTTTATGAATTCTGCAATTATTTTTTTCCTTCTGAGTTTTAGTTGTTACTCTATACATAAAACATTTATTAAATGATTTCTGTAGGCTTGTCCAAAATGCTGGTGATCTCTGTGTTTGTTTTATAGCATGCTTCCATACTACTTCTGTTGTCTCGGTTTCTTTGCTAATTCTTGAGGTATTTTTAAAAATTATGCCACAATAGAGATAACTTTGACCCCTTTACTGATGATTATACCTTTGATTTGGTTCTTATTTCTATAGCTAGTATTTTTATGATGTCAAATAATAATATGTAGAGAAAGAAGGTTCTTGCTTTATCCATGTCTATTAGGAAAGGCACTAATATTTATCCATTTCATTGTTCATTGTGGAAAATTGCTACTATATATTTTTGTTTGTTTTAATTAATTTTATTTCATCAATTTAGAACATTATTCCTTGGTTACAAGAATCATATTCTTTCCTTCCTTTTCCTTCCCCCTCCCTTCCTGTAGCCGATGTGCAATTCCACTGGGTATCACATGTGTCCTTGATCAGAACCTATTTCCATGTTGTTGGCGTTTGCACTAGGATGATCATTTAGAGTCTATATCCCCAATCATATCACATCGACCCATGTAATCAAGCAGTTGTTTTTCTTTGGTGTTTCTATTCCCACAGTGTTTCCTCTGAATGTGGATAGTATTGTTTCTCATAGATCACTCCAAGTTGTTCAGGATCACTGCATTTCCACTAATAGAGAAGTCCATTACATTCAGTTGTACCACAGTGTATCAGTCTCTGTGTATAATGTTCTCCTGGTTCTGCTCTTCTCACTCTGCTGCATCAGTTCCACATTTCCTACCTGTGTGATCCTGCGCAGGTCACATACACCCCATTGCCTAGGCTTTTCTGTCTTGGAACCAATTCACAGTATTTATTCTAATATGGAAAGTAAAGGTTTATTTAAGGAAGAAAAAGGAAAAGAAATACTATGTCTGGTCTTAAAAAAAAATGAGATGAGAGGAAATTGCACTCCTTAATCCACATCACCTCAATATATTTTAATGCTGGTATTTCTCACTTAGTATGATTTGTTTTATGTTCTACTTTTCCTACTTTAAAATATTTTGTTAAATTATGCAAAAGGGAAAATTGGTTTGAGGAGAACATTTTTCAAGTTTGTCTGTACTTTGTTCTTTTCACTCTTTTATTTATCTACTTGGTGGTTGTACATTTTGCTTTGCGGGAATAGTGTTTTCAACCTTGGTATAGTTTATACTATTTCTATCATTTTTATTATTCAGATCATAAGTTTTGACTTTTTTCCAGGGACTGAGAAATTAAATGATATTTTAATGCCTATTAACATTTTAAGACAACAGGTCCTTTTAACAGTTGGACGAATAGATTTAAAGAAGTAATTATTTGTCTCTTTAAATTTTTAAATTACAAAGACATAGAATTAATGTTATGCTGTGCTTTTATTTACCAAGATTGGCAAGCCATTTTAATTTTTTTTACATTTACGAATGCTGACAATTAAACAACATAGTAAAGTCTAAATAAAAACTAAAATTTAAGCATTTTACATTTTGAAGAAAATTGTGTATATTTTAACAAATAATATATTTGTTGTATTCCCTTCAGAATCTGTCCTTATATTTGGCATCTTTTAATAGTTGTCATTGTATTGATGTGATCTTGCCCTGTATTGCTTTGTAGAAATCTTTCCAAATTTTCATAAACCCTTTTGTCATTTTTATGAAATCATAATGCATCACTATGCATATAACACTTTTTTCTTTTTTAATATTCTTAGGTAATATTCCTAGCAATAGAATCACTGAATAAAATTTTATTGTTAACAACAAACTTCCTAACAACTGATTAGGAAACCTTATAACTTTATAAATATTTCGCTTTGGCAGATTTCTTAGAAAACCTTGGATCTTTAGAAATCCAATGATTTAAAAGAAAGGGAGCTTATTACCACTTGGTGGTGGTTAAAGTGCCCAAACTTCAGAGCTGGTATTTCATAGTTTTAATGGCAATTTAAGTCCAGTATGCAAAAGTAATAAGTACATTATTCACCCGAGACTCATTAGAAATAAATTGTGGCCAAGTATATGCCAGTAAAATAAGCTGGAATTATAAATATTAACAATCTAACATTTTAAGTAATTTTCTCAACCAATTTTCTTCTGATCATTTGTTTATGTTGTGAAGTTACATAATTAATCTTATCTGTTCAGGTCGTAGGAAGGATTTTTAGATAACAGGATCATTTGTTAAAAGTTACTGACCTATTGCAGGAAGTCAAAATGTGTACGAGTTTCTAATACACACTGACAAATAGAAAGCGCTTTCCATTTGCAATTTTTAGTGTCATTTTAAGTTGCTGCTTATAGCCAATCAGATTTCCCCATGCCTGCTGACATCACTAACTAGCCAGTTCCCTCCAGCTGCAGAGAGCTTCAGTTTGTCTTTTTTTTTTTAAACTAAAATGGAGGCTGCTTTCTTGCCTTAAGGAGTACATTGCCTTTCCTGCTGAAGCCTAGATGTTGACATGTAATAAAGCTAGCAGCAGGATGGTGGTGGATGCAGCTAATTCCAATGGGCCTTTCCAGCCCGTGGCCCTTTTACATATTAGAGGTAAGTTATTGTGTATGTTTTAGTGAATTGTAACCTTCTGTGGTCAGTTAATAAATGGCTATTGTGCTTCAGATAAGAAAAGCAGGAAGTCCTTTGTGGCAGAATCCATTTAATTTTGCTGCAAATTTAACCATATAAAATCGAGTGTGCAATGTTAGTTTGATATTTTAAGTCCTCCTTACAGATTTTAAGAATTCAGAGAGACATTGCATGCATAGTTAAAAGCTGGTTTTACTGCTCTCTGCTGTCTCTCCCATCCCCCTTTCAAGGCTGTGCTGATGTCAAAGGATGTGAAGTCACCAGCTCTGTAAGGTATTGGGTGGGGGGCAGGGCAGAGCTAAGTTATCAGTAAGCAGAGTTTAACGAGTAACCTTTATGTTGTTTATTACTGTAAAGGTTTCTTCAAGCATATATGTCCACGGGATTATTGCTGAATCGTGACCGAAAACTAGTCAGCATTTATTTTAAAATAACTTAATTCACAAAGGGTTGGTCCGTGCCTTTCAGCACCTTCTCTCTCTCCCACCAAATCTCTAACGATCCAAATCTATTTATGCTTTGAAATGCTGAAATGGTATTGTTTCTGAAATAATTGCCTATTTTTTCTAATGAAAGCACATCTTAACTTCCTTTGATATGTGAAGAGAAAACAGTATATTACACCCAGCAAATCTTGAATTGTGATTTGCCTTTAAATTTTGAAGCAGCAACAAGTTTTTAGGGTCCTTTAGACAACTACATTAGTTCACTCACCCTCTTTTGTGGTTCACTGGTTTTGTGTTCATTGCCTTCAGAAAATACAACTTTAGAAAGGGACATTAGGCATATAGAACATAAACCCTTCAAAGTGGTATATATGTTGTTTGGTTTGAGGTTTTTGTTTTGTTTTTTTAGCATTTTAAGTATTTTCTAAATGTGCGTTTTAATCTTTTGTTTGTTGAGGATGAATGAGAAATAGACAGTAGGCTTTATAAAAATTACTTTTGAAATTCATGGCGTCCTATATAGGCCAGCCGTGTCCTATATTAATAGAAAAGCTGTATCTCTCCAGGCTAAATCTCCTTCAAGGACCTGTGCTGAGATAGGGTGGGGGAAAGATTTCTAGGTGACTAATAGGCTGTATGACTAAAATGCCGGACAAGATTTTTCAGATTCTAGGGTGTATCCAAAGACTAAAACCATATAAATAAATACAATATCTCTTGAATAAAAATGAATGATGTTTTTATCTTAAAAAAAAGACACCCTCTCTATGGATAGGTGGGGTTAAGTAGAATTTCAAATGACCAGATTGTAAAATATGTTATGAAATTATTGTGTTTAATAGGGCCCCCAAGAATCTTTGGGTATTTTAGGTGTTCTGTTAGGATGAAAAAGAGTAAAATGTGATTTTTTTTTTTAGGATTTGTCAGTCCTTAGATAAATACTGGATCACTCGGTCTCTTTATATATACATGTAATATAATTGTATTTTTACATATTTCAGATACATATCTATTGCATGTAAAATGTGAACCAAACATATTGTGGGCTTATATATAGGTTTATTTAGTTTTATAAAAAATTACTATGTCCTGAAAAATATTTGAAAGATGAAATTTATGTTACTGATCATTGATATTATTTAACTGAGGTTATTATTTGGGAAACTTGAAAGATGACTTTCCTCATTAATAATTTTTTCTCTTAATTAGACTGGAAGACTAGCTAAGTAAATATAGTCAGAAAGGGTAACACTTTGAAAATCTAGCTCTGAATTATTTTCATTCAAACCATAAAATAATCCTTAGTCTCAGAAAAATAAGGAAAGAGTTATATAAAATCAAGAGATTTCTAGAATAGAATTTTCAGTAGATACCTAGTCTTAAATATTTGCATATAAAAATGAAAACTCTGGATATAGGACCACACCTTAAAATAAAAAATACAAAATTAGTCTATTGACAATTTTTTAAGAGTTTTACCTTAAGATTTTGACTATCCCTTCCTTCTGGATACATATCTCTTGTTTCTGACACTTCTTTTCTTGTTTCTTCTCCTACCTAGCTTACCTGTTATGTTAACACTTCCTTTTTCTAATCCATCATCATCTATCACCTAACCACATACATTTAGTTTTAGAACCATTTCACTTTTTTTTCTCTCCATTCTCTCTGATGATCTCATCAGCTCCCATGGATTAAATTATCTCTTATCAGGTTATCTCCTGAAGCTATGTGTCTAGTTCTAATCTCTCTCCCAAACTCCAGTCCCCCAAGGCCAACTACCTGCTGGACATCACTACATGGATGTTCTTTCAACATGTCTACAATGGAACTGATCATCTTTCCCTTTGAACCTGCCCCTCCTCTAAACTTCCCTAACATGATTGAGGGCACTACCATCTTCAAAGGCATACAGGTTAGTAAAGTAACCTCACAGTCATCCTTGACTCTTCCTTCTCTTCATGCCTTCCATATCCAGTCATTTACCAAATCTTACTGAGATAGCCTCTACAATGTCTTATAGCTATCCTTTTCTCTGTGGTTATACACTGCTACACTAGTTCTAGTCTTTATTACTATTTCTTAGACTATTATGATAGCCACCCTCCTAACTGATATCTCTACTTCCAATCTACCCTGCCCACAACTACCAAAATCATCTTCCTGGATAGAGTTCTTTCTGTGCCACTCTTCTGCTTAGAATCCTCAGTTTTTATTCTTGATTCTAGGATAAGATACAAACTCTTACCTTAGGCTGGCTTTTAGGCCTTGTACAATATGGCTATAATCTACCTTTCTAGACTTTCTTTTATATACTTTGTATTCCAGCTAAGCTGGACAAATAGCTATTCTCAGCATTCCATCTTCCACCTCTGTGTATTTCTGAGTTGTAACCCCCCCCCCCCCCAGCCTTGAGTGTTGTCCTTCCTTTGTTCACCTCAGCATCTTCTTCCTTCAAACTCACCTTGGATACTGTATCCACAGTGATGCTTCCCTGGTTGTACCCTCCCTTCAGTTGTTAATGCTTTCTTCAAATTACCATGAATTTACCTTATCATAGTGCCTGGCACACAGTAAGTAGACAATTAATGTTTATTCATTGATTATCATTACACATTTATATCCCTTACCCTTCCAAATTAGTCTTCTTGAGGGCAGGATCTATTTATTTTTTTGGTCCTTATATCCTTATACTTAGAGGGAGAAATTTAATAAATGTTGAATTAAATTGAAATGCAGGCATAAGTTCTCACAATTCCCTCCTAATATCGATCTGGTTTTCATGGTAGATGATGGATGACATTTTCAGGACAATTGATTTTAGATAACTATATATCATGATGAATGAACTAATGAAAAGGCATTTATTAAGCACTTGTTATATGTAAAGCACTGGGCCAAGCCCCAGGGATACAAATAGAAAAATCTAAAATCTGTGCTCTCAAGGAGCAGGTTCATCGGAGAAGGTAGGGCATATGGCAAGGCCTGAAAGCCCTAAAATTTCAGGGGTAGGGTGATGCAAGGCCCTGAGGAGCTCAGGTTTCTTAAGTGATTTAAGAAAATAGGTTAGGGGCACTGCAAAGCACAGAGCAAAACAGTCTGCCACTTCCATTTCATTCAAAATGAGAGTAACCAAACAACTCAGGCCAAGGTCATAAGGTACCCCCAAGAATAGTGTTTCTTGCCCAGCCATCCTGGATGATAGTTGATATACTGGTCCCCACAAAAAAGTTGAAGAAATAGAACTCAATTGGAAGAATTTTTTTTTTTAGTTTTTCAGTCAGATATCTAACTTATTTTAAGCCCTTTTGTCATCAGAACTACAAAATAAAGGAAATTAAATATGTAGTCTTTTGAAGCTTCATATTCCATATGAGAACTAGAAGCCTATGGTTTATGCCAGTGTTAAAGGAAAAGGTAGAGGATATCTGTCATTTCTATATCTCTGTAAGGTTTGTAGCAAACAGGGCAGCTATGTGGTTCAGTGGATAGAGAGCCAGGCCTAGAAATGAGGGGTCCTGGGTTCAAATATAATTTCAAATACTTCCTAGCTGTGTGACCCTGGGCAAGTCACTTAACTAATTGCCTAGCCTTTACTGCTTTTAGTATCAATTCTAAGACAGAAGGTAAGGGTTTAAAAAAAATTTTTTTTTCACCCTGAAAGGTACATTTTATGAGGTCTAGGAACAGAATTTGCTTTGTTCTTTGCTTCTCCTCAGCAACTTTAAGACCCTTTCTTCTATCACTATCCTTCTATCACCACCAACTTCATCATTCCTCCTTCAAAATTACTATAGCCAGACCAGATATTTTACTTGTTTTTTCTTTCATCTTTGAACCACTTGGTCACTCCTTCCTACCTCAATCTTCTCCATACCAACTTTTTTCCCCTCTGACTTCATAATTCCTTGGTCTGCTCAACTCTTTATCTCCTTTCTATATCAGTCTCATATAGTTTGAACTGTACCTTTTAACCCGACCCATCCTCATCCCCCAGCTCAGCTGAATTTGTCCCAGTTAGAGTTCTGGCTTGAACCATAGTACTCAATGATTAAAAAAAAATTAGGTATTTTACTAAATCCACAATATATCAATCATGTTCAAGATGATTAGATGGTACTATTTAAGCTTTTTGGTGAGCCTATACCTCTTACTTGGTGTATTCTCATCACCTCCTAAAAACAATCTAGTGTGTTTCTCCCTTCTCCCCCACCTCATTGAGACTCTGGTGTTCCTCTTCATGATAAAAGCTGATGCAGAAGAGAATTTTAACCAAATGAGAAAGAACTGTCTGAAGTGAGAAGTAAAAAGGAAGTGAGAAATTTTGATTCCTTCTTTCCAAGTTTTTGTTTTTGGCCTTACTAAACTAGGTTACTTCTTATCTTTATCTTATTGCCATCTCTTCACTCTGAAAACCAGAATTAGTAATAGCTTCTCTCTTCTGGGTGATGAATACTTGTCTCTGGAATTGGTTAAATTGTTGTAATTTTGAAATTAGACCTCGTGACAGTCTGATAAAAACCTATGGAATTCTTCTTAAGAGTAATGTTTTGTTGCTTACATTCATAGTTAAAGGAAATGCTAAATTTCAGTTATAAGTCAGTAAAAATGATAGTGTAATTTTTTCCCCAGTCAAGTTCATAGACCTCTTGAAATATATCTATGGAATCTAGCATAAGAACTCCTTATAAATCAAATTCTTCTCAGAATTCTCTCAATCTGATATAGTAGAAAGAACACTGGATTTGTAGGCAGGGAATAAGAATTTAGATCCTAGCTATGCTATTCATTAAATATGTAATCATGGACAAATATGTCCATAAAATGGGAGTAATACTTAAATGTGTGTTTTTTAAGGATAGAATTTTATAAATTCTGTAGCAATAAAACTGTAAATTATTCCTCACATATGGGATTATAATATCATAGATTTGGAGCCAGAAGTAAGCAGAGTCCAACCCTTGGATTTTACAGATGTAAAGCACTTGTCAAAGTCATATAAGTAGTAGGAAGCAGAGCTTAGGTTTTAGCCTAGGTTCTCTTGACTGAAGGCACATTATCTTCATGCAGAGGAAAACAAAATAGTATGGTAAAAATAGTTTCGTTTTGTTATTCTGGGAAAGGAAGAGATGCCAAAGGGCAGTGTATCAGACAGCACAAAAGGGAATTTTAAACTTGGCACTTTAAGGAATTCCCAAAGAACATGTTTGTGATTCTTATTTAGAATAATAACCTACAAGCATTAGAAAGGGGGAATAAAAGTTACTAAATCATGCACTTAGTACCTTTTCCTAAATTTAACATTTTCTATAAAGCATAGCATATTGGGATATAGGTTATATAGAATTCAATAATCATACTTAAAGCTTAGCTTATGTTGATTTTAAGTAATAAATATATACACATAATATATACACATAATGTGTACCATACATATTTGAGGAAAAATAGAACTTAAAGCATTTTAGATAAAATTGTTACAATAAATATTAGTATATTTTGGTAAGTCTTTGCTACCTGATCATGCAAATTTATCATTGTCTTTGTCATAACTCAGTGAAAAAGTTATATATGATACAATATCCCAGATTTCCATACTTGCTATTTAGATTTTAAATTTTCTTTGGTCAGGTTAAAAAGTGGCTACAAAGAATGTGCACTATATAAATATTAGTTGTCATTATTATTATGTGAAGATTTAGGGAACTTCAAAAGTATTTCAGGAAGTATTTCTCTAGAGTTGCCACTGTAGTGGAGGAGGTGGGTTGGACAGAGAGAGAGAGAGAGAGAGAGAGAGAGAGAGAGAGAGAGAGAGAGAGAGAGAGAGAGAACCCTTCATTCTTAACCTTGGAAAGACATACATTTCCTAAAGTTTATAGTTAAGAGGTTATAATAACTAAACATGATTTTTATTTTGAATACTTGGAAACAGTGCAGTGAAAAGTGTTCTGGAAATGGAGTCAGAGTTCAAATGGAGTAAAAAAACAGTCATGGGTTGAAATTCTAGCCCTGCTTCATACCGTCTGAGTAACATTGGACAAGCCACATAACCTCTCTAGGCCCCAATTTCTTCCCCTGCTTGGTATTCTTAAGTCTGTGAACTTGGATGAGAAAAAATATATATTTTTGTCTTCACTAACTTCTAAATGAAATTTATCATTTCGTTCAGTAATTTAAAAACAGATTCTAAGATTCTAAGAAGGATTCATAGGTTTTCCTAGATGGCAAAGTAGATCTATGACTCATAGAAGGTAAAGAATCCCTAGAGTAGGTAAACTTTCATTCTTTCCAACTCTAAATCTGTGATCCTGTGATATTTGTAAATCAAAAATTTTCTAATTCAGAAAAAAACCATGAAGAGAAGCTCATAGGTTCCTAGATTTAGAGTGAGAAGGGGACCTTGAAAGTTATTGAGGCCAAGAAATTGAAACTCTCAGAGAGCTTAAATTATTTGTAACACAGCTACTAAATATGCAAAACAGAATTTGAACCCAAGTCTTCCTAACTCCAAATCTTGCACTCTGTTCACTATACCATGTTGCCTTGTTAGACATTCCATATTGAAGAAAATCCTTACGTGGTTTTATAGCAATATCCTATACAAACAAAAACACTTGAAGGTCCTCAATAATTTTTAAGAGTGTAAAGAGATCCTGAGACTAGAAAGTTTGGAAACTACTATTCTAAGGTAAGACATTTTCCCCCTTTTACCTCTTTTCTTGATAATACCTGCCTTTTAGTTGAATCTTTTAGTCACGGCAAGGTTCAAGATAAAGTTTAAAATGACTTCCAGGTCACTTTCTCAGTTCATATGCTATCACCTAGTGTACTCCAATAAGGATGATTTTGATTTTTTCCTCAAAGTGACTTAAAGTGATCTAAGGATATATGGAACCTTATCTCCCATTGTTTTGCCTACTTGCATAACTTCTTGAACTTTTTGTAGCTTATCCTCACTAACTTGGCATTTAGTACTCGGAAGAGTTTAACATTTGCAACCCTGAAAATGCCTTTATATAGTGCTAAATTATGTACAAAACTTTTAAGAGAATCTTGGCACTAATATTTGGAGGAGCCAACTATTTGGCTTTAGTCTGTGGAATACTTGTTTATCCTTACTTTGTTTCTCTATTTCTTTAATTATATTCAGTCCTACCCTTACTTAATCTGTTACTGACACTGTTTTTAACAGTATTTGACCCCTAATGGGGTATTCATTTGCATACGTAGAATAATAATAGTTATCATTAATGTAATGCTCTACAATTTGCAAAACTACATATGTTATTTGTGAAGATGTCTTTAGAAGCAAAGTGTTTTAACTAGTTTCATAATAAACTTATCAAAGAATTGTTTATAGAAATAAGGATTTTATCTGTAATTAAAATTAAATAGGATAATTTTATACATGTCACTTTCTATAGTTATTTTTAAATGAAGATGTTTCAGGGCAGCGAGGTGGCTCAGTGGATAGAATTTCAGACCTGGAAACAGGAGGTCCTAGGTTCAAATGTGGCCTCAGATACTTCCTAGCTGTGTGAGCGTGGGCAAGTTACTTGACCAGTTAGTATCAATTCTAAAACAGAAGATAAGGGTTTAAAAAAATACAACTTTTCATGATTTTCATTGGTATTTAATGATTTCATTTAAAATTGTTTAAGTGCCACAAGTCAAGTCTCATTAATTTCATTAATTTCTTTTGGGTAAGAAAAAATATTGCTTGAGTTAAATAAAGTAACATCTTGAGACTTGAAAATATTTTACAGAATCTTTCATCATACTTATCCCTGTTGTGACAGGATTCTAGAAGGGGAAAGCAGGCCATGGGTAAAAGAATGTAAAACAAATGGTGTGTTGGAAGAAAAGTCTGAATGGGTAATACAGTTCATTGGAGATGAAGAGAAAAAGACAGGAAAGTTATTTAGAACTATTACACTAGACAAAATATTTTATTAAATTTTGGGGTGACAGCAAATTATAAAGACCTGCATTTTACTGAAATGGGGGTGGATGGCAAAGCATTGCAGTCTAAGTAGCTGCATATATAAAATTTGAAAAACAAATTTATCTCTATTGTGCATATAATTATTATTCTAATTATTCATGTATCTGTCTCATTTCCCTTTAAGGTAAGCATCTTGAGAATAAGGCCTGTACTTCTTTTTATCTTCGTATCTCTAACAATGTAGTACTCAGTACCAGTATCTAGTTATTTTATTTAATGCCTCCTTTTAGTTGATTTCAACTGAAATTTTTTTTTTAAGTGAGAACTTAATATTTAGATGGTCAATCTTGCCTCATTTTCCCCTTTGGTTTATTTTAATAACATTGAGAAAGAACTTTTCTTAGGTGATCAATTTAAAAATATCCATGCTTATTGTAGAGAATGAAAATTGTGTGTTTGGGGAGAAGGCCAGTAACTACATTTCAGGATTTTGTTTCTATAACCTTTTATCTTGTGACTTGATGTCATTGAGATGAATGAAAATCACTTGAATACTATGACAAGGCTAAAGCCTAATGTTTGCCTGTCATTTTCATATATTCTTCCCTCCCCATCTTCAACACAGTTGTCCTGTAATTTTCACTTTAATGTCACATAACTCTGTAAAACACAATATTTGTAGACTTTACTTACATTGAATGAAGATTCTTTAAAAGAATTTTGCGCATTATCTCCAACAATTGCAAACTGGGTGACAATTCTAGAAACTTCAAAACTGAATTTATAGTATCTTTGTATCTCCATGAAATTTTTAGAAGTAATATTATGATAATGTATAATAAATAAGTTGTCCTGTTTAATTTTTATTGCATATTTAAACAAGTACATATACATTAGACTAGATATCTAGATACATGGATTTTATTTTTTTGCTCATGATCCTGATCCTTTTTTCTTCCTTTGACATTCTTGAAAACATCAAGAAATTTCCTTTTCATTATATGAATCCCCTATGACAATGATGATGAACCTTTTAAAGACAGTGTCAGGCCCCCAGCCCATCTGGCCACCACCCCCAGACCGAGTGCTGTGCCCATCTGCTCCAGAAACCAAGTGCTGGCCACCCCCATTCCCCAAACTTACCCCCCCCCCTTATCCCAGAAGGGGGAGGAAGCATTCCCATTGGGCTTCTGGGCAGAAGGGCAGGTGAAATCAGGAATATCCTTAGGTGCATAGAGAGGGGAAGGGAAACAGCTTTGCCCTGAATCCCTCTGGCTTTCAATAAAAAGGAAAAAAAAGACTGTAAGTATGTCCATAGAGAGGACCCTGTGTGCCCTCTTTGGCACACATGCCATAGGTTCATTATCATGGCCCTATGATTTTAATATACCATAAAAAATTTGATGGGCATTTAGGATAGGAAATAGTAATGGGAAATGACCAACAAAGAAAGAAGGCAGGATAGCTTGATCTGGCCTAAGTTTAGGATATGAATGACAGCACTTTAGTCTTTGTAGCTGACCCCAGAAGAACCATCTTGCCTCTGAAACAGTGAGTAGAGAACAGTATGATCCTGGGCAAGATAATTTATCCCTAGGTCTCAGTTTACTCATCCATAATATGAAAGCATTAGATTTCATCTCTAAGGATCCTTCTAGCTCTAAATCTATGTTCCTATATAAAAACTATAAAAACAAAAGAAAAAGTCTCTTAAGTCTTTGCCGTGTTTTTGTTCATAGGTTCGTGCTAGAGCAGAAATCAGAGACTATCTAATGCAGAGGTCCTTTTAACCTTTTTTATGTCTTGGACCACTTTGGCAGTCTGATGAAGCCTCTGGATCATTTCTTAGAATGTTTTGTTGCCTACGTTCTGTAAAAATGGAGATTTGAACCCCAGACTTCAATCTCCAGAAGTCCTTAGAACTTCCCAGAATTCCCCAGAATCTCACCCTGAGGTCCTCACCTGGGCCGAAAGCAAAAAGGGTATTTAAACTGACTGTACACACCAGGCCACCAGGCTACAACTGCACCTCCTGTAACAACTGGCTTTCCGTGCCCCATGTGCCACAAACTTTGCGCCTCAGTGTTTGGACTTCAAAGTCATATGAGGGTACACCAAAGATGAAAACACACAAAGAAAATCGACTACTACTAAGAGCCTGCGTAGCTCTCTCTCCCGGCTTCTGCTTCTATGCACATGCGACTCTCTACCAGGCAGGCAAGATGTAGGTTGCACATGCTTTCTTATTTTGTATTTTCTTTATTTCTTAATCTTTAATAAACCTCTAAAAATATAATACTTTTAGCAGAGAAACTAATTTTAATCATAACAATTCATAATTGAAGGAAATGCTAAATTTCCATTAGAGGTTAGTGATAATAAAGATGTAATTTTCCCCCAGTTCCCAGACCCCCCTGAAATCTATATGTGTACCACTAGGTTAGGAAAACCCTGATCTAGTCTCTCATTTAACAGATGAAGAAACTAAGATGCAGATAGTAAAACATGTACTAAGAATCAGAGGAGGAATTTGAACTTGGATTCTCTTGATTCCAGAACTAACAAATGCCTTTTTTGCTATTCTTTTATTTCTATTTTGTTGGGATATAAGAAAAGATGTACTAGAAGGCTTTGAATTTTTTTTTTAATTTTTGAAGAATGTTTTTTATTGCTCTCTTTTTCTATATTTCCAAATGCTTCCCTTCTTCCTCGTCCTCCCAGAGAAGCATCCCATATAATAAAAAAATGGAAAAGATGGAAAATCTGAGCATAGTGACATATACCTGTAATCCCTGCAACTGGGGAGACTAAGGCTAGAGAATCTCTTGAGCTCAGGAGTTCTGACCTACAGTGGGCTAGAGAGAAAACACTAAGTTCAGCATTAATGTAGGAAGCCCCATAAGAAGGCAGAAGGGCAAGTTAATAACTAAAGGAGGAGGAATGCAAACTAGCATAGGTTGGAAACCAAGCAACCCAAAGTTCCCATGCCAGGCCTGGTGAGATTGAGCCCATGAGTTGCTCTGGCACTCTCAGCTTATTCAAGATAGGGAGACCTAGCCTGGAAAGGAAAGGAAATGGAAAAGAAAGGGGAAAGAAGCATATCAAAAAAGCCTGAGAACTATTTTTGTTTTTTCCATACCTATGGCGGACCCCTACCTCTTTTTTTTTTTAAGAAGAAGAAGAAGAAGAAATGGAAGAAGACACTTTCTCATATATCTTCGTTGTGGCATAACTTGGTTATTATAACTTCACAGTATTAAGTTTTGGTTGTTTTGTTGTTGCTGTTTCCATTTAAATTATTGTCGTCATTGTCTATATTGTTTTGCTAATTCTGTTTACTTCATTTTTATCAGTTTATATACATCTCTCCATACTTTTATGTATTCATTGTATTAGTTACAGCACAATAATAATCCATTACATTCACATACCATGACATGCTTAGCCATTCCCCTGTCCATGAACATCTACTTTGTTTCCAGCTCTGTCCTGCTGCAAATATTTTTAGTGCATACATAGGGCCTTTCTTTTTGTCATTGACCTTAAAGGAGATTTTTCTTTTAAAATGTACTTAATTAAATTAACAGTTTTCAATGAATTGCTAGGAAGACATTAGAGCTATTAGAGCATAAAAGCTCCCACTGAAGTTATAGCAGGCCCTGGATAGTCTGTAGGATGAAAGCCATATAATTCCAACATGCAATTTGTATTTCTATTCTCATTATTTGTCCTTTAGACAGGAAAATTATAAGCATAGTTTAACAGTTGTGTAGTATTTTAAAAAGAAAAATGATTAATAAATCAAGCAAGTTATCACCATCATATTTTCATTGTAATATTATTAAGCCACCTGCCCCCAAGCTGAAAAAATAGCTTTACTGAAGTTTCCACCTTCAATCAAAGTTAAGTTGATGTCTTTTTAGTATTTGGACTTAATATTTACTAACATTCATCCCTCCTTAACTACATCTCCCATTTGCCTACTGGACAATTCTACTTTGATTTCCCATAGATATCACAAATATTTCTTGGCCTCTCAAAACCTACCTCTCCTCATTTTTCTCCTTCCTCCCTCCTTCCCTCCCTCCTTCCCTCCTTTCCTTCCTTCCTTTCTTTCTTCCTTCCTTCCATCCATCTATCCGTGTATTGGTTCCAAGGCACAAGAGCAGTAAGGGTTAGGCAATGGGGTTTAAGTGACTTGCCCAGGGTCACACAGCTAAGATGTGTCTGAGATCAGATTAGAACCTAGAACCTCCCATCTCTAGCCTTGTTCTCAATCCTCTGAGCTACCCAACTGCCCCCTTAAGCCTTTCTTGACATCTCTCCATTGCACATGTTTTCTCTTCCTTACTCTCATTTATTTTGTATTACTTGTAAATATTTTGCATTTACATGTCCACATGCATTCTGTTTATTCCCAGGAGAAGGTAGGCTCCTAGAGGGGAGGGACTATTTTGGTTTTGGTTTTGGTTTTTTTTTTTTATCTCCAGCACTTTTCAAAGTGCCTACCACAAGTAGTTACATAATAATGGATTGAATCTGTGGTGGACATTCAATATAGACTGCTGCCCTTATACAGTATTTGGAGATTGCTATAGCCCAAAAATCCACCCTACAGACAACTGATGATAAGGCTTTACACTAAGCTACTTCTTAAATAAGAGAAAGTTGCTTTGTCTTAGCATGGGTCCTGCCAGAACTCACCTTCCACTTGGAAAGTTTTTGAGAACACAGTTATCTTAACCCATATCCGGTGACTTCAGAGAAGAATTTTTATAGATGCTAGTATCTCCTCTCATTTTCAAATGAGAACATAAGAGGAAAAGTAAGTGGTTTAAATGTAATGTCTTACACTTCTGTTCAGAAAGTCAGTAGTATACATTCAGGATGAGAGACATGTAACTAAGCCACAAGTAACATATAATAGATCTAGACATTTTAGTTTACTGCAAACTCAGTGTGAGTTAAAGTCTGACCTAATAGCCAAAACCATATCTCATTCCCACCCTTCCATCAAACCTTCTGGAACTCTTACTCCATAGCATTTACTTTTTAAATTAATTTATTTTATAGACATTTATGATCTGTTTGGCCTACTGCCCCTCCTCCCCCAACAAAAAGTACAATCTTCATATGTATGCATAGTCCAGAAAAGAAATTCCCATTTGCACATACCCCAGAATATGCATTTTAATTCATCACCTCCCAGGCAGGAGGTCTGTGGCATATTTCATCTTCATTTTCAAAGTTCAGCATCAAGCATTAGGGTTACCAAAAAAGCAAAAGCAGCCACTACCATTAAAAAGTTTATATTCTAATAAGAGAAACATGTAAAAAAAAATGAAGTACACGCAAGATAGATACAAAATAGATGGAAGGGAAACTATGGAAGGGAAAGCACTAGGAGCTAGAAGGACTAAGAAAGGACTTCTGGAAAAAGTAGGATTTGAGCTAATGTTTAAAGGAAGATACCAAAACTACAGAAGTAGAATTGAGGAGGCCAAGCATTCCAGGCACAAGAGACAGCCAGTTAGGCACAGACAGAGGAGTTAGTGGTGTGTGTTTGAGGAATAGCAGGTAAGCTAGTATGACTACATTGTTGAGTACATAGAAGGAGAGGAAAGTGTGAAAAGACTAGAAAGATAGAAAAAGGCCAGGTGTTGTAAAGAGTTTTATGTGCCAAAGAATGGGCTTTATATTTGATACTAGTGGTAACTGGGTGCCATCAGAGTTTATTGAGTGAGCAAGGGGAAGGAGTGACATGGTCAGCCCTGTGCTTTAGAAAAATCACATTGGCAAGGGAATGGAGGATGGATTGGAGAAATTGGAATAGGAAGCACTTTAAGATAGGCTAGTTAGAAGGCATTTCAGTATCCCAGATGAAGAGGGCCTGAAAAGAAGATAGATATGTGGAATGTGTGGTGAGGAGGAATCAAAGAATGATACTAAGCTTGTGAGTGTGTAGGTGATTGAGAGGATAGTCGTGCCCACCAAAGTAATAGGAGTAAAATTCCCCCCACCAAATAGGATTTGGGGGGAAAAGATAAGTTGTGTTTGAGATTTTTGAGTTTGAGATACCTCTGGAATATTTTGAGGTGTCCAAAGATCTGGAAACCTTGTGTGTGGAGATAATTGAACACATAGGGACTTCGATCACCAAGTGAGATAATATAATGGAAAAAGAGAAGAGAGTCTTGGAGCTTTGGGGGTTCCTTCCATGTTTAATGGATGTGATATGGTTGAAAAATCAACAGAGGAAACTGAAAAGTGGTCAGATAGATAGGCAGACAACAAGGAAAGAGCAACATGGTAAAAACTAGAAGAGAGCGTAACCAGGAGCAGGTAGGTAATCAGTCAAAGGCAACAAAGAGGTCAAGAAGAATGAGGAATGAGAAAACACTATTAAAATTTTCAATTAAAAGATCATTGGTAATAATAGCTAAATTTTTTAAATTATTTTTTTAATGAACAAAAATCTATTTTCTCTCCTTCCCACCATCCTCCCTCCAATTTGACTAAAAAAAGGAAAAAGAAAGCCCTGTAATAATCATACATAAACAAACAAAGCAAGTTTCTTCATCTATATCCAAAATTATATCTCAGTCTGCACTCTGAATCTATTATCTCTCTGGTGTTTTTATCATGGTTCTCTGGAGCTGGTCAGAGTTTGTAAGTCTTTCAAAGTTATTTGTCTTTACAACATTGTTATTATATAATGGTTCTTTTTGCTTCTTCGAATTTCATTCAACATCAGTTCATACAAGTCTTCCCAAATTTCTCTGAAATGTTCCCTTTCATCATTTCTCATAGCACAATAATATTCTATTACATTTATATGCCATATTTGTTCAGTCATTTCCCAGTGTTGCTGGGGCACTTCTTCAATGTATAGTTCTTTGCCACAACAAAAAAGAATAGCTAAAATATGGAAATATGTTTTATATGGCTTCATTTGTATAATTATTATCATAATGCTTTACTTCTCAACGAGTGGAGAAGGGGCTGAAAAGAGAGAGACTTTAAATTTAATTTTTATATTTAACATTTATAATGACAAGGTTTGTAAAGCACTTATATATATTATTTCATTTGCTTGTCACAAAAGTTCTATAAACTAGATGCTTTTTATTATTATCCTCATTTTACAGATGAGGAAATTAAAGCTGAGAGAAAAGTTTGATGACTTGCACAGGATCATGCAGCCAAATCAACAAGCATTTTATTATTCCTGTTTATGTTCCAGTTACTATGCTAAGCACTAGCTAGATTTTCTATTATGTCCAAGGTAGGAATTTACTTTAGGTCTTTTGAATCCAATATTCTGTCTTTGATTGTTTGTTCTTATTCTAGACCTCTTCTCATATTCATTCTATCTAATTGCTCTCACTAAGACCTGACTACCCCAGGTGGCTCACCATTGCTTTTAGGCTACAATATAAACTGCCCTGTTAAGCTCGGAAAGCCCTTTATAAGTGGCCTCAACCTGTCTTTCCAGTCTCATTGTACATCATTCCCCCTCCCACACTTAAGATCTGGCCAGACTGGCTTCCTCTTTATATCTTGACATGGTACTCCATGTCCCTTCTGCATGCTTTGTCCTCCTTGATCCCTGAGTTCTGCTTATTTTATTTTGTATCCACTCATACAAGTCTTTCCATGTTCTTCAATTTATAGTCCTTTTCTTAATAATATTCAAAATACTTAGTATTTGTATAGTGCTTACTATGTGCCAAGCACTGTGCTAAATACTTTACAATTAGTATCTCATTTCATTCTTACAACAATCTTGAGACGTGTGTGCCATTATCTCCATTTCATAGATGAGGAAACTGAGGCAAATAGAGGTTGAGTGACTTATTCAGGGTCACATAACTAATAAGTGCCTGATGCCAGATTGGAACTGAGGTCTTTCTGACTCCAAGCCCAGTGTTGTTGGGGGATTTATTTGGTTTGGTTTTTTTACTGTCTATCCCGCTTTATGATTCTCAACTAAACTACCTTTTTCTTTATTCCTTAATATGGCACTCCATGTGTCTTCTGCAAGCCTTTTCATTGGCTATCTCTCATGTCTGAAATTTTCTCTCTCTTGACCTCTGCCTCATAAAATCCCATTTTTCCTCAAAACACCATTCAGGCACCACTTAATTTGGAAGACTTAACTCATCCCCCAACAACTGTTAGCACATTCTCTAACTATCTTGTATTTAAGTACCATGTGGTTTATTCTTATTTATTCTTTTTATATTATGCATATATTTTCTTAAGTACTTATTGTCTCCTGTTAGAATATATGCTCTTTGAGAATTGAGATTATACATAATACATAGTAGGAGCTTAACAAATGCATATTTATTAACTAGTATATTCTTAGACAATGATATGGAAAGCACATAGAGAGGAGGATATGAGAGGTTCATTCATATCCATGTGGCACTCAGGTCTTGTCATGTCTACCACCAAAACATGTCTTGCATCTGTCCCTTTCTCTCCACTTAAAAAGCCTTCATTATCTCTCACCTGGATTACTGAAGTATTCTCCTGATTGGACTTTCCAATCCATCACCCATAGAACTTTAGCTACCTTTAAGGCTCATGTTAGGGACTATGTCCTTTGGAAAATCTTTCCAAATCTCCCTAATTGTTAGTGTGGAAAACTCTTGGAGAATTATATTGTATTTAAATATGTATATGTTTATGTGCATATGTAAGGATCATTTCCCCATCCACCTACCCCTAACTCACTGGTTTTAGTTTTTGTCCTTTTGTCCTTAGCCCTTAGCACAGTACCTCATAAATAGATTACTCTTGCTTTTTTTAATCTGAATAATTTTATAATCCTTTGCCTTACTCAGACTGTATCTAAACCAGCTGAAAGTATTCTCTCATAGCTCAGATGTTCCTAGAGCACATTATTTGACACCCTCTAACTAGTTTATATGTATGTGTACATATAGCCCTCTGAACTTGGGTACTTAGTTGTATATTATCAATACTTAATAATATTCATCAATTTGAGGGAATACAGGAATTTTTTATACTTTATAATACTAATAGTTACTATATTGAAAAACAGTAATTTAATTCTTTGAGCTTCTCATCTTTCCATTTAAAATTTTTAAGAATTTAAATAGAATGCAAACAATTTTAATTTTACATGTTTAAAACATTAATTACTATGGTTCCATGTTAAGTATTAAAAGAAATGAGAGAAATGTTAAGATATTAACTGAAGCAATAGTTATTTCCTGCACTCTTTTATGGCAAAAAAAAAAAAGAGGCAAAAACATCTAGTACAGTGACTGTATTCGACAATATACAAGGTCTTCTGACCTTGTGGGCCCCCACCCTTCTTTTGTGAGAGAAGTGGAGAGTCTCTTCTTCCTGACCTTTGCTACTTTTTTCATTACTCAGTAATTCCCCTTCCTTTTATTTTTTATTGTAGTCACTATTCATTTTGTTCATTCAGTTCTTATTTTGTTCCATATAGGTTCATATAAGACTTCCCAATTTTCTCTGAATTCCTTGTTTTTATTTTCTTTCTAAGCAATAATATACTATAGCTTTATTTTGCTTTGCTCCAACCATTCCCCAAAAGACTGTCACAAGGTGTTGCAATGAATATTTTGGTACACATAAAATCTTTGTTTCTGTCGTTGACTTCCTTGAGAGTATATGCCCAATAAGAAGATCGCTAGGGCTAAGGGTAGATAGATAGATAGATAGATAGATAGATAGATAGATAGATAGATAGATAGACAGACAGTTTGCATTTATAATTCCAAATTGAAAACTGAGACAGTCATTCAGATTTATTCTCTCTACCATTGACTGTTCCCCATTTTTTGTCCCATCTTTGCTAGTTTATATAGTACTTTATGGTTAAATAATATAACATTTATGGTTTAATTTGCTTTTCTCTTAGTGATTTGGAGCATGGTCTTATGTGGTCATCTAATTTTTAAATTCTCCATTTGAAAACCATGTAGTCTTTGACCAATTACCTATTATATCATGGCTCTTTTATCATATTATTTATTTATATGTACATTATTTGTTTCAATTCGTATATTTTGAACATTGCTTTTATTGGTAATTCTTAACTGCAAAAGAAAATCATGGCATAGTTAATAGAGAACCAGCCTCTAAGAGTCAATTAGGCTGAGACTTTGTTCTGGCCCATTCTAGCTGTGTGATTCTGGACAAGTCATTAAACTTGTTGCCCCCAGACAACTCTCTAAAGACTTTTAAGTTACAGAGCAAGTATTATTCTGCAGTGGTAGAGGGCATTTCCTCATAGGAGTTTCATACACCAATGAAATCAAGGAACCAGTACACAAAAACATGTTGATATAAATATTTTCCCCTATCTATGACTTCCCTTCAGACTCTGATTTAGTTGATTTAAACATACAATTCACTTTTAATTTTGTGTAGTTAAAATTGTCTGCTTTATCTTTTATGCTAAAGAGAGATACTCCTTTATTTGGTTAAAAAATTTGTACCTCTTTGTAGCTATATTATTGAAAAGTAATGCCCACTAATAACATAATAAAATTTAAAAATAATTATCCATGTAAATATTTAGACCCATTGGAATTTCCAAACCCTGGAAAATTTTGGATTGAATAAAATTAAATTAGCCTTTGGTGTTTTCTGAGTGTTGTTTCTCAGTAAATATTTGAAATATTGAGTTTGTTGAATCCATTCCTTATTTTTTGTCAAAGTAATATAATTGTTTTTGGTTGTTTGACCTCTAAAAAGTGCAATAATGGGAATATGAGATAGTAAAATTCCCCTACTGCTTTTTTTCAGATGACATTTTTTCAGGTCTGAGAAAAATTAAAAAGTGTTCTATAAGGATCACTTGGGTTTTTTTTTGAAGCAAATCAAATTGGTCTTAATCATTTGAATATACTATGAGTAATATATGTACAGCATAGTAGATGCCCCAATGAATGTGGATAGAATGTTATTGTTTGTTATTAGCACCCATGGATCTTTTCAATCTTCAAAGTACTTTCCAAACATTAATTAATCTTCTTCACCCTTGGAGAGGGAGTAAAGAGGTATTATTATCCTCGAGGAAACCAGGGCAGAGAGGTTCTCTGACTTGCCTTAGGCTCAGAAGGAGTAGGTGACAAGAGAGGATGAGAATTTAGTCATTCTGACTCAGTTCTATTTAGACCTCAGACAGTATGGTAGAGGCTGCTGTTGCAAGTTTCTTTATCAAGTAGATAGATCTTCAGAATACTTTGTATGGGGAGTTTTTTTTTTTAATCTTTTTCAGTTTTTTAGTGAGCTGTGCATCTGAAATTGAGTTAGGCAGTCTTAATGGTGTCATCTAAACAAACAAAAGATGCAGATCCTGGGACATGAAGGTAAGTAAGGTTGGGACTTCAGTTTTTGTGATTATAGATTAAATTGAAGTCAATCTTGGATTAGCTTGCACTTAATAGTGTATACTTGTACATGAACAAAATATATTACCTGCTGCTAAAGTGGGAGGAAAATTTAGCTAACATTTCCATTACCCTTCAATGAATGCTAAGAGAAACTTGTGTTTCATTTAAAGACTAATAACTTGAATAAATACCCAATACCCCTTAGATTAGTGTCAAGTCAGACATTGCTAAAAATATATTCTTTCCCTTGATTTGACTAAAGATATTGGGAAGTTTTGATGAAATAGTATTTGACTGTGTATGCAAGAACCTTTTTAAAGTAAGTGTATTTTTAATGTAGTGAAAGTATGAAGTAGTACAAGTTCTTGACTTATTTAAAAAATGGCCACCAGATTCCTATTCCACCCTATTCCACATCTTATTCTTTCAGCTATTCTGTGCTATTAGTAGTTTAGATTACACTATAAGTCAACTTCAGCAGAATTTGCAAAATAAAGTTAACATAATAAATAAAGACTTTATCTGCCCACTCTACTATAATTCTGGTATTCATTAGGAAAACTATGCAAAAATATTAATCTTGAATTGTAAAATGAACTCGACTTTTCTATGCTACAGAATACTATTTTATGTTATTCTTTGTATAATCATTTTAATATGCTAGAAACTGATCTTTGTCTAACTCTGTATTTCTGCCTATTGAGAAATACTCTCTATTCTTCAAAGGCAACAAAAATGTTTCTTCCACTATTATCTTTTATTTAAAAACCTTTACCTTCTACCTTAGAATCAATACTATGTATTGGTTCCAAGGCAGAAGAGCAGTGAGGGCTAAGCAATGGGGGTTAAGTGACTTGCCCAGGGTCACATAGCTAGGAAGGTTCTGAGGCCAGACTTGAACCTAGACCTGTCTCCAGGCCTGGCTCTCAATTCCATTGAGCTACCCAACTGCCCCCTTCCACTATTATCTTAACCAGAAATTATTCCTTTTTCTGAATTCCCTGAACTCTGAAAGCCACAGAGTCAATATTTAACATATCCTGCATTGTTTTTTACTTGTTTTTGTCTGTTTCTTATTTTTGGTGTTAGATTATTAGTTATTTAAGAACAAGAACAGTTTGTTTTTCCATTGTTGTATCTCCTACAGTACCTTTTCCAGAAGAGGCACAGTGATCACAAAGTTTCTGGGTAACAATTCTAAGGAATTTTACTTTCTCAGTCTGCATTTATTCTTTTTTTAATTCTTCAACTAAAATAGAACTAGGAAAAATAATATGGTTTATCAGTACAAATTAATTACCACTTCCTTTATTTAAATAGAATTTTATGTTATAGAGCATTTTCACATTTACTCTCATTTGATTTTCACAATAATCCTGTCTCAGGTAGTTGTAGAAATAATAATCTCTATTTTAAGATGAGACAGAGCCTGGGAAAGAGTAAATGACATGTCCAAAGTCACCTAGAATAGTTACTGGAGTCAAGATTCTAACTCAGGTTTCTTAACTCTAAGATACTTGTTCTTTCTGTTGGACAATAAAACCACTTTGTTAAAAAGTGAATATCCTTCTGGCAATGGTTATTAGTGTTGTAATCCTATTCAAGGAATAGCAAGTGTCTCTTCAAATCTCTTGCCTCCCTAGTGGCAGAATAATCCCTAAGAAAAATTCAATCAGCCAAATGGTTACTTGATACATATAACTCTAGAAATTACCTTTTAATTTTCCCCCCACAAATTTGACTATGGTGGACAGTTTTGACATTCTGTAAATATGGCTAACATAAGGTGTTTTTTTCCTGTTTCGTGTGTGTGTGTGTGTGTGTGTGTGTGTGTGTGTGTGTGTGTGTGTGTGTGTGTGTGTGTGTAAAGGAAGGTTGGTCTTAATTTTTTTTGTATGTCTAGATTTTACAGTTCACAGAATCTTCTAAGAATAAGTACCCTCAGTATATTTGTTAACAGAAGCAAATTTCTAATCTTTATAAAGACTCCAGGAATTCTGGTGACTTCAGAGCAATATTTTTTATCAAGTCCCTTAATTTTTCTGGGCCTTATTGAACTCTAAGGTCTTTCCCTCCAAATAATGAATTTTGAAATTGAGGAAAACTAACTTTCTAGAAAACACTTTACATTCTTGCCATTGTCTTGTAGGTAAATGAAACAGGATACAATGAAATATTTTCTGCCCTCTCCATCAAAAAATGTTCCCCATCCTATCCCTGGGTGCCACAGTCCTCTTAAGTGCTTATCCAGACTTCCTGTTTCTTTTCTTTGTATACTATTACTATCATGCTCTCTTTTATACTAGGGCTGAACCAAACCAAAGCCAAAGTTTTGAATTAACCTTAAATTTATACTTCAGTTGTTGCAAAATTGGATTATCTAATCAATTGTATGTGTTATGTGTATGTATGTACATACACATGATGCTGTATGATTTAAAAAATATCTCATAGCCATGTAAGAATGTAAGTTGATTACTTGTATGTAGGCATAAATCTATAAAATGTTAATACTTTAAGGAACCAACTTTTCCTCCTCACTTTACAGATGAGGAAACTAAGGCCATAGACTGGGTAGGAAAAAACCTCTAAACTCTTGTTTGGTACACGAGTCTACTGTATGTGGCAAATGACTTTGAATGATCCCAATAAAGAAGACATCTTATTTACAGTTTTCTGGGGCAGTCAGTTGCATTTTGGGATAGCTCTATTAGGAGTTATATTGAACTGAAATTTCCCTCCCTATAACTTCTACTCTTTGGTTTCTTGTGATGGTAAATTAAATTTGGGCATTGTTATTTAATATTGTATAGCCCCTGTGCTGTTTTTGCTGATTAATTCATGAGATTGTTTTAGAAATCATGTGCATATCTTCTCAAACTGAATTGGTCTCTCTTCATAGTAGACTCTGGTTCCAGTAACCTTAGTATATGCTGAAAAATTGATCTTTAGACTACAAATCCCAAATCTTCATACTTTGTTCTCAGCTGCAAAGCCATATGGAATCCCAAGAAATTTATATAATTCAGAAAGTAATTTCAGAGAAACTTCTTATGTAGAATTGATTGTATTTTTAAAAATTTAATTTCACAAATAAACTATTGTATTGTATTGAAAGTAACCGTGTTCCATGAAATAGAAAAATGAGAGTTTTATAAATATTGCTAATATAACTTGATCCTTTTAAGTATAAGTAAGCATTCCTAAGATAACACTGTATATATACTTTAAAAAAACTCTTTCCTCTTCATTCCCAATCTCTCTATATAAATATGTTTTATATTTGTCTGAATATGTTCCACCTTTCTGTCAAATCTAGCTTATATGAAACTTGGTCATAAGCTATATTCAGTTATTTTTCAGTATATAATTTAAAGCATATTTGAATCAATCCAATACATTTTGTGTTTTTATACATGTGTCCTGTGTAATGGGTATGTAAACATATCTCTTATTGTGCTTTACTGTCTAAAGTACTTTACTCATAACAGCCCTGTTTGGACAGAAGAGTAATTGATACTCATATTTTTTTTTGGAATGTTAAAAGTCCTTATGACTAGCTGCAGAAAGGTAACCTATATTTTGCCAAGGCAGTGAGTTCTTTATGCATGAGATACTATTAGAACTTGAGTGATTTAGTGTATATTATTTTAAAAAATACTGCCTTGCTTTCCTTTTATCAGAGTATTATATTTTTGTGTTTTGTTTTATGAACGTTTCAGTTAAATTTGTTAATGAAAATCATTATAAATTTAATCTCAATAATTTTTTCCTCCATTGGTATAGAAACCTTGTAGCAAGGAAATAATTTAATATTTATGCAGTGTAATATATGCATTTGTTCTACATTATTGTCTTAGAGATTTGCCTAGGCCCCCAAGAGGCTAAGTGCCTTGCCCATGGTTATAGTAAGTATGCCAGAGGCATATAACATAAATGTTTGTTGTTAACATCATCATCATGTCTCACCTTCTATTTCCAAGACCTTCACAACAACTCTCACGTAATCCCCATTCTCTCCTCTGACAATGCCATAGTACAAGCCTTCATCACCTTACTCCTGGATTATTGTAGTAACCTTGTTGATCTGCATTCCTCAGATCTTTCTTCTCTCCCGTCCATCTTCCACTCAGCTGTCAAATTGATCCATCTTAGGGCAGCTAGGTAGTTTAGTGGATAGAACAACAGGCCTGTAGTGAAGCAGACCTGGGTTAAATTTGGCCTTAGCTACTTCCTAGCTGTGTGACCCTGGGCTAGTCACTTTAACTCCAGTTGCTTAGCCCTTACTGCTCTTCTGCCTTAGAATTGATACTTATTATCAATTCTAAGACAGAAGGTAAGAATTTTTGTTTTTTTTTCTTTTTAATAACAACAAAAGCAACAAAATTGATCTTCCTAAAGTCATGCCTCCACCACCACTCCCATTTAATAAACTCTAGTTCTTCCAGGAATCAAATACAAAATTCTCTATTTGACTTTAACACCTTTCGCAACCTTTCCTATCTTCCCAGTTCTTATAATTTACCTCCAACATACTCTACAATCCCTTGATCCTTTCACAGGAAACTGCTGCATCTCTTGACAGAGAATTTCTGGCTATTCCCTGAGGTTCCCCCTCCTTGTATGGACCTCCTGGCTTCCTTCAAGGCTTAACTAAAATCCTGTCTTCTGCAAAAAGTTTTATGAGAGGGATATAAGGTGTAAGAAAACAGTAAAGGTAAAGAGCAGGGGGACAAGTTCTGTGCTTTAAATACCCCCTCATTAGACAAGGCTCCTCCCTGTAAGGTAGGAATTTCCCTTTGCCAGAAAGTGTTCACACTGAATCTGAATGACCACTTGTCAAGAATGCTGTAAGGGAAATTCATGCTTCAGGTAGAAATTAGACAGAATTCTACTACAGGGCATATTTATGTTTTTATTAGAGATAACAATTAATTAAATTAGAACCAAACCAGAGAGAATTCTGTTTAATTTAAAAGCCAAGGTCAAAAAAATAAAATAAAATAAAAACTGAGGTCAGAAATTTAATAATAGCCCTTTTTTTGTAGTGCTATAGTGTTTATGATGCACGTTAGTCACAACAGTCCTTCAAGGCAGATCATGGAACAGTCTCTTTTGCAAATGAGACAACACCCAGAGAGGTTAAATGGTAGTGTAATGAAAATGTCATAGGATTTGGAGTCAGAAGACCTGGGTTTGAGAGCCACATTTACCTCTTGCCAAGTATATAATTTCTGGAGTTCAGTTTTCTGATCTTTCAATTGAAAGGAGTAGACTAGTTAGGATTGCTGCCCCATCCAGCTCTAAATTCTTTGACTTCTTCAAAGTGACCCAGCGGACACTGGTCTTCAGCCTCCTAAGCAAATATTTTTTCCACTCTCTAGAAAGCAATTGAAAACAGAGCCCTTCAGGCCTTTAATGTTTATCAGTGAATGTTTGGAATATTTTTGAGTAGGACTGTTTTTTCTGTGCACTCTTCAACATAGACTTTGTTTCAAAATATGTCATCATAAACTAACATAGTTTCTGTTGAACACCTTTCCCATGGCAGTCAGCAGAGAAATTTATATTGATTTACACTTGGCCCCCATCTAGGATACCAGAACGCATCTGGAGGCTTGGCTTCCTCTTGCTGCTCAGGACACATAAAGCTAATCTTAGAAGGGGGTGGGAACATCCTGTAAGAGGAGCCAACAGTCCTTACTGAACAGTGTGTTGGGCTCTTTGTCCCCTATCATGTTTAGAAAGAAGCTGCCCCTCGCTTATTTTTCTGGCAATTTAGTATCTAATATTTCATTTATAAAATATAGCCTTCAGTAATAAAGATTACATAATTGAGAGGTAACATGATAAAGAGAAAAAGGAGCTGAATTTGAGTTAATACTCTAAAACTTAGTTTTGTCATCTTAGGCAAGTCACAAATTCCCTTGCATTTTTCCTTCATTTGTCAATAAAACTAATAAATAGTTATTCCACCTATATCAATTTATAAATATTAAAATACTATGATGGGGCTCAAGCAGAGGGCAAACTGAGGGAGTAAAAACACCGAGGAAAAGCAACTGCTTGACTACAGAGGTTGAGGGGACATGATGGAGGAGAGACGCTAAATGAGCACCCTAATGCAAATACCAACAACAAGGAAATGGGTTCAGAGCAAGGACACATGTGATACCCAGACAAATCGCGCGTTGGCTAGGGAAGGGGTGTGAGGGAGAGTTGGGGGGGGGGGGAAGAAAGTGATCTGTTTCCAATGAACAATGTATAAAAATGACCAACTAAAATAATGTTTTAAAAACTTAAAAAAAAATACTGGGGGGGGGGGGGCAACTACATGGCTCAGTGAATAGAGAACTAGGCCTGGAGACAGGAAGTCCTGGGTTCACATTTGGCCTCAGGCACTTCATAACTGTGTGACCCTGGGCAAGTCACTTAACCCCCACTGCCTAGCCCTTATTGTTCTTCTGCCTTGGAACCAAGATTTAGTATTGATACTAAGATAGACGGTACAGATTTTTTTAAAAACAACCATACAAATATGATTATAACTTTTATGACTAAATGAAACTTTCTTATTTAAGACTGGTTATCATCTCTTATAAAGTAATCTGCCTAGGAAACTAAAATTGTATATATTTTTCTAAAGAACATTAGGGAAGCCCACTAATTATAGAAAATGCACAGGGTAACTGCAACTAAAACTCTGAAATGTTTCACCTTAAAGTAGGGAAAGGAAGGAGAGCATTTAACTTGGTTCAGCATTCCTTTTCCAAAGCTTTGCTCAGCTGAAGTGCTGCTCCTTCATCATGGACATGCTAATACCCTTTGTAACCAGTTGGCACAATGGGCTACCTCTATTCCAAAATATTAATCTAAGGTGCCATTACCTTCAGTGGGGTTAAAACTGAAATGAAAGTTAGAAACTTATTAAATTTTCAATCAGGCTATCAGTTCATATAAACATGCTGCTTCTAATATATTCATTTTCTACCAGCATGGTTTACCAAAAGATATGGGGGTATGCTTTTCTTGAGGGTGGTGTATAATAGTACAATAATTACCTATTCCTCTTCCATTTTTCCACATATTGCTCATATGTAAGGAATTGGATCTAGTGTGGGAGAGTGCATCACATTATTATCAGCTTGTTTATATTTTTCTCTAGAATAGTTTTATAGTATATCTTTCCCCAATTTGAACTATATCCTCATACAAATCAAAAACAATCCCTCTTAGGTACAATGATCATATTTTCCTAACCAAAAACCAGTATATGTAGTTTTATTGAGGAGTTCTGGTTTTTAACTTGTTTGAAAAATCTTTTTTTATTGTCATGCAAAACTCACTTTCATATTGGTCATTGTAAGAATACACTCATCCATAACCAAAATACCAAAATCAAACCAAAGATACTTTTCTTTCTCTGGAGGTAGATAGCATTCCCCATCATAAGTCTCCAGGATTGTCCCAGATCATTGCACTGCTGAGAGTAGTCAAGTTTTCACAGATAATCATCATCCTTGCTGTTACTATGTACAATCTTCCAATTCTGCTTATTTTGCTCTGCATCAGTTCCAGTAGATCTTTGTTTGAAAAAAGTAATTAGGGTCACAATAGCATTCATAACATAATGACAGTCAGAAATTGAAACTTATAAGTTTTAGATGTTGTTCTCCCAAAATTTTTCCATCTTAAAACCTTCAAAGGCTACCTCCTCCATGAAGCACTTACTGATTTCTGTTGCTAGAAGTAATCTCTTTCCTAAAACATTCCAATACTGTTTTGTGTGACTCTTCCTTTGTACTTAACACATTTTGCTTCTGATCATTGGAAACAGTGTGGTCACAGACAAGACAATTCATTTCTCTGAACTTCAGTTTTTTCATTTGCAGAAAACAGGAATAATAATACCCATGTTACAGATGAGATCAGTATTGTTGTGAAAATATTTAAAACACATTACACACACTAAAGTGCTCTATAAATACCAGTAGTAGTTATGATCATTTTCTCTGTTGTTGTGCCATGATTGCCACATTTGTATCACTCTTATTCCACAGCCATTCCTGTTAACCAGGAGCTAGAGGCAGAGGCTGCTTCTTTCCATTGTTATCTCCTAGCTACACACACACCATTTTGCCCTCCTGCAAACAAATGGTGAAGACTAGTGTTGCTCAGAAATTAATTTCAATGCACCTAACATTTTGTTAAGTTGAAGAAGAATGCCAAATTTGGTTGATAGAGAAAAGGAAATTTGAATAGATAATAACAATAGTTAGAATTTATATAGTGCTTTATGCTTCTCAAGCACTTTACAAATTATTGCAAATCATTTTATACTCAGAGCAACCCTGGTATTATTATCCACATTTTACAGATGGGTCCCCATAGCAGACAAGTTAAGTAACTTGCCCAGCATCAAATTTTAACTCAGGTCTTCTTGATTCCAGATCCAGTGCAGTATCCACTGTGCCACCTTGCTTCCAGTGATTGCCCAAAAGTCATTGCCTGCAATTATCACCTTCTTTCTCCCACTTCTTTCCTCCTAGCCTTACTATAGTTAACAGTCAGGACTTTTAGAACCAATCCTGATGGCAAGTGCCGGGAAGGGGGGGGGGGGCCGGGGGAGAGATCCACTGACCCCTATAATCTGCACTACCATTTGACCCGCTGGGCTTTACCTTGTGATCCAACATGGAGTCCTAAGGACCATCAAACCCTTCCATTCACTCTATGTATGTTGTCTCCCACAATTGGAATGTGAGTTCCTTGTTAGCAAAGCCTGTCTCACTTTTCTATTTATATTCTATTTATAGCACTCAGGACACTGCTTAGCACTGAATAAGTAACTTGTACATTCCAGGTGCCTATTGCATGCCAGGCCTTTTTTTTTTGGGGGGGGGGTTGCAAATAGGAGGTAATAAAAATGAAATAAGGGTTCATACCCTCAAATTTAACTCAAAATATCTGAGAGAGATAAAAAGGATATAATGATGAGAACAAAATATAAAAGTTTGGTTTTTTTAATGTTAAATAATTGATTTAACTAGAACTCTTCAAAGTGTTCAAATGATTTATTAGTGAAACAGAATGAAAGTGCATGGTTAGAGGCAGTTATCAGATGAAGAAATTAAAATTGTCTAGTCATGAAAAAATACTCCAAATAACTATTGATTAGAGAATGCAAATTAAAACATCTCAGATACCACCTCACCCTTATCAGATTGGCTTATATGATCAAAAAAAAAAAAGATAAATGTTGGAGGGGATATGGGGGAAATTGGGACCTAACACACTGTTGGTGGTACTGTGAACTGATACTCATTCTGGAGAGCAATATGGAATTGTGTTTAGAAGCCATAAAACTGTATACCTTTGGACCCAGCAGTACCAAACCACTGGGTCTATATATTCCAAAGAGATCAGGGCAGGGAAAAGGACCTACTTATACCAAAAATGTTTGTTGTGGCAAATGATCAGGAATTGAGGCTGTATCCATCAAAGAAAGGCTGAACAAGTTGTGGTATATGGTTGTAATGGAATACCATTTGGCCATAAGAAATGACCAACAGAAGTTCAGAAAAACCTGGCAAGATTTATATTAACTGATGCAGAGTGATATGAGCAGAACCTGGAGAACAGAGTATTCCATAACAGAAATATTATACAATGATCATCTATGAAGGACTAAATTATTATCAGCACAACAAGGTTCCGAGATAATCCCAATGTATTTATGATAAAAAATGCTATCTACAGCCAAAGAAGGAACTGTTGGAGTCTGATAAATCAAAGCATACCATCTTTCACTTTATTTCTTTCATGAGTTTTTATCGTATGTGTGATATGTCTTCTATCACAGAATGTGGATTTTGAAAATATATATTGCATAAAAGCACTGAAATAACCTAATTTAAACTATTTACCACCCAGGGAGGGAGAGGAAGGAGGGAAGGAGAGAATCTGAGTTGGACAGTTAGAAAACAATTATCAAAAATTGTTTCTATGTGTAATTGGAAAAAAAAATTTAAGTTAATTTGTTTTTAAGTGCATGGTTAGTTCCTGGCAGTGATTGGCTATTTGAAACTTTGGCATAGAACTCTTTCAGATAAGATGGGTACAAGGATTTTTATGACTTTGAGCCACTTTTTAAATAGTTACTTAAGAGGAATCCTGTCAATTAAGATCATACATTTATATAAACTTGATTGGCAGGTTATCTGAAATTTTTATTACCTCAAAATTGAGCTCAGATAAAAGCAAAACATTTTAGATTTGAAAAGCTTGGAATTTTATTTTGGAATTCTATAAAAGTCTGATGTTTTAGAATTGGCAGGGAAGGAACCTCAGAGGTCATCTAGTCTAACCCTCCTGTTTCACTGAGGGGGAAAAGTAGCAGGCCTACATTGTCTGACTCCAAATTTTAGCATACTTCCTATAGTATGGTAATTTCTGAATCTCTAGAATAATCTCTAGAATATTATCCTCACACTTTGGATAAATGAGAGACCAGTTTGTTGGGAACTTTTTATGAGTACAATGGAATTTTTAATGTTCTCTTGAAATTTGAACTTAATTGCCTTAAGAAGTGATGGGAACTACCCAGAGGTGTTAAAAAGTCTTTGTGTACATTACAGCATACTAAGGAAGGGTGGGGCCTGCTCTAATTATCAGCTGGCCTTTCTGTGACTAGTAGATTCCTGAGCAAGAAGTATATATTTTTGTCAATGCAGAGGGAACTGCTTTTTATTTTTTTTCTTGAAAGCTTAAGTCCTTAGTTTTTCCTATAAAGAAAGTTGGGTGTGCTTATTGGGGAACATGGGGTGGAATCTGAAATAGAAATGGGTAATCTGTGTGACACTATTTCTTGTTGCTGCAGTGACTGATGTACTCTGACATAACTAGAGAACTGCTGCTGGTATGGGGACACACCTGATGGTATTTAGTTACAATGAAATCAACAAGAAATAGTGTCACACATTACCCATTTCTATTTCAAATCAAGATATGTGATTTTCATTGATGTAGAAAACCCCTAATAAACCTCCTTACTAATTCAGCTCAGCAACTTTTCTGTGTAGTCTTAGAATTGCCTTGGCTGCTGAAAGGTTAAGCAGCTTGCCCAGAATCATAGAACCTGTATGTGTTAAAAGTATGAATTAAACGCAGGTCTTTTTGATTCAGAAGACAATTCTCTATCCACTTTGCAATGCTATCACATGTATGTATACCAAATTTTATTGGCAAGGAACTCAGGCATAAAGTAGTTATATAATAACCAAGATGTCCATTGTGATAGAGATTGGCTAGAAACTACTACAGTGTTCCTTCTACTTGGAATTCCTTCAATGAAAAATATATGTGCCATAAAGAAGAGTTTGTAGAAGAAACTAGCCTGTACTTGCATTTCTCTTATCTTTGTCAGAGCCCACTGTGCCTCCTGGGTTGTACTCCACCCCACTCCACCCCTGGAAGGTTTACCCAACACTCTTGAATGAAGTAAAGAACTGGACTTCAACCATTATTTTCTATATAAAGAGTGTAGGAAAAGAAAGAAAAAAGGCCTACAGAATAAAAAAAAGACCAGCTGATATTCCTTTTGCTTTATGCAAATAAAAAATTAGAAAAAAAAATGGCTGCCACTCTATGATTAGAGTTCACTTCCTATGCCAATAGACTGAAAATTGATCCTGAAATAAAACCAAAAGGAAAATGAATTTGCCACCAAGTTTACACATCTCATCAGCAGCCAGTAGTTCTTCCTTCTATCTGAGTTATGTCCTTGGGCAATAATTATAAGCAGATCTTTTTGGAAAAGAGACCTACTTGTCACTTACTACCTACATTCTTTCATCTTTCCTTAGCCTTAATTTCCTCATCTCTAAAATTACGGGTTGGACAAAATGATCCAAGGAAACTTTGAGTTCTAAATCCTATGATCTAAGACACCAAAGTTGAAAAGTCAGTGTTATTTGTATTTTTGAACATGTACTGGAAATTTTTCTTGGGTTTTTAGTTTATAATAAATGAGTTCAGTAGGTAACATGTTTTATTTTCCTAGAAAAGTCTTAAGAACTACCCTTAGAAACATTAGAAGAAAAACTGTTTTGCATTTAAAATATGAACATCTAGACTTGTGTACTTTTAAAAATGTTTTACTTATTTCTTTCATCTTAAGACAATTATTTTATCAGTGTTAGGCACAGTGAATATAGAGTCTAAAAAAGGCACAAAATCTCATTTGGGTGGGAAATTATCCGTTTAGAAACAGACCATTTGTAGGTAAGAAGTTAGAATGGTAGGATTAACCATTCAAGAAACCATCAATATCAAATAATGGAGAGTCCCTAGCCCTTAATTACATATTTTTTTCTTTGGTTTGGCTAACCAGTGGTGTCAGACTCAATAGAAATGGATCCCTGGGGACCACATATTGACTCAGAAAACCACTAATTAACATTATCTGTATTGTGTTATGCTTTCATTTGTTTTGTTAAACATTTCGGTTTAAACATTGTTTGACATCTCTGCATTAGACCATAATATTTCATAAATTTTCCTCTAGCTTTCTAATTTCTAGTAAAGATGAATAAAATATTGCTACAATAAGGCAGTTCTCAAAGGGAGAAATAAAAGCTATTAATATTCATACAAACAAAATGCAAATTTAAAAGACTTGAGATTCTATCACACAGTTACCAAATTGGCAAAATAATTTGGAAATTTGGCCTAAAAATCACTTAACTATACATATCCTTTGATACAGTGATGCCACTGCTAGGCCTATACTCCCCAAGAGATTTTAAGCTAAAAAAAGACCTATATGTACAAAAATATGTATATAGCTCTTCTAGTAGCAGAGAATCAGAAGTAAGGGGCAGCTTCATTGCTTAATGGATAGAGAGCCAGGCCTAGAGATGGGAAGTTCTAGATTTTAATGTGGCCCTAGACATTTCCTAGCTGTATGACACTGGGCAAGTTACTTAACCTCCCATTGTCTACCCTTGGAACTGATACTTAGTACCAAGATAAAAGGTAAGAGTTTAAAAAAAAAAAAGAACTAGAATTAAAGAGGTTGCCCATCAGTTGAGAAATAGCTGGACAAATTATGGCAGGTGTATTAATAATAATAGGATATTGTTACACCATAAGAAATGATGAAAGAGAGAGAGTCAGAGAAACTTTGGAAGACTTGTATAAACTACTGCTGGGGTGGAAATAAGAAAACAGTTTAAACAGCAGCAACATTGTAAAGAAAAACAATTCTTAAAGACTGTAATCAATACAATGACCAACCTTGACTCCAGAGAGATATATGTTTTTAGATATGGCTAATATGTGAATTTGTTTTGTCTTTACTTATTTGTTACTAGAATTGTGTAGAATGGTAAAAGGGAAGGTGGAGGAAGAGAATAAACCTTTATAAAGTAACTTCTCAGTGCTTTACAAACATTATCTCATTTGATCCTCATAACAACTATGTGTAGTAGGTGGTAGTATCATCTTACAGTTAAGGAAACTGAAGTACAGAGGTTAGGTGACTTGCCTGGGATTTGAAGTGGCTATAGTGGCTAGTGAAGTAGAGCAACCTGGACTAGATTAGTCACCATGAAAGCGAATGGGTGTTAAAAGATGTGATAAGCCATGGCAGTTTATTAGATTTGGGGAGTAGGTTGCAGGGATAAAGGGTGCTGATAGTGGCACCCTCAACAGAAAGAGGAAATTTTGGAGGAGAGATGGATTTATGGGGAAATACAGGATTTCTGTAATATAGGGTTAGGGTTATTTATGCATGCTATAATTGAAATACCTGTGAGACAGTAGTTGATCGTTTCATACTAGAGCTTAGGAGAGAGATTAAGGCTGGATATTTAGATTTAGGGATCATCAACACTGATATCATTGAAACCATGGGAACTGATGATATCACAAAGAAAGATTCTAGAGGGCAGAGAGCCCAAGACAGAGCCTTAGGGGATTCCCCCAGGTAGAAGGCAAGACGAGTATAATGGTCCAGCTAAGGAGACCAAGAAGCACTTGGCAGACAGGAAGGGAACCAAGAGAAAGCTCTGGCATGAATTTCGGGAGAATATCCATCCTAGAGAGGTCAGCAGTGTCAACAAGCTACAGAACAATTAGGGAGAATGAGCTCTAAGGAAAAATAAGAAGTCACTGCTTTCCCAGGCCATCAACTCCTGCACTGGCAAATCCTTGATCCTATTGTTAATAGGTTCATCTTCATTTTGGGTTCTTACCTGACCGTTTTGTCTTTTTCCCTATTGGCCCTTTACTGCTCTCCACAGATTTTGGCCAAACCTTTTTTTCCAGTCTACAAAGCCTTTTAACAGAGGACATCATCTAGTCCCTCACTAAACCATTATGTGATGCAAAGAACTTTTAGCAATTATCCTCAATTCTTGCCTGCTTGAGGTGTACTTTCTTCCTCCATCTTTGAGGATCCCCATCCTTCCTCATTCCTACTCTCTGACCTTTGCCCCCAAATTTTCTTGTGGCTCCTTTGCCTCTATCTCTCATAAGATATAAATTAATGTCAACAACTCCAAATATTATATTTTATAAGATTCATTAGTAATCACGTGAAGTAGAAGAAATAAAAAATAGAAGTACAAAGCTTAAGTATGACCACGTGAGTAAACTTTCCTGCCAAGCTCTTCCCCCAACCTCCACTGCTGCATACTGGGAAGAAGGGGGGGCGGGGAGGGCAGGCAGGGTCAGACCAAAACTTTATCTTCCATAGGTAGGTACAGACGCAGTGTTCTGCACTCAGCGTAAGCACATAAATGGGATGCTGGGTAAGAGAGTCCTGGGGAGCAAATTCTATCCACACACTCTGTATATCTTTCCTTGATAGATTACCTGATATAAGCAGATGAGCAGCTACTGCAAATATTACTAATCTCTGCTGGTTAAAGAACACCAGCATGCCTCTAGAACATGCATGTGGAGGTACAGCCTGTTGGATAGGATAGGCTTTGCTATTAAGATGCTAAGAAACATTTTCCAGAAGATCAGACCACCTACCTCCTGTTGTTTTTTTTTTTTAATTGGAAAATCATGCCTGAATGGGGATGAAGCAAACACTAAAAGCTATTTTGAAGCTCAGGTCCAGTTAATAGTAAAGAAATATTTATTATAGGTATGATAACACAGAACTATAGACCCAATCATTTGTGAAATAGTAATAAGAAAATATTTGGAGACTGATAGATTTTAGCCACCAATTCAGTGTTCTTGTCACCAGATTAGTTTTTCCTAAAGTAGCTTTTAAAGACTGAGCTTAAATCCTGCCATTATAAAATGTAAAGGAAAATGTAAATTTGCCTATGTAGGTCAGATGCAGATTCTGGTTAAGGTTGAATGTGAAAATCACTCCCTCTTTTGCTAGTGTCTACTTGGCTCCATATGTTTCTAGAAAAGTAGAGTTCATTTTTTTCTGGGTTTGCCAACATATACTTTATTTCAGGGTTCACATTAATGGAACATTAAGATGATTTCATTCCAATATGGCACTTAAATAAAATTATGCCATTAATCATAAATATAAATTATTCTCATTCATATTGTTTAGAATGAACATTAATTTGGATTTATGAGTTTTATTTATTGCATGTGAAATGTGGCTAGGCCTGGAGTCAGAAAAACCCAAGTTCGAATTTGGCCTCAGATGCTTAGTAGCTTTGTGATTTGGGGAAAATCACTTAGCCTCTGTTTACCTCCATTTCCTCCATTATTTTGGAGGGTTGTTGTGAAGATCAAGTGAGATAGTATTTGTAAAGCACCTAAAACAGTGCCTGATATGTAGGTTCTATAAAAATGCTTATTCCTTCCCCCCATCTTCTCTCTGTTCTTGTATTATTAAACTTGTATTATTAAAATTTTTGCTTGAAATAATAAGATATTAGTTTTATAGGTCCAGAGATCATAATTATACTTCACATTTATGTAGTAGTTTATAGTTTATTAAGAGTTCTTATAGTAGTACCATTTTGCAGATTAAAAACCTAAAACCCAGAGCAGATGAGTGATTTCTCTATAGTCACATAGTGGTAAAAGCCAGGTTTTCTGATCCCAAGTCCAGTGTTCTTTCTACTACACCAAACACCTATGTTACTAAATTAAGTCATCTCTTTCGGTAGATAATCTAGTCCAATCCTCATTTTCTCAGGCCCAGAGAATTCAAATGAATTGACTGTGTTCACACAGTCAGTAAGTAAATGAATGTCAGGTCTGGAAATTGGTAATTGTTAAAATCAGTGCTGCCAATTTTTAATGTTCATCTGCTTGTATCAGGTGAATTCTATGCACAGAATGCATTCATTGTCAACAGCAAAAAAATTCATATCCATCTTGAGCTAAGTGGTCTTTGTGCTTTTGGCATCTTGGCCTGAGTTGGAGTTCCAACTCTAATACTTTGTAGCTACATGTCTGTTGTCCAATTACCTATTTTCCAGCTGGGTCTTCTGATTCCTAATCCAGTCTTCTTTTCAATGTCCCTTGTAGGAATTTGGTGAACAATAACTTTGAGCAAATAAATATTCATTTAGGTCAACCATTAGAAAAATGTACTAATTTTTAAAACATCTTTAACAGGAGGTAATAGCCAAAGTACCTTTTGTTTAATTAAACCTGAGTTGAACTGGAAATATATATATATATATATATATATATATATATATATATATATATATATATATATATACTATCTGGTAAAACTCCTGATGTCTTTTAGTTATTTTCAGGGGTGTAGTAGTTAATATTGTTTGTGTATAGTGACTCTCTGCATATGTATGTAGATATAGATATTTACTTCTTTTCTGCTTATTGGTAGCCCTAAGATTTAGTTGTATTAGAATAACTATAATTTCCCAAGGTCTGAACATTTTTGGAGTAGAATATCATAGCTCTGAATATAAAAAATAAGTAAAAAATAGAAGTAGTTGAGACTAACATGTTCTGGGCAAACAGTTTTAGATTTAATCTATTTCTAGCATGAAGTTTTAATTTTATCTTTTGTCAAAGTCACTTTTCATGGGCAGCAGTCATTTTGAACTGCTTTCTAATTAAAGAACTATGTTGTGAGTGACCTCTTAGCGATAAGTGAGTTTTTTTCCCCATATGGTGTCATGCTTATCTGATACCTTCCATTCAATAAGACTATTGAATAATCTGTTCTAGAACAAGCAGGTCCTTTTTAAGCTTTAAATTCTATCATGCTATGATCTCAACAGTCTGCTTAAAATTTAAATTTAAATAAGCTACTGTTACTAAGGGAATATAATTTTAAAAAAGAAATCTACTAAATGTTTATTTTTTATAGTATTCAGTTTCCAAGTAATAATTGTATGTTTTGAGTCACCTCCGATGTAGTAGTTTATTACTTTATGAGTCAGGCAGCTAGGAATGTCAGATACTAGACTAGAATACATCCAAGAGTATCAAGTTCTTGGATTAGTTTATTGGACTTTTTATTTGGTACACATACTTATATAATCAGTAGTGTGAAGCTACCCATTGGTAAGATGCTGGTATTTTATAGAGTATTATAGTGTAGGAAACAACATTAATGAAGGAGGTAGAAATATTTACAAACTGTTTCATTTTGTCCCATTTTTTCTGTTTTGTTCCTTGAGGATTTAATTATAAAGTGAAGGGGGGAAAAAACTTTAAATGTCAAAAAAATTTTTTTTAATTTAGCCTTCTTGGACAGAAATCTTTCTGAAATATATACTTCTTTGATTCCTTGAATAAGTCACACAGAATATATTTTAACATCTTTTTGGTGACTCAGGTTCATCTCTGAACATCTGTTACTATATTATAAGAATTCAGAAAGAATAATGTGTTTCTAACTGGGATTGGTAGTGAAGGTATACATAGAGGTCATCTTGAGTGAGCTTTGATGTGTGTGTGTATGTGTGCACGTGCGCACACACACACACACACACATATATATATTATATAATTTTATATATATAAAATTTGGAAAACAAGAAAAAACAATGAAAGAATATTTCACATAGCCAGGAGGGGGTAGCAGAAAATGGTATGAACAAAGAGAAGTAGAAAAATATGTGTTACCAGGACAGTGACTTACCTTTACAATTGAGGTAGAGAATTTGCATTAAGGAAGTAAGTAGAAATAAAAGTTGAAATTTAAATTGCTGCTGGTTGCAAAAGGAAGGTCATTCTTTAAATTCTAGACCAGGGAATTTCAACTTTGTCCAATAGGCTATGGGTATTACTGTTAAAAGTTCTGAGGAAGCAGTCATTTATTTCATTTTCTTTAAAGTAGCCAGTCATAATTCCTTCCCACTAAAAAGTTAGGCAAAACCACTTAAATGCCCAGATACTCCTTTTAAACTTTCTTTTTAGCATTGATATATTTTCACATTCATTTTTGTCCTGTAATTGTATGTACACATCTTTCCTCCTCCTCCTATAAATTGAAAGTTCCTTGAGAATGATGACCAAGTCTTAATGAATCTTTATACTGGTAACTAAAAAGGGATTCAGCCTTCTACATCGTATGTGCTTAAAAAAAGTTTCTTCAACCAAATTGCATCGCCATTTCCCCAGTGTTTGCACTAGAGGATCTATGACTTTAATGAGGTATTGCTATTATCCTACCCCACCCTTAATATAGATCACAACCTTTGAGTGAATTAATAACCAATCATTGAGTTGCTGTGACTTTTTAAAAAAATTGTTACCTGGTGGCCAAATTTCTAATGATGAGCCATTCCAAATATAACTAAGTCATCCCTTAGATGACAAACACAGTCTGTTGCTGGGCTCAAAGCCTTTGAGAACTCAGAGTGTTCTGATGAAACATTAGAGGTTATTAGTACTCAAAAGTAGCTAACAGTTCTTATAGCACTTTAAGAATTGAAAAATACTTTGTTTATATTGTCTCTTTTTATAAACCAACCAGAAATTCGTAGGTCACTTTTCTGTAAGCCCCTTTCCCTCCTTTATGAAAAATAGAGAAGTTCTAAAGTACCTTTAGATAGATTTCTTCAGGGTCAGGAAACTGGAACTCGCATAAAGCAGAATGGGTATGTTCTAATCTTAACTATCTTGGACTTCAGCTCCTTATTTACTCTGTTTTAACCTTTCCAGCCTGAAGGTCAATCTCTTAGACAGTGAGATAAATAGGAAACAAGTGGTTTTGGTAGTCTTTATCTATCATTATCATCTACCTGTAAACATTAGACCTATCCCTGTTCTTCTGCCTCCAAATTTATGATTAAAAGTTTTTGTCCTTATCTTCTATAAGCATGAGCTCATTTAGCAGCTTGCCACTATTGTATTTATCCTTAATTAGATCCTTTTCACTTTTTGTATAATGATCTGTATTCAGTAGATACTTGGTAAATGTTTGAGTTTTTTTAATGAGTTATGTGTTTTCTTTTAAGCTCTTCAATTTGAGGAGGCAGTTAGTTGGCTCAGTGGATTGAGAGCCAGGCCTAGAAACAGGAGGTCCTAGGTTCAAATGTGGCCTCAGACAATTCCTAGATATGTGGCTCTGGGCAAGTCACTTAACCCCCATTGCCTAGCCCTTTCCACTCATCTGTCTTGGAATCAAAAATATAGTATTGATTATAAGACAAAAGGCATGGGTTTAAAAAATAAATTAAACTCTAAATTCATATGAGACCTCAGTACAAAGTTTCTTTAGATCTTTCACATTTTTCTTCCTCATCTAGATCACTCACTCCTGTGATCAGACTTTTGTTTTTTAGAGCTGTTCATCCTATTCAGTAGTGTTCCACTTTTTTTGTCTTTAATTATAAAATCATATCTTCCATTCTGTCATTTGTACAGACTTTTAAAATAGGATTTCCTAAATTCCAGCAAGATTTCTCCAGTTACGTCAGCATTTTCTTCCTTGTCTTTTATAAATTCTAAGGTGGCATGGACACTATCTCCCAAGGTCCATTTATTTCTTCTGGTGAAGAGGAAGGAATACTAGATGTATAGAAGTAGAAAACCTGGTTTCAAATTTGATTTCCTCTTTTAATAACTATTGTGCCCTTGGACAATTTACTATCCTTTCACAGCCTCATTTTCTCCAACTGTAAAATGGAAATAATACCTGTTTGTTGGCACACCTATGTCATAAGGTTACTATGATACTCAAATAAGGAAATAAGCTAAAGCACTTTTACAGATGTGTAATTGATCCTCTTTTTTTTTGTTTAATATCCTTATCATTTGCCAATGATTCCCCTAACATCATTACCACCACCACCACCAATAGAACCCTTCCTTGTAATAAATAAGTATAATCATCACACTGGCCATGTCTAAAAATGGGGTGGGGACATGCTGTACCAACATAACTATAAAGTTATCATTAATCACCACACTGATTGAAGTTGGGAAGTTTTTTGTTTTCTTTATTGTAGTCATTGATTAAGTTTTTTTTCCATATTCTTTTTACCAATTTATGCCAGTCTTTACAACTTTTCTAAATTCTCTATAGCCCTCATTTGTTATGGCATAATAATATTTCATTACTCTTGACCAGGTTTATTCACATAAAACATTTTGTAATCCATAAAGTGCTATATAAATATCAACCATAAAAAGTTTTGCTAATTATAAAATATTGTTCAAATATGGACACTTTAAAATCATTACTATTTTTTTATTCACCACCCATTTCTTCCTATTGGTCCAAATTAAATCCAGTCATCATTAACTCAATCTGTGCAATAGGGAAGATTTGTTGAAAACACAAGGACTTTTTAGAATAGGAGAAATAAAATTGCATTCTTTAATTATTTGAATTTGACTGTCATATTGAAGAAATATTAGACTTTGCTTGACCTCAGAGAGGAAGACTAGGATTAATGGAGCAAAAGTTATAAAGAAGCTGATTTCTTCTCAGTGTATATTAAATCTTCTAATTATAAATGTAATGAACTGCCTCAATAGTTAATGAGTTTTTTGCTTCAGTACATCTTTCAAGAGGGATGGATCACACCATATGTTAAGAATGTTATAGGAAGGGATTCATGCTTCACATACTTTATGTACAGGTTAGAGCAGTTGATTTCCTATTTTAGGTTTGTTTTCTTCCAGTCTTTGTGATTCTGTGAAATTGAGTGATATATTCAAGGAAAAGCAAATAGTCCTCCATTTGGCTGGAATGTGAAATATAGTAAGGAGTATTGTGTAAGAGCAGACCATTGTCAGAGAAGCAACTTGTGCTTTTACTTAGTGGAAGCAGCTAAGGGTTAAAGGGGTTGTTAAGCAGTAGAGTAATATGATCCTATTTGCTGCAGAACACATTGCCACAGAACATATCCTCCTCCATGGCATCTATAATCCATTATACAATTTAATGCCTGAATATATATGGTTTTAATTCTTTGTTTTGGGCATGTTGTCTGATCTGCCCCAAATAGATTAAAAGCGATTTGATATCAAGATCCATGCTTTGGTATCCCCCAAATCACTTACATAATAAGCAATCAGGATTTGATTTCATATCAGGATTTCATATATTTGGTTGTTAAAACTGTAACTCATTCAGCAATGGAATAGAATGAAACTAGGAGTCTAAGGATTGAGATTCAGCATCCCTGGAACCATGGAAATCTTGGTTATTTCTTAATAACCCTTCCCAACTTGCTTCCATTCACCAAGTCTCCCTTAAAACAAAGATTAAACCATTTCTGTTAGGAGCCAGAGGACATGAGTTCAAATTTGGGCTCTACCAGTATGGCTTACCTAAGGGAAAGTCACTTCCCCTCTGTGGGCCTCAATTCCCTCAACTATAGAATGAGATCTAAATCTATGATCTTTGTTTCTTTTGCCTTCCAAAATGAAAATGTCAACAAGACAAGTTAGGCATTTACAACTTGAGGAAATGATATATTAAGGCACTAAGTGGTGACTTTTACTTAGAAACTAAAGCTAACTATTGCATAGCCAAATTTACCATTTGATTCTTTTGCATTCGGTATTCTAACATGATGGCAGGTGACAGTTCATTTTATTTTGTTCATCAGAATATAATTGTAGCATTAGTTTCCCAACCTTTGGGGGGGGGGGGTGAAGGGAAAAGGGGAATTGAAAGGCACTTCTCTACCTGAAGGTATAGACAAAAATTATTGACTATAAAATAAATACAACATGGTAGGGAAAACATTTAGGATTCCACATTAAGAAGAATATTAACAAATCTGGGCACATCTAGAGGAAGCGTAACTAAGTTAGAAGGGCCAGAGAATATGGACATGAGATCAGAATTTGGTGGAATAAGCTTAAGAAAAGCAGAGTTTTCAGTTTGAGTTTTGGTTGGTTTATTTAGCTATATTGGACCAAAGAGGAAATTCAAAGAAGGGATTGGACCACTGCTCTGGGGACATGAAATAAATGATACTTAATGACAGAGAGGAAGCAGAGCTATTCAACTTTTAAATTGACTTATGTTTTCTTTATCCCGAAAAGGATAGAACAAATATGGCTAATAGGGTTCCCCACTATTCCCCCAATTGTTCCCCAGAATAAGAAGGTAATGAAGGATCAGCCTTGGTGCTTTTGAGTTCAAGTTACCTAAATTAGTCAAAGTATATGTCCCAGGGTACTGAAAGAATTAGTAGCTCTGGTAGTAAAACCACTGTCAATGATGTTTGGGAAAGAGTGCATGTCCCAGTTTTCAAAATAAAGACAACAATGGAGTCTAAAATTTCTAGGCGAAGGGTTCTTAACCTTTTTGACTGTCACAAACCCTTTTGGCAATCTGCTTAGGTCTCTGGACCCTTCTCAAAAACCATGTTTTAATTACATAAAATAAAGTATGTGGAATTAATGGAAACCATTTATATTGAAATACACATCAAAATGAGTCCAAGGACTCCAGGTGAAGACTAACTGACAAAGCTAATCCGTGTCTGAGGTGGAATTTGAACTCAAATTTTCCATGCTCTTAAGTCCAAAGTGCTATCTATTATACCATGCTACTACCCCTATGAGACAGAGGATTCCCTATCACCAAAAGTCTACAGTCAGTCAATAATCAACAGGCAAATGTGGCACAGTGACTAGAGTGCAGAACCTTGCATCTGAAAGAACTGGATTCAAGTCCTATCTTGAGTACTTATGATTCATATCACTCTGGGCAAAGCACTTAACTCTGTCAGCCTCAGTTTCCTTATCTTTCAATGGAGGTAATAAGCACCTGACTTATAGAATTGTTGTGAGGATCAGATGAGATAATAGTTGCCAACTTAAAAGTTCTATATACATGCTAGTTATTAAGTGCCTACTGTCTGCCTGTCTCCTAACTACTAAGGATATAAATACAATGAATGAAATCATCCTTCTTGTTAGGAACTTATATTCTAATGGAGAAGACATGTACATGTATTTACAGGATAATATAAGGCAGAGGTCAGGAGGGAGTACATTGCAGCCATGGGAAACAGACAACAGGAAAGCACACAACTGGAGTCTCATTCCTGTTGTAAGAGACGACTGGATTGCATAATTATATAGTGTAAGAGGGGAGTCTAGAAAGACAGGTTTTGGTCAATTCATGAAAAATTTTTAAGTCTAAACAGAGAAGTTTACATTTTATCCTAAAGGCAATAGGAATTTCTGAAATTGATTAATATGGGGAATCCCGTGTTCACATAGATATTTTAAAAGAATGCTTTGGCCTGAGCATTGTGTATGATGTTCTGGAAAAATGGGACTTGAGACAAGGAGACCAATCAGGAGTTTATTGAAATAATCTAGAGGAAAAATTATGAGAATCTGAACTAAGGTGATAACTGTGGTCAGAGAGAAAGGAGTCTGATGACTAAGAGAAATTATTGAAATGTAAACAGTGAGATTTGACAATTGATTGGATATAGAGAGTAAGGGAGAATAAGGAATTGAGGATAATGAACTTTGGAGATGAGGAGAAGAATAGTAGTACCTTCAGGCTGAGGCTAGGTGACCATTTGTCAAATATATTGTAAAGGAGATTTTTTGTTCCCACATTGGTAGGACTAGATGGTTTAATGTTCCTTCTAAATCTTGAAATTTTGCAAACTTGGTGTTAGGGATGGGATGAAATAAAACTAGAAAGATTAGATAGGGAGATCTTGGAATGCCAGGATAGGAAGCTCCAGTTTTATCCTTAGAGTTATTTGATAGGGTAGAAGGAGCCATGGATTTGGAGTCAGAGAAGACACAAATTCAGTTCCTGACTCTGCTATTTATTGCTTTATGTCACTTCTGCTCTCTGGGCCTCATTTTCCGCATCTGTAAAAGAGAGAATTGGACTAGGTGCATTCTAAGATCCTTTCCCACTTGAAATTCTATGATCCATATGGAAACATCATACTCGTTTTAAAAATCATCATGATACTCCATTTGTTTGTACTGGCCATCACACCACATACCCAGAGTATACCTTCTCATTTATGCCTCTTATAATCTTTTCTTTCTTTCAAGACTAAGTTAATGCTCCAACTTATATTTGGAGACTCTCCTAATCCTTACCCACCTATTTTTAGTGTCTTGCCACCAAAAAATCGCCTTATATACAAATCGGCATTGGCAGAGAGAATTTCCTCAATAAAAATTGCCTACACCAATTAACTAAGTGGTCTTATCCAGAAAAAGAAATTGTATATAATTGAGTAAATGTAGTTTCCTCCAGAAGAATGTGATCTACATTGGAATAGGATCACTATATACCACTCAGTGCCTAGCACAATACCTAGCACATTGGCCATTTAATTAAAGCATAATGAATAATACCAGATGCATATTTGCAACCATTCTACAATTTATTGAGAGTTCTCTGGAGACCTAAGAAATTAAGGGATTTGCTCTCCTTTGATTTGATTTGTGAGATTTGATCTCACAGCCAGAGGCAAGACTTGAATTTTAGGTCTTCCTGACTGTAGTATCAGCTTTCTATGTAGCACTTAATACTTTCTTTCTCCATGTGACAGATATTTGAGGGCCTCTCTAAATTTCAGACTTCTATGTGTTACATGCTTTTATTTTACTCATCTTGCCACTACTACCACTAGTATTCAAAAATATTATCTGTGTTCATTTATGACTTGAATATCAATAATATGCTAGGTATTATGTAGAGGTATTGAACTTAATCTAAAATGAGAAGAAAAACAAAGAATATGTGTAATTCTTTGAGTAAAGATGAGTAGCAGTGTACTCTATGGTGATCATTTTTATTTAATCTGTTGATGGGTGGTAGCTAAATCAGATACAGCAAGTATGCATTTGGGCATCTTATAAGTATGCCAAAAATTCTCATTTTTGGCTTCTGAACTCATCTCAAGTGATTCTCTACAATTCTTGACTCCTAAAGATTATAATTTAAGCATTCTTTATAGTGGGTGTCAGATTTATTTTTTATTTTTTACTTTACAGATGTACCTCCTGCTGATCAAGAGAAGCTTTTTATCCAGAAGTTACGTCAATGTTGTGTCCTCTTTGACTTTGTTTCTGATCCACTAAGTGACCTAAAGTGGAAGGAAGTAAAACGAGCTGCTTTAAGTGAAATGGTAGAATATATTACACACAATCGAAATGTGATCACAGAACCTATTTACCCTGAAGTAGTACATATGGTAAGTGATTGCAATTTTAATTATGATTTCTAGTCCATTTAGGCAATGGATCCAGGTATTCACAGGGTGGGATGAGGTGGCAGTAGACTGTTTGCCATCAGCCCTTTCTCAAAATTCTGTTAGTTATTTTGATAATTATTTGCCCATCTTAGTTACAGTTGTCTATTAAGCTCTAGAAAAAGAAACGCCTAGGGTATTATATGATTAGCAAACATTAATCAGTATGGTTCTAGTGTCAATTTCTGAAACTTTACTGTTCAATTGATTGTCCTTGGTAAATACTGTTAACAGATAATTATATATTTTATTTCAAAATCCATACTTTTACTCTGAATAAAAGCTTTTTTTATGAAAGAGGGGCTTCTTTTCTTGATCAACTCTTTTATACTTCTTCTTTTTCTTTTTAAACCATTACCTTCCACCTTAGAATCAATACTATGTATTGGTTCCAAGACAGAAGAGTGATAAGGGCTAAGCAATGGGGGTTAAGTGACTTGCCCAGGGTCACACAGCAAGGAAGTGTCTGAGGTCAGATTTGAATTTAGGACCTCCCATCTTTAGACCTGGCTCTCAATCCCCTGAACCACCCAGCTGCCCCCTCTTTTGTACTTCTTAATTAGATATTAGATTTGGCCTCAATTTGTCAGGCTATACTTAATTCTGAAGGTCCAACTTTAAACTTTGTTCGTTTGATCCCTATCACTGTTTAGCAACCATGATAACTGAAGCCCAAGTTGACAAGTTTCCCTCAAACATTAGAAACCAAGTGCTGGGATCATGGGATTATGGAGTTAAGCCAGAAGGCAATCTATAAGACATGAAGTCCAGGCCTCTTGTTTTTCAGATGAGAAAACTGAGGTTCGGCGCTGGGAACCCAGACAGTTGAATTAAGTGCTCTTTCCACTACTTCATGGGGACAAAATAAATACTATAAGAGTTGATTAATTCCAATTAATTGGAAAAAGTTAACTTGAATTAGTGAAGATTAGTAAATTTTAAAGTAAATTAGTAAAAATTAAGAATTTTTTCTCTTTAGACCTAGAGAACCATTCAGACTAGCACAATATTGACACTCCTGGCTTATTTAGTAGACAAGTTGTTTTATTTAGGAATAAAGATATGACATAGTCCTTTAAAAAAAGGGGGGGGGTTGATACCTTTAATTTGCCCAGAATAACCATTATTCCTAGAGAATGCCAAAATGTAACTTAGACTCTACTTCGCTAAATTGTCTCAAAATTTAAATTAGTCAAATTTGAACTAGGTTTTTTACTTCACACTCCCAACTCCTATTTTCTTAATTTTTTTTAATTAAAATTCCTGTTTGAGTTCAGTCTTTTAGGATTTATTTTCATCTCTGTCACAACTCTGGTATATATCTAACTTAACATCTTTCAACTAAAACTGTTTTTCCAAAGTTAATAATGATCTCATAATTGCCAAAAGGAGTGGCTTTTTGTTTTCAGGCCTCATCTTTCTCATCTCTTTGCAGCTTTTGACAATGTCAATCATTCACTTCTCCTTAATACTTTCTTTTCTCTAGATTTTCAAAACATTTCTTTCCTGATTCTCCTCCTACCTTTCTGACAGCTCCTTCTGGAGCCTTTTTTGTTACATCTTCATGCAGGTTATACCTTGATAATTGTGGATGTCCCCCAAGGCTCTGTCCTGAGCCCTCTTCTCTTCTCCCTTGATATTATTTTACTTGGTGGTCTCATTAACTCCCCAAGATTCAGTTATCATCTCTGGGCTGATAATTCCTAAAGCTAGCCTTAAGCACCCTCCTGACCCTTCAAGCCTTACATCATACAGCTCTTAGTGGACATCTATAATTGAATAAAGACTCTTAAATTCAATATATCTTCTCCTGCCCCATTCTTCTCAATTCCTAACGTTGCTGTTACTATTTAAGGGCACCACTATCCTCACAAACCAGTTATCATTCTCAACTCCTCACTCTTTCTCACTCCCCATATCCAGTGTGGTGCCAAGTCCTATTGATTCATTCTTCCTAACATATATATCTTTGTCTCTCCCCTCTGACACTGCCACCACCCTGGTGCATGCCCATATCTCCTCACAGATTACTTCAATAGCCTGTTGGGTAGTCTCCCTAAAGTATCCCCCCTCCCATCCAATCCATCCTCCTCTCTACTGTCAGAAGTTATCTTAATAGAGCACAGGCTTGGTGCTCTCTCCCTCCCTCTCTCATTCTGTGTCCTTCCTCCTCTGTTTCTCTCTCATACTCTCTCATTCCCTCCTTCCCTCTCTTACTCTCACTTTCGCTCTCACTATCCCCCTCTGTATTACTTTCAGGATCATAAAATCCTCCTTTTAGCTTTGTTCTCCTGGATTCTCTTGACTTCCTTTATGTCTCATCTCAAATCCTACCTTCTTTTAGGAGGCCCCTTCCATACTAGTGCCTCTCTTCTGAGACTACATCCAGTTTACCCTGCATATATTTTGTTATATATATAATTCTTTGCAGATTATCTGCCCCATTAAAATATGCGTTCCATTAAGGCAAAGATTCTCTTTGCCCTTCTTTGTATCCCCAGGCATTAACATAGCTTAGCATGTTGAAAGAGCTTAATAAGTGCTTGTTGATATGACTTGAAACTTGAATTGGTTAGAACCAATAAGAAATATCTGCCTTTCATGTACATATTATATCATCATACTTCCAAGTTTCCTAAAAATAGGACCCTGACTTCATTTTATATCTTAAAAGCTGTCAAAGTAATGTATTCCTACTTTAAATTTTGAGAATCTGATTCTTATTCCTATTCAGCAATAAAAAGCATTATAATATATTTACAATATATTTTAAGGGCAAATATAACATCTTAGTTCATGATATATAACAAGACATTTTTGTTCAAAAAATGTGTTTCAGAGAAATCACTTTGGTTAGAAGTAGTAATTCAAGAAAACTAAGTATTTTGTGACATTTTAAAATGTTATCTTTTTTAAATCAACCCAAAATTCAGTAACTCCTTTTTAAGGATTGAGTTCCCAAAAAACCAATAAGCATAACTATTTCACGAAGTCACTTTATTCTTTGGAAGTGAGGTTGGATATACATAGATGACTGTTATTTGGCCTAAAGTTCTTGATGTGTGGCCGTCTGCTGCTGTAACTTTAAAGTCTCCAAAGGCCATACTTGTAACAGTACCTGGGACTTGAATTAGCAAAAACTGTGCTAAGTGCACTTTTTACATAGCAAAAAAATTATAGAATTTTAGAATTAGATTAGAAACACTGACCAGAATTATCTTTAAACCAGTTTCCATGAAGTAGACCAAGGAGTGTCCATGAAAAAAAAAGGACATACCACAAACTAACTTGCTTTGAGACATCCAGGTAGCACAATAGATAGAGCAACAGGCTTAGAGTCAGGAGGGCCTTGGTTCTGATCTGACCTCAGATATATGACCCTGGGCAAGTCACTTAATCCGAAATTCCTAGCTCTTAATGCTCTTCTGTTTTAGAATCAGTATATAATATCAATTCTGAGACAGAGGGTATGGTTGTGATTGTTTCTTTTAAGTAACCTATTTTGATTCGCTGTTCGTAGTGTATAATGTATATCATTGGAGAGAACCATGGAAGATAAGTTTGAAATGGATCCAATGACTAAAAAGTTGGGCTGCATTGTAATCTAAACTTGCCCAAGCCAGCTCTTCTGATTTCAGTTCTTTACTTTTTCTATTAAATTACACAACTCTTGCCTTACTCTTCCTCTCATGCTTCTAACCAGTCAATCAGTTGATAAATAAGCAAATATTGATTAAGCCTTACTAGGTTCTATGTACCATGCTAAGCACTGGGTATATAAAGAAAGGCAAAAACAGTTCCTTTTTCTTCAACCTGGATCCAACATTGAAGACATCCTTAAACATCCAAACTATTTCTATAAATAAGGTACATACATAACACTGAATTTCAAACCAGAAAGGCAGAGCCAAAAAAGGGTAGGGTAATTATGTGGAGTTGCTAGTACTCCTTTTCTTCTAGTAGATTCAGAGGTTTTCATTTTACTAGAGATGTTGAGTCAACTTGGTTTACTCAGCTAAACTCACTGCATCCTAAAAGAATTTGATGCCCTCTTGGAGTTCATTATGAGCATGTGCTAATGGGAACTTAGGTCGTATACAAAGCAGTAGATGAGAGTTTTGTTTTTTACCAATCCAGGCTGAAACCTGATTTCTAGTTCTTCCCAGAACCTAAATATGAAGTAAGAAAAGAGGGTTTGAGTAGTTCCCTAAATAAATCCTTCTTACTTGTCTGGTATTTTAGAAGAAAGAAGAATAGAGAGAAAAGGGACAGAAGATAAGAGGGCTTGTTCCCTATCAAAAGTGAGGAAGTGTATCAGATTGACTAATACGACAGAGAAGAGAAATGCCAAATGTTGGAGGGGATATGGGAAAATTCAGACTCTACAGCACTGTTGGTGGAGTTGTGAACTGATCCAACCATCCTGAAGAGCCATTTGGAACTCTTGCCCAAATGACTATAAAACTGTGCATAGCATTTGACCCAGCAATAATTCTACTTGGTCTGTATTCCAAAGAGTTCAAAGGAAAAGGACCTATTTATACAAAAATCTTAATAGTTGCTGTATTTGTGGTGACAAAGAATTGGAAATTGATGGGATGCCCATCAGTTGGGATGGCTAAACAAATTATGGCATAGAATTGTGATGGAATACTGTTGTATTATAAGAAACGAGGAGCAAGATCCTTTCAGAAAAACCTGGAAAGGCTTAATATGAACTGAAACAAAGTAAAGTGAGCAGAACCAGGACAGTATTGTATAAAGAAACAGCAATATTGTGGGATGAACAACATAGCTAGTCTCAGTAATACAATGATCTAAAACAATTCCAAAGAACTCACGATGAAAAATGCTATCCACTTCCAAAGAAAGAACTGCCAGAGTCTGAATGCAGATTGAAGCATACTTTTTTAACTTTCTTTTTCTCTTCTCTTCTTTTCTTTTGATGTGTTGTCTTTCATAACATGACTAATATGGAAATGTTTTACATGACTATACATGTATAATCTATATCAAAGTGCTTGCCTTCTCAATGAAGGAGGGATAGAATTTGGAACTCAAAATCTGTTTAAGTAAATGTTTTTTAAAATTTACATATAATTGGAAAAAATAAGGGAAAAAAAGGTGAGAAGGTAAGATATTCTTTTGCTTACTGTCTATCCTAAAAGAAGTGAGGAGCATCTTCATCTCACTACCTTACCTATTCAGAACAACGTTTTAGCATCTAAATAGGTTCTGAGAAGGAATCTGTTAAACCCACCCAAATGAAACCCTAGGCATCAAAATAGCTGTCATGTTTACCACTTGTACGTATTGTACTCTTTGGGCTGTAAGTCCACTTCACTTGGAAAGCTTTCCAGCTGGGAAAGTTGCCAGTGATGTTTTTACTTTTAGTTATCATGCCATAGTTTAGAAAGGCAATAGTTTGTATCTCAGTGTATTGCATGTAATGACTTTCTCTGAAGTATTCTAAGGCCTTTAGATAGTCTTAGTTCTAATGTTCTTCTTTTGAAATAAGGAGCAATTACCTTAGTGTAGCCAAAAGTGCACTGAACCCAGAATTAGAAGACCTGAATTTTAATTCTGCCACTGAATGTCTATATAACCTCAGACCAGTAATTTCTCTGAACTTCTTTTTTCATCTGTAAAACTGAAATGATATTTTATACTATATTTTATATTAACCCTCACAGGGTTATTAGAAAATGCTTTGTAAACCTCAACACATTTATAGAATGAGTTGCTATTATAATTCATTCATATTTCAAATGTTACCTAAACTGTTTCATGATGGGAAGGTGTTTTGGTGTCATCCAGTTTAATCTTTTTATTTTACAGATGAGAAAACTAAGCGCAAAGTAGTAAAGGAATTTATCTAAAATCATACAATAAATGTCAGGGCCATTAATTCAGATCATATCCTCTGATTCCAAATCCAGTGCCCTTTTTGCCTCCACACTTTATTTTGTTGAATTTTATTTCAATTTTAAACAAATTGATCTTTTTATTTATCATGGAAATTTTACTTCTCTTAAATATTGATAACTAAATGAAATTTAAAAATATTGTTTTGCTAAATTTTCTTAGTCCTAATTGTCATTAAACTTCTTTGGCTTCTTGCACTGTTGTACCTCCTCCTCTTGGATATTTTCTCCTCCCTTGACTTTAGTGATAATGATCTCCTGGTTTTTCTACCTATCTGACCATTCCTTTTCAGGTTCTTTTTTGTTTTGTTTTCCTTTTTACTGGTTCATCTCTATCAAGATTTAGAACCAAGTTACTTCCTTCTCATTCTATAGTAATGTGAATCACCAGTTCCTATGGGCCTTATTATCTTCTTAATACATATATTCCTAAATTTATCAATTCAGCCCTAATCTTCCTTCTGAAATCTAGTGTCTCATTGCCAAAATGTTTAATGGGCATCTCAAACTCAACACATCTGAAAAAGCACTCTTTTGTTTTTATTCCTGTTATTTTCCCATTATTCAGACATCTGTCTCCCAGCTACCCAGAAAATATGCATCCTTGACTCTTCTTCTCCCTCAAACCCCCCCCCCCAATCAGTCTGTTTTTTTCCAGTTTCATGCTATCTTACAACCAAAACCATCTCCACTCATTTTAGGGGGTCACCATCCTTCTTAGGTCTTTTTTACCTCTCACCTAGTCTAATCTCATTCTGATTGAACTCTTTACTTCCTGTTTCTCCTCTCTGTTTCTCCTGTCCAGCCACCAAAACAATCTTTCTGAGACACAAGTCTAAAAAAAATACATACTCCTCAGCCTGGCACCAAATGCCTTCTGCATTATGACTTTAGCCTACATTTCTATCACTCTTCTTTGAAAATTCTTATGTTCTAGCCAAACTTGACTGTTAACTAGGTAGTCAACCAGGTTTATCCTTCCATTGGCATCCTCCATGCAGTTACACCCTCATTCCTGGAATGTCCTCCTTCCTCCTTTATGTGAGGATCCATTAAGTTTGCTCCATGGCAAAGCCTGCTCTGATAGCCAGTGGTTATTTCTCTCCCCATTTGAATGGCCTTTGATTTAGTCATCTTTGTGTGTGTTTTACCTTCCAGGTAGGCTACAAGAAGAATGTAAGCCCTTGAAGGCAGGAACTATGTCCTTTTGGTCTCTGTGTCCTAATAACATAGCATTGTGCCTTTCATAGTATAGATGTTTAATAAATGTTATTTAATTTAATTTTAATGACAGTAAGATATTATTAAAAGTGTTTAAGAAAACCAAGTAATTTAATGAGTGAAAAGCATCTGGGAAATGGTTTGGGTTTTTTTTCTTTCTGAAGGTATTTCATCTTTGAGAATACTCTTCCTTTATGGAATATTCCCAACCTTCTTTTCATGAAACCTTCCCACACTATTCTATTTCATACTGTTCTCTCTGTCCTTTTAATTTATAACATTGCACTGTCTTGGTTATTAATTTGGCAACTAATCATGTGTTATATTCACTGTCAACTCTTATACTGTGGTTTAACTTTTCATATGTTTAAACCTTGTCTCCCCAAATAGTACAGTAGTAGTAATAGCTCAAATTTGTCAAGCATTTTCTCACAACCACCTTGTGAGGTAGCGAGTACAAGTAGTATTATCCCCATTTTACAGATGAGAAAACTGAGGCTCAGAGAGGTGATGTAACTTGTCCAGAGACACACAGCTAGTGAGTATCGGAGCCAGGACTCGAAACCAAGCCTTCTGACTCCAAGACCAGTGCTCTTTCCACTACACCACACTGGCTCTCACAAAGTACTTTTGTAAGTAGTAGGCACTCAGTAACTACTTGTTTGTTTTGTTTTGTTTTGTTTTGTTTTTTTGAGTTGAATATAGTGTGTTTGAATAGACTGAATTCTGTACTATTGAGCTTGCTTTGACAGCACATATACTAAAACTGAAATGATATGGAGAAATATAACTGGTATTTTTATAGCGCTTTAATCTTAACAAAGCACTTTGCATACTGCTTTAGCTTATTTGATCCTAACCAGAGCTCTGTGAGTTAGGTGTTATAAGTATTATTGTCCCCATTTTACATATGATGAAACTGAGACTCAGAAAAGTTAAATAACTTGCCCCAGTATCAGAAGTCCAATTGAAACCCCCCTTTCCCATCCTTTCCTGTCAGGTAACATTGACCTCCTTGCCGTCCTCACCCATAAGCAACTCCCCTGAGTGTTCTCTGGCTGTCTTCTCCTTTCTGGAACACTGCTTCCTCCCTGCCCTGGCTTCTTTCAAGTCTCAACTAAAACCTCATCTTCTGCAAGAAGCCAAGCCCAAGTCTTAGGGCCTTCTCTAGGAGACCTCCTTCAGCTGATACTGTCTCTAGTTTGTTTATCCATAGTCATTGGTATGTTCTCTCCCCCATTAGCTCGTGTGCTTCTTTAGAGCAGGGGCTATCTTTTACCTTTTATTGTACCCCTAGGACCCCTTAGCACAATTGTTGACATATAGTAGGCACTTAACAAATGCTAGTTTCCTATAAATTCCATGCTTTCTCCATTATGTCACACTCCCTCTCAAGATTGTGCAAGGGTGTCTAAGGCAGCTGTGCTGTAGTGAAAATACCCTGGATTTGGGACTCAGAGACCCTTGGTTGTTCTCCAGCTCTGTGAACTGAGACAAGTTCCTTCATTTGACCTGACCTCAGTTTCCTCATCTATAAAATGAAGAGACTTGAACTGGATGGCCACTAAGGTCCCTCCATCTTAAAATCCTTTAATGTACAAATTGCTCTCCATCCCCTGAGCTCTAAATGTATGTATCATGTTCTGTTTTGTATTATAGTAATTTGTGTACATGTCTGATCTCTCCTACTTTATTATCAATTCCATGAGACAAACTGTATTAGTTATTGTTTTTTGTCCCTTAGCACCTTGCATAGTCTTGTGCATAGTAGGTACTTAATAAGTGTTTGCATGAAGGTAGCATACGACCCTGAAATAGCAACCAGAATACAGACATCCTCTGCTTGACTGCAGGTTTCATTTCTAACTCTTGAGAGTGATCTAAAAAATCATTTAACCTGTTTCTTAATTAGGAAACTATTATTCTTCTGCATTACTTCACGTGAGTAAAAGCTTAATTAACACAAATACTGGTTGAGTATTTAAAACACATGTAATTTAAGCATTGTAGTATAGCAGAATTATATAAGAACTTGGATTCTAGTCATGTACATTTTAAAAATTCTTTTCCTTCAGTCCATGTTATTCGTTTATTATCAAATACTGATATGTAGTTTTCTTCTCATTTATTCTTAAGATTAAGCTCAACCACTCCTGATTAAGGATATGGAAGAAGTTTGTTTATTGCCAGGCCCCTTGAGAGAATTCCACCTTTGAAATTCCCAGGATGATTGTTTTATGTTTTACTTAAGGATTGATGTTGGAGTCCCATTATCTATTTTTATTTTTTTACATTTGCAATAGAAAGTATTACTTGAAAGAGTGGAGAGAGATTTGAAGTGGGAATTGAAGAAAGGGATATTTTGTTTCAAGGGAAGATAAGAAGCTATAGTAATGGCATTTATTTTGGGTGTGAGAGAGGAATACTGCAGAAAACCTAGAGAAACAGATGCAATGAATGGAAGCTTGGAGATCCGTCCATCAAGGAAAAGTCCAGGGGAGAATGTGACCTGGAGAAGGCACCTGGATGGAGAGACCCAAACTGCTGCTGGAAACTTTTCTTCTTGGCACACTTGAGAAGGAAGGGATGAGGAGATTTCTCTGCCTGTTGGTTACTGAATTTCTCTCTGTTTGCTAGTAGTTTGACTCTGAAGATCTTTAAAACTGTTAACAACATCCCTCTTCTAAGACTATAGAATTTTATTTACTCATTTTAAGATTATCCCTAGATCAGGGAAACCCTAACCCCTCTCTCCTATCCAAACTCCGTTTCCCCTCCTTCCTTAAAATAAACCCTTGTTTCTAACAAATTTAAGAGAGTTAATTATCTGTCAGATTTTCAGTCAACTTACTCATTCTGAATCCCAGCTTGACTAACCAAAGAGAATAACGGAAGTGGGTGGGAGAGACAGAATCTGACTTCTCACTACCTTTATTGCCCCATGTGCTTGCTCAGTAATCCTATATATATATATATATATCATAAACCACCTAAGAAAAGAACCACCTAATACATGGACCATTATGAATTTATTAAAAAATCATAATGTAAAATCAGTCCTTACTCTCTTTTCTTATATGCTTTGCTGAGCTCAGTCACATTCATTAGGTAGTACTGATTTGTTAATGCTAAACTGGAAAAAACAAGAGGATGACGAATCCTGCAATCTCTTTTTTTTAATGTCATTAACTATATAAGCTATTTTCTACATCTTAAGTTTTAACTGTCCTACTGAACTTTACTATGTTTGAAAGAAAATTCTATATAGGGTTAGAAGCAATTCCATTCCTAGAAATCAATGCTTAAGAATTAAAGATATAAATTAAAAGAGCTTCATTTATACTTTCCTTCAACAAACATTTATTGAGCACCTACTATATATGTGAATGTAAAAATCAATAGGAATTCAATTCTACAAGCCTAATACAGTGCAAAGATCTAAGGCTCTGGGACAAAAAGCTCTAAGGCTCTGGGACAAAAAGCCTGGGCCTCAGTTCTGCTTCTGTTTATTTATTTACCCAGGTGGGGGTGAGCATGGGCAAGCCATTTAACCTCTGGGTCTGTTTTCTTATCTATAAAATGAGGAGGCCTCTAAAGGCCTTTCTACATATAGAATAAACCTATTAAATCATATTTAAATATTTATTAAGGCCCTACTATGTGCTGGGCACTAAGAATTCAGAAATAAAAGCACCCCTTTCTTCAAAAAACTTAATTCTATTTCGTGAGAATATGTATACCAATATTATCAGGAAAAACTGACAATGAATAGATAGAGCCACTAACAAATTCAAGGAATTGAAGAATACTTTCCAAAGGTAGCACCTGAGCTAAGCTTAAAGGAAAACAGAGAGAAGAGCTATGGGAATATACAAAAAGCAAAAGATTTTTTTTTCAAAATTTATTTATTTCAAAAGCATTGAGGAATATTTACATTTGAACAAGGTAAAAAACAAGTATCTTTTAAACAGGGGAGGAAAGGGGACAATTAGATGGCTCAATAAATGGAGAGCCAGACCCAGAGAGGAAAGATCCTGAGTTCAAATTTGGCCTCAGACACTTCCCAGCTTTGTAACAGTGGACAAGTCATTTAACCCCCATTGCCTAGCCCTTACCACTCTTATGCCTTAAAACCATTACACAGTATTGATTTTAAGATAGAAGGTAAGGGTTAAAAAATAAATAAAAGGGAGGAATGAATCACACAAGTGAAGTTTTTATTCTCAATTTTGGAGCAAAAATAGCCCTCCTATAGTGTACACTATTGCCTTTGGAAGAACTAAGGATATAGTAGTAGTGATGTAGGAGAATAAGGAGGAAGATGATCAAACCAACATTAAACTTCAGTGAGCAAAATCACTTCTGCTCAGTCCTAAGAATCATTTCAAATTAATAGTGTCAGATTTGGGGAACAATTAATAGTCTATTTTGGCTAAAACCTTAACAACTATTTGGATATTGGAGTAAGAGAAAGAAGAAATTTCCAAGCCATAGAATTGTTTGTTGAACCTCTGTTTTCCAGGGTCCTGCAAAACTGTAGGGCAGCATTGATGTGGGTATTCCTGACCCAAGCTGAGGATAGATGAGGAAGAGAGGAAAGAGGCTTCAAGCCAGAGTTCTTGGTTCAGCTCAGTAATAACAATAAGAGCAGCTAGTATTTATTTAGTACTTTATGGTTTGCAAAGTACTTCACAAATATCTCACTTTATCTTCCTATTTGCTATTATTATCTTTATTTTACAGATGAGGAAATTGAGGCCAGATGGATTAAATAACTTGGCCAGGGTCATATAGCTAGTCAGTTTCTCAAGCAAGATTTGAACTCCTCACTCGAATCCTTTGGCTGTATCCACTGTGCCACCTTCTTGCCTGTAGCTATATCCCGAAAGGAAGAAGAGATGGAGAAATGCCTTTCTTGGAACCAGATCCTTAATAAATCCTTGTGCCTGAGGCTCTGGTATGGGTAGTCTTGGGCATATTCCTGAAGTCCCAGACTTTTGGGTTTTAGGAGGTGTCTTGGGTTCTGATCTAATAGAGCCAGGGGTTGGTCTGAAGTCTGAGCAGCTTCCTTTCCCTGAAGGAGGTTATAGTCTATCTCAGTAATGGTGAACCTATGGCTTGGGTGCCAAAGATGGCATACAGAGCATTCTCTGTGGGCACATGACCACCCTCCCCACCCCCAGAGTTCACTAGAAAAGCAAAGGAACTTAGGTGGAGCTGTTCCCCTTTCCCTCTCCACTGTACCTGATATTTCCCATCCCTGCCCCTCTGCCCAACAGCCAATGGGAGTGCACAAGTGGCAGAGCTAGAGGGGAGCAGAACGCTTGGGGTACTCTTTATACTCACTGAGGACATTCCTCACTTCACCCACCCCTCCAACCAGCAGCCCAATGGGAGCGCTTCCTCCTTCCCCTGTGTGCAGTAAGAGGGGTTTGGACCACAGCACTCAGTTTGGGGGGAAGAGGGGCAGGGGCAGGGCCTGGCACTCCAACTTTAAAAGGTTCACCATCACTGATCTATCTGGTTAGAGAGATAAGACAAAAAAACTCAAGACAAGTCATAATATACCCTCAGTAATACTGGTTTTACATTATCTTACTTAATCTGCCTTTGTGTTAGTAAGACTTTGTTGACCTGTGAGAGATGCAGTGTTTGTTTAGGCACCTTTACATAGTATTCATTCTTTCTATAAACATGCATTTGGAGACTGTGGGGCAGAGTATTTTTGTGGGGGAAAAATACTTTAATAACAACTTGCTGACTAGAAAGAGTATGGTACTGCTCTCTAGGTAAAATTTACAAATATGACAGAATTTACTAACTTTCTCATTTTCTTCCCTCTCTAGTCTTTATCTCCTCCCAAAAAAAAAATGTGGAACTGAGATCTAATTAGCCATTTAATTTGTAATAAAAAAAGAACCATTCAGCAACTGTGGTAGGTGCTGGAGTTAGAAAGAAAAGACCCCCAGGAGCTAATAGTCTAATAGAATAGATCAGTGGTGTCAAATTTAAATAGTAGCAAGGCTACATAGTAACTTAGAAAATCACAAATTACATTATGTTGATTTTTTTAATTTGTAAAATAATTTCCAATTAGCTTTTACTATGGTTCCAGCTGCCCTTAGAAGTTTTGCCTGGCTCAACAGGTGAACAATAGTGTTATATTTCCAGAGTAGACTACATGTACATAAGTGGGTATTTACAAGATACTGAATCAATGGAAGGTAATCCTAAGAGGGAAAGAACTGGGAGCAATCAGTCTGGAGAAGGCCTCTTACAGAAAGTGGTCCTCGAGATGAACCTTTAATGAAGGTCAGGGATTCAAAGAGACAAAGAATGAGGAAGAAGAGCATTTTAGGCCAGAGAGGCAGCCAGTGTAGCATTTTGGATAAGGTACAGCAAGAAAGCCAACATACGAATGTAGGAATAATGTTTAAGAAAAGTAGAAAGGGACCAAGTTGTGAAAACTTTCAAATGCCACTCAAAGGAATTTAAGTTTGGACCTAAAGATAGGAAGAAGCCTTTGGACTTCACTGAATGGGAGGAGAAAAGTGACATAATCCTACTTGGGCTTCAGGGAAAGCATTTTGGCAGCTGTGTGGAGGATAGATTGAAAGGAAAGAAGATTGGAAGCAGTTATTAGAAGGTAATTACAATACTCCAGACCAGAGGGGAAAAGGACCTAAGCTTGTGCTAGTGGCTATGCTAGCAATGAGAAGCTAGGAGTGAAGAGTGGTATGGAGGACATGACCCAGTGCCTGGGAAGATGATTATGCCTTAGACCAGTGGTGGCAAACCTATGACACGTGTGTAAAAAAAGAGCACACAGAGCTTTCTCTGTGGGCACACCTGCTGTCACCCACCAGAATTCATTACTAGAAAGCCAGAGGGACTCCAGTTGGAGCTATTCCCATCCCCCTTTCCACACTCTCCTGGGGACATTCTTCACTTCCCCTGCCCCTCTGCCCAGCAGCCCAATGAGAGTACTTCCTTCTTTTCCTTTCTGGGACAAGGTGGGGGGAAGGGGGGAATGTGGCTCATAGCATTGCACATAGCTGTAGGGGACCAGAGCACTAGGGCCATTCTCTTCACCCTCTCCACATTCACCTTTCATCTCTTACCCCTCTGCCCAGCAGCCCAGTGGGAGCACTTCCTCTCTCCCCCATCTGTGGTATTGAGGATAGGGAGGACACAGACTCGATCTGGGAGATGGAATGGGAGTGGGAGTTGGTACTCTGTCTCTAAAAGTTTTGCCATCATTGCCCTAGGCATAGTAGAGAAGTAGAGAAGTATGGAAGAGAGAGCAGAAAGATAATGCATTCTGTTTTGGACATGTAGTATTCAAGGGCACGTAGTTTGAAGTATTTATAAGGCAATTGATAATATGAGACTAGTGCTCAAGAGGGTGACTGGCGTTGGATATATAGATCTGGAAATCATTTGTGTGGAGAAGAGAGTAAAAAAACTAAAGAGAACAAGATCTAGTACAGAGCCTACCAGAACAATCAGAGTAGGTGTCACATGAATGAAGATCCAGCAAGAGAAACTGAAGGCGCAACAAGATGCGATGGAGGAAAGCCAAAAGAGGAAGCTGTGTGACAGAAACCACAAGAGGAGAGGATATCCCAGTGGAGAAGATGACCAGCACATTTTGCAAAATGAGGATTGAGAAAAGGCCAGTGAAAGATCATTGGTAACTGATGGGAGCAGTTTCAGTTGAGTGAGGTCAGAATTAATAAGGGAGGAGGATAAGTTTGCCTTGCTGCAGTAAGGGCCCTGTGGAGATTACATAGCCTAAATTTGTAGTGGACCCATTTGACACAATTTGGGGACTTTCCCCCCATCTACCCAGCAGCAAGTAGTCTAGGACCGAAAGAGGAAGATAATGAAAGTTATAAAAGATTCCAATTTGACAAAGCATGATTGACTATAGAACAAGGACTAAGGGATATGAGAGTAAAAGTAGTGTAGAGTTGAACCAAGAAATCTGTATTGAGAAGGGAGGAGAGTGTGGCCAGAGCAAAGATGACCTCAAAAGTTACTGTGGTATGGAGAGATTTGGAGGTCACCTGGAAGGCAGAATTTTTAGGAGGAAGAGTGAAGCATAAGGAGACATGGAAATGGAAAAGATTATGATGGGATAAAGGAATTTTGAAGTTCTTGAACACAGAAATACAACACTTGTGGGTAATGGCAGTAATACAACAATTCATTTAATAAGCTCTTTACTATGTGCCATGTACTCTAACTATCCCAGTGGCATCTGGTGGCACAGTGAATACTGTTGAAATCAAAAGGACCCAAGTTCAGATTTGCCCTCTGACCCTTTGCAAGGGCTAGAGATATAAGTGACAGCACACTGAGTCCAAGATTTGGTGTCTGGAGGGAGCCAAGTGTTAGTGAGGACCAGTAAAAAATGGAGCAAGGGCAGAAATAAGGAAAAGTGATAGGTTTATTAATAATGGTGGAAACCAGAGACAGCTAGGTAGCACAGTAATTGAGAGCCAGGCCTGGAATCAGGAGGACCTGCATTCAAATATGGCCTCAGACACTTCCTGTCTATGTGACCCTGGACAAGTCACTTAACCCCAGTTGCCTAGGCCTTACTACCCTGCTGTCTTAGAACTGATATGAAAACAAGAGGGTAAGGGTTTCTTTTTTTCAAATCAATAAACAAAATAATTATGATTATAAAACCCAAGCCCCAGAGGGCAAAGTAGAAAATGGAGCATAATCTAGTTGAGGTGGGCAGGGAGGAAAGAATGGAGAGCAAGGGTTAGGAAGGGGGTTTTTTTCCCACCAACTAAGAGGGTATTCAGTATTAACTGGGATGGTATGAGTGAGATGGGGTAGAAAGCAAGTTGACCATTGCCTAGCACATAGAAGGCACTTAATAGATGTTGATTGTTTAAAGCAGAGGGATCTGATGTATATTTATTGTCTAGACAGCATGGAATCAAAACCAGAAAATAAAGTTCAGTAGAGAAATTTGTGTGAATAAAATAAATACAGAAGAGAAGCAGAGTCTTAGACTTCTGGTTAGCCAGGTTTTCAAACAGGGCACATTTTCTGATAAGACGAGCCCTGGACCCAGGGCTCAGTATTGACCATGCTACCTTGGACAACTGACTCAGTTTTTTCTGGCCTTCATTTATCTCATCTATAAAATGTGAGTAATAATATTTACACTACTTACCTTACAGAGCTAATGAGAAATTCAAATGAGGTGATATATCTAAATTTTTTAACTTCCAAAGCACACGTAAATGTGAGTTGCTGTTGTTATCAGAGCTCAGGGGACAGTAAAGTCAGTAAGAGACAAGGGAGCCAACACAAGTAGCACTATTAAACAAGGTTATGACAATTAATTCTAGGACAAAGATTCTCCTGCCCTTGTTTTATGTTGTCTGTTGAGGATGGGTAGTTAAAACCTAGCAGGTATATCTTAGTAGTCTCAGAAAAACAGCTTTTAAAGTCTGTATTTCTTTTTAGCAGAAGAAAACTAAATCTTATGTAGTATTTCTATAGGTAGTTTAAAATGTCTTAGATAGCCGTTAAAATATAGGTTGACCAAGTCAAGTGCCACCTTTTCATTGAAGCGTAAACAATACTCTTTCTCTTTTAACACTTATAACACATAACTTATAACACTCCCAAAATTCTTAACTTTTAGATCTGAAAGTTAGTCAACAAGCATTTGTGAGTACCTTCTCTGTGCCAACTGGCAATTGTGCTGAACACTAGGTATACAAGGGAAGACCAAAAAAAAGTCCCTGCTGTCAAGGAACTCACTGTCTAAGGAGGAAAATAACATGCAAATAAACAATTATATGAAAACAAGACACATAAAAGATAAATTGGAGATAATTATAGGAAAGGCAGTAGCATTAATGGGGAAACAGGAAAGGCTTCTTGTAGAAAATATGATTTTAGCTGAGCATCAAAGGAAGCCAGGGAGGCCAGTAGACAAACATGAAAAGAAAAAATTCCAGGCATGCAGGACAGCCAGTGAAAATGCAGGAGAGTCTGTTTAAAGAGTGTCCTGGTCTAGGAACAGCAGAGAGACCAGTGTGGCCAGAACATAGAGTATACGGAGGGAGGATAGAAGGACCATTTTATGAAGAGCTTTGAACGCCAAATAGGATTTTATATTTAATCCTGAGGGAGACAGAAAATCAGTGGAGTTTAATAGGAGTGGGAGGTGTTTGACATGTTCAGACCTGTAGTCTATTCACTTTAACAACTGAGAGAAGGATGAAGTGGAGTGGGGAAACATTTGCCCCAAGGAGACCAACCAGCAGATTATTGCACTAGTCCAGTTATGAGGTGATTAGGTCCTATACTTGGAAGGTATGAGAGAAGAGAAGAGTGTGTATTTGAAAGATACTATAAAAGTAGACTCATCGGGCCTTGGCAATATATTGGATATAGGAAGTAAGAGAGTGAAAAATCAAAGATGGATGACATCTTGGTTGTGAGTCTTGGGTGTTTGGGAAGATGGTGCTGCCCTTGACATGATAATAATAAAATTAGGAAGAAGGGAGGACTTGGAAGAAAAGATAAGTTCCATTTTGGACATGTTAATTTTAAGGTGTCTACAGTATGTCCAGTTCAGGATGTCCACATGGGAGGCAGAGATGTGAGTTGGTTAAATAATCTTCTAATCATCAGTAGAGATGTTATCATAATTGAATCCCTGAGAACTAATGAAATCAGCAAGTGAAATAGGAGGAGAAAAATAGATGGCCCAAGACAAAGCCTTGGAAGACACCATCTTTAGTTGGAGCTATCTGGATGAAAATCCAGCAAAGGAGATTAGGCAGGAGTAGTCAAGCATATAAGAGAGCTGAGAGAAAGTAATGTCATGAAAACCTGGAGAGAAGAGAGCATCAAGGAGCAGAGAGGAGTTCAGTAGAGTTAAAGGCTACAGAGAGGTTAAGAACGATGAGAATTGAAAAAAGGCCATTAGATTTGACAATTGAGAGTAAATTTGAAAAAAATAGTTTCAGGTAAATGATGAGTTCAAAAGCCAAACTAGAGAGTTAAAAAGAGAGTGAGAGGAAAGAAAATAGAGGCACCTATTATAGATCACCTTCTCAAAGTGCTTAGCCACAAAAGAAAGCAGAAATCTGGGTCAGTAGCAAATGGGGATAGCTGGATCAAGTGAGGATTTTTTGAGGATGGCTTACATGGATGTATTTGTAGGCAGTACCAAAGCAACCAGTAAGCAGGGAGTGATTGAAGATTAGTGATAATTGGGATGATAGAGTGAGCAATCTCCTGGAGAAGATAAAATGAAATTTAATCATTTTTGCACTGTCTTTGATGAGGAGAAGGGCCACCTATCTCTTCATGGGAAATGGGTGAAGGAGATAGTGGTAGTAGAAGATATCTGAGTGATGTAAATTAGGGAGGAAGGGCTAAAAGGGAGCTTCTCAGTGAATGGCATCATTGTCTTTCTGTTAACTGAAGCATGGTACCCAGCTGAGAGGATGGGCTGAAGGAGAGCCATGGAAGGACTGAGGAGGGATAAAGACATGGTATATTGAATCAATAATGAGGTATAAAATAACTTTGCCACAGAAAGGACCCAGTTGAAAGTAAAAATTTGTAGTGGACCTAGTCATGATGATTTGGTGATTTTGCTCCAGCTTTCATTTAGCAGCATATGCATTGAATGGACCTTAGGGACTATCTAAAGTAATTCCCCCATTTTAAAACTGAACTAAATTCAACACGTAGATTAAATATGAACCTTGAATGCGGCATTCTGCTAAGACCAGAGGTCAAATATCCTAATTTCATGCATGATTCCTAATAGTCAGCACTACATTCCCAGTTACATAACTCTCAGTCTAGTTGTGGTTCCACTGTGGTTTCCCCTTATACTTCTACTGCCTTCCTTACTCATTTTATCTAATTTATTTTCCCTCCCCATCCCATATGGCCAGGGGTAATGGAATAGAGTAGGTGAAAAGAGACCCTTTGTCTTTCTGTTCTTCCAGGTCCTAGGATTCATTCTTTTCCTTTACCTCTTAAGTTGGGAAAGATTACAATATGGGATCATTGAAAGCACTGCAAAATTTCCCAAATGTAATCTACTCTGGTTTTCTTAGTTCACCATCTATATTAAACGTCCAATTAAACATAGTTCATAGACTGCCAGTCCAGGTGTGTGGCATAAACTGGGCAAGAGATCGTTTTCACCCATTTTCATTTTTTTTCTTTATGGATGATTAGACAAGCTCTTTTCACAATTGTAAATTTCTCTAAGGGGGCTTTGTAGTATTCGAGAGCTCGGTATAATTAATACAATATCATCTGCAAATACATTTTAGAGAACTTCAAAATTCTTTGACTTTAGATCCCAGTTCAGGTAAAATAATGATATGGTTAACTCTAAGTTATATCTTTAAATTATTTTTGGTCTTTAGCAAATGTGTATGTGTTTGCCATTTCTTAGACTTTGTAAAGAGTTGATTCTGTGTATCTCATTACCTTATTCCAAATGTTATTGATCATGGTACTATAAAAGGAGCAATGGGCTTTGATTCAGAAGGCTTGGGTTCAGATCCAGGCTCTAGAATTTTCCAGCTGTGAGATTTTAAAGAAGTCCCTTCACCTCTTTGAATGCCAGTATCCTCATCTGTAAAAATGGGGGCAATAACTAAGTATTATTCTGAACTTCGTTGGGTTGTGAGCAAAGTACTTTATAAGCCTTATAGCACCATGAAAATAGGAGTTAGTGTTTTTTAGTGCTAACAAACTTCAATATATTCATTTGCTGAGTGCTGACTCTGTGCAAGGCACTATGTGTTTTAGTGAAGAGATTACATGAAATATAATTTAGTCTTCACTTTAGTAGAGATGGGAAGAGAAGACACATTTAACACCTAAGAAGACAACTAACAGTTACATAGCCAAATATGGTAAGTGCTATGAAAGTAGATAGTTTATTGTTCTGAAATAGAAAGGTTTTAAGAAATTTGATTTTAACTTGAAGGATGGATAGGATTTCGACACACATTCTAATTTGGGGGGAGGGGAAGATTGTATTTGAAACAGTGAGATGAAAGACATGTAAATAGACACAAAAGTGTTCAAGGGTTATTAACTAACTACTGCAAACCATTCTGGCTGGAGTTAGGGTATTATATATTTTGTTGGGGGCTAATAAAGTTGGAAACATAAATTGAGACCAAATTATGGTACCTTTAAAACAAGGCTGAAAAGTTTACATTTTATTCTGTATGAAGTGAAGTAAGTAGTTGAATGACATGTATTAGGAGTATTAACCTCTGCATATGTATAGAAATAACAAGAAGTAGAAGATAGGAAGTAAGGAGATCGGGTAATATTGATTAAGTGGAGTACAGAAAAATGGGGACTATAAAATGACAAATTTAGAAACTGGATGAATAGGGGAGATTTCATGACAGCAGAGTTAACCAACAATTATAATTCATAAGGAAAATGATTTTCATTTTTTCAGGTGATGTTAATTTCTGGTTGTCATAAAAGCAACATTGTACTAATTTTCCAACAAAGAAAGGAAAAATTATATCTTTTCTCTTTACTACTATATTTCCTAAAAGATTATCAATTAATGGTATGACTATAGAAAGTAAAAAATCTTTTTTTTAAACCCTTATCTTCCATCTTAAAATCAGTACTGTGTATTAGTTCCAAGGCAGAAGAGTGGTAAGGACTATCCAGTAGGGGTTAAGTGGAAGTGTCTGAGAACAGATTTGAACCTAGGACCTCCTGTCTATATGCCTGACTCTCATTCCACTGAGTCACCCAGCTGCCCCCAAAAGTGCAAAATCTTAATGAAAGTTGTAGTGTTGAATAGAACCTATAATAGAACCTAATTGAAATTAACGATTTAAATTATCACTACTACAAATATGAATAACATGGAAATAGGTTTTGAACAATGCTTGTGGAAATGCTTGTCAGCTCCAGGAGGAGGGAAGGAAAGGGGGCAGGGGAGATCATAAATCATGTAGCCATGGAAAAATATTCTAAATTTAAAAACAAAAAGGGAAATTAACCATTACAGATTTTATTTAATAAAATTGACTGGATAATATGGAATCTAGCCCTAATGATTTTGAACCTAGAAGCATAAATTATTATACTGTCTTTCTGTGCTACCTCTACTGTGGCAACTTTATTGTTCTTCAGAGGATGGTCTATTCATAGTTTATAGTCATCATAAACTAAGCAGTCCTGTAGTTGTCATGAACATTTTATTCACACATAAGTAACATACATCAGTGGCATCAAGGCTGCCTGGTTTTTATGATGTGCTGTTTCTTTAGTTATTTTTGGCTTACATCTAACTCGGAGACCTAGTGGTTTTTAAAGTGAAGACTTTAAATTTAAGTATCTAAAGTAGAGGTAAGGTCATCAAACTCTACTTCTCAAATTAGATACAGCTTAGAATTTTGAGAAATTACTGTTGGTAAAAGCCTTTATGAATATTGTTAGGGTTGCAGTAAGTATAAGTGTTCTTGCCCAGTGCCCTAGGTTGTTAGGCAAAATGTTATTATGATATGATAAACTATAATTTATCATTAATGTGGTATTATATTATTATTATAATGATTACCAACTTACATTTATGTCATGCTTTTTTTGCCAGGTGCTTTACTCACAGCCCTGTGGGATATCTCCTAATTTTTTATAGCCAAGGAAACGGGCTCTAAATTTAAGTGATTTGCCCATAGTCACATAGAATTTATATCAAAAATGCTTTCCAATTAAAAAAAACAAAAGACATCATTAAAAAATAACTTCCCCAAGGGGACGTAGCAAAATTGGGACACTAATACACTGCTAGTAGAGTTGTGAATTAAACCAGCTATTCTGGAAGACAATTTGGAATTATGCACACAGGGCTTTAAAAGAATGCCTGCCCTTTGATCCAGCCATACCACTGCTGGGTTTATACCCCCAAAGAAATAATAAGAAAAAATACTTGTACAAAAATATCTGTAGCCATGTTCTTTTGTGGTGGCAAAAAAAATGGAAAATGAAGGGGTGTCCATTGATTGGGGAATGGCTGAACAAATTATGGTATCTGATGGTGATGGAATATTATTGTGCTGTAAGGATTGATGATCTGGAGGCTTTCCATATAAACTGGGAGAACCTCAGTGAACTGATGCAGAGTGAAAGGAGCAGAACCAGAAGAACATTGTAAACAGAAAGTAAAAACATTGTGGAAAAATCCATTGTAATGGACTTTGCTCCTAATAGCAATGCAACAAGCCTGGACATTCCTGAAGGAATAAAGAATGCCATCCACGTTGAGAGAAAAAACTATGAGAGTAGAAATGCAAAAGCAAAACACATGACATCACTTGTCACACATATATATGGCTATGTGATTTGGGGACTAGGCTTTTTTAAAAAATCACTCTATAGCAAAAATGAATAATATGGAAATAGGTATCAAGCGACAACATTTGTACAACCCAATGGAATTGCTTATCGGCTCCGGAAGGCAGTAGGGTAGAAGGAAGGGAAAGAAAATGAATCACAGAAACATGAAAAAATATTTTTAAAAATAAATTAATTAAATTAAATTCTTTTTAAAAAGACAGGACAAGAAAAGGGGAAAAAAATAACCTCCCAAAAAAATGAAGCTCAGAAAAAATGTAACTTATTAGAAGGCTATATAAATAGTAAGTTATAGGATTAATACCATGTTACCCTCTTTTATGGCCCAAGTATGACTTTTAATCCAAATGAATTTTAAGACTTTAATTATAAAAATTTTAAGCAATATTAGATAAGTTTTTGTACGTATGTTTCCGTGGTCAGATGCTGAGAGTAAGGTTACATATTACTTTTAGAAATTAAAAATATTGGGGGCAGCTGGGTGGCTCAGTGAATTAAGAACCAGGCCTAGAGACTGGAGGTCCTAGGTTCAAATCTGGCCTCAGGCACTTCTTAGCTGTGTGACCCTAGACAAGTCACTCAACCCCCATTGCCAACCTTTACCACTCTTCTGCCTTAGAACCAATACAGAGTGTTGATTCTAAGATGGAAGGTAAGGGTTTTTTTTTTTTTTAAGAAAGAAATTAAAAATATTTGTAATCACAGCATGTAGTTGCCACCAAATAAATTGATATCAATACTACAAACTTTAGGGAACAACTAGGTTCCTCGGTGATTTGAGAGCTAGGCCTAGAGACAGGAGGCCCTCAGATACTTCCCTAGCTGTGTAACCCTGGACAACCTCCATTGCCTAGCCCTTGCCACTCTTTTGCCTTTAAACCAATATACAGTATTGATTAACTAAGATGGTAGGTGAGAGGGTTTTTTTAATTTACAAATTTCACATGTTAGTCTCTCTCAACAAATTTAACCCCAGAAGTTTTTCATATAAGAAAAGTTTTCTCAGAGATCAAAATTAAAGGTTATTTTGAGGTTTTATGGCATTTTGCTACTGACTCCTTTAAAAATGAGTAGGTTTTTATATTCTTCATCCTTTTCATAAATGAGTGCCAGACTAATAAAAATAACAAGGTGCAACCATTTTTAGATGTAAACTCTTCTGTCATCTTTTTTATATTAAAATGTGTGTGTTTTTTATAGCTAACAAGTTTTTTTGTTAAATTCTGTATTTGGGGAATAATCAAGTGAATGATTCCAGCTCTCTGGAAAATGAGAAAATTCCTGCCATTCAGGAAATTATAGTTTAATTAGAAATAGAATGCAAGGTGAAATGTGGTATAATGGAAAGAACAAATGAAATAAAACCAGAAAGGGAAATAGTATGTTAAATGGCAGGTTCAGAACCCTAAACTAGAACTCCATAATGGAAACAACAAATTGAAATTTAGAGGAGACTAATATAAAGTTCTTCATTCCTTTTCACAAATCTTATTGTACAAATGTGAGTTGAGAGTACACATAAAAAAGACAAGTTGAGCACAGGCTAAAAATGAGCTGCTAAATTGGCAAGTACCACCTTAATCTGAATTAATAGGGACATGATCATCTAGATAAAGAGAAATAATAGATTTAACATTCCGCAATGATCACACTACATCCTAACCTGCCAGTATTTGCAGATTGTTTCATCTTTTCCTTTCCATCCTTATTCATAATAACAATTGATTACAATTCTTTTTCCTTTTCTCTCCTTAATTCTTTAATCAGCAAAAAGTTTGGGTTTTTTTTTTTTACTGTCATTCTGTGATAATTCTGCAGGTGAATAGTTTTGTCATTGTTGGGAATTTTAAGATTTAAAGTCAGGAAAAAGAAAAAATAGTTACCAATACATTGATATATTTTTTCTATGATAACTGAAATTTCATACTTGCTTTTTTTTTTCATTTTCATAGTGTTATTTTTAATTTCATGATTTAGTTTACCCTTGTCAGATTTTTACTTTTTGTGTGTATTCTCTTGAGGTTGGCAGAATTAAATTCCTACTTGACTGATCCAAGTTTGTTTTATATAAAAGAGAAGTCAATTTGTTTTTTTAAACCTATAGAAAAGACTGCTTTGATGCATCTATGGCATTGATTTCTCTATCAATGTCTATTTCAAGAGCTAATATTTTTCAAGTTAAGCATGTAAGCTTTTAAAATGAACGTATCCCAAAGAATTCTGTACAGAGAGCTTTAATCTTTAACACATTATCTTTTTGAAGGTGAAGATTAAGGGAGCAGTATGAGAGAATAGATAAGGGAACATAAGAAGGAAAGCATAATGGTAGGTAAAATCTGCAAGAGAGAATATTCACAGGAAACTAGCAATCTGTGCAAGCTTCTTGAAAGTGACTTCAGTAGAATGATAAATGACTTCATGCCAAAAAGAGTTAAAAACATGCTGCCAATCTCCTGCAGTATCATCTCCCAGATGTTGCTTCTGAATCTGTAGGAGTAGGGAAGAGCCAGATAAGTAAATGCCTTTCTTCTTGTTTGAGGTGTATGACGTGACATCACCCTTCATGTTACCAACGACTTTTGATTCATCAAACAATAAGTGCCTACTATGTGCGAGATTTGTGACCATGTGCTTATTTTAGTATTTCAAAATCATTTCATGCAAATAGTGAAAAAAAAATGTGGGTTTTAGTTTGCAGTTAACATGTTTCGAACATTACCACCGTCATCCAATCCCACGGGAGCAGAATTTGATCCAGAGGAAGATGAGCCAACACTAGAAGCAGCCTGGCCTCATTTACAGGTATTTAACTATAGGATTTCACCTTAGGGGCAGGGGAGAGACATGGTTGTTTGTTCAAAATGGTTTCTGAGCACTTAGGAAAGCAAGAAAGTACTCCCATTGGAGCCAGCATGGATTCATTAAAAATACTAAGCAGTGCTGTGCTGGAAGCAGCTCATTCTAGCTCATGAGAGCTAACTGTTAAATTTTCATTATAATCATTCAACCCTTGGAAAATGCCAAATGTCATAAATTAGGAATTGGTTTACTGTTTTTCTTTGATTGTCTGGACTTTAGAAAGTAATGGAGAAAATGTTAATACTATAGGTTAAACTTGGGGCAGCTGGGTGGCTCAATGGATGGAGAGCTAGACCTAGAGAGGGTAGGTCCTGGGTTCAAGTGTGGTCTTTGATATTTCCTAGCTCTGTGACCCTGGGCAAGTCGCTTAACCCTGATTGCCTAGCCTTTATCACTCTTCTGCCATGGAACTGATACTTAGTATCAATTCTAAGACAGACGGCAAGGGTTTTTTTTTTTTTTAAATAACATAGATTAAGCTTAAAAGTGTCATACATACTTTTTTTGAGAGCTAATTTGTTAAACATTTACCAGCACTATTGATACTAAGTAACTAAAAGTGTCATTTAAGAAAGAATATGTTCTTTATGCATAGTAGTACCTGAGGTTTCTTTTCATCTTTAAAAGAAAGATCATGTTAGATTAAGCCATATAACTAGCATTTGCTTTTTAGAAACCTAGCTTTTATTTTAGATGAACACTTTGACTGATTGTCATTTTCTAAAAGTTAAAGTTCTCTTTAAACACAAATAGTAAAATATTGGAATGTATGGTGTGGTTTTTTATTGTTCTTCTTTCTCTCAAACTAATTTGACTGTTTGTCTTTTTCTCTAGCTTGTTTATGAATTTTTCTTAAGATTTTTAGAATCTCCAGATTTCCAACCTAATATAGCAAAAAAATATATTGATCAGAAGTTTGTGTTGCAGGTAAGAATTTTACCTTAAAAATTGAAACATATTCATTTATACTGGAGATTTTTTTTAGTAAGTATCCCTTTTCCTTCTTTCAGCTTTTAGAGCTGTTTGACAGTGAAGATCCTCGAGAAAGAGATTTTCTTAAAACTACCCTTCACAGAATCTATGGGAAATTCTTAGGCTTAAGAGCTTACATCAGAAAACAGATTAATAATATATTTTATAGGTAAGTTAGAACTTGTATTCTCTTTGCCTTTTTATGTGATATGCATTTATTATGACATTTAATACGCCTTCATTTTTTGTGTGTCTAATTATTAACCTCAAAAAACAAATATTGTACTGCCATCCTTCTATCTATAATCTTTCTCTGCTATTCTCATTTCATTACATGGAAATGACCCTATGTAACCTCTCAAAAAACTAAGCCAGTGAGAATTTAAGCTATAGCAGCTGGAAAATCATTGATTTATAGCTTAGGGAACTAAGTATATAAATATATATATAAAAAAAGGAGCTAATTTTCAGAATTTCATCACCATGTTGGTTGCAAGATGATGAGTTTTTTAGCCACAGCAATCTTCAGAAGCATTGATTAAGTTGTAGCAGGGTAGTCTAAGTTGGTGTTAGGAATATCCATTCCAATAAAATCACAGATCTTTGAAGTATACTAAATACCACTGTCAATCCTCTCTTTTTATAACATTTAAAAGAAAAAAAGCCTTGGCCTCCATCCACACTCAGAGGAAAAGAAGTTTTAAAAAATTCACTCGTGTTTACATGATTTCATATAAATATTTGCTTCGATAAAGTCACTTTTTTATGACAAAATTAACTCTTTGGATCTATAATATTACTGTTTTAAGAATTCCTTGTACCAGCACACAGAACATACAGTTCCTTTGTGCCATTTTCTCCTACATGTCAAACGACAAATGTCTTCTCAGATGTCGAGATCTTGATCATTTTCTCATAAGCAAAAAAAAAAGGAAGAAAAGAAAATTCTCCTTTATAAAGTGAGATTCATTATTATGGCAATCAGCGTGAAGGATGGACATGCATGGTGGTGCCAAACATTTCAAGCTTCAAACAATATATTGCTTCATTCTGTTAAATCAGCACATTTTACCACTCCCATTTAAAGCTATTTTCATGGAAGTTTCAAGCACATTCTAAACTATTGTTTCTTCCCTTGGTTCCTCCTATTGTTCTAAAACAGGATATTTAGAAAAACTTCTTAGTGGGATATGTGATTCACCAGGTCTGAGCAAAGCATCTTGAGGCACAAAATTATATATCTAAAGAAGACATATTTGCAAAAAGAAAGTATTAAAATTATATATAAGTATATTCTTTACTACATATTGCATTGCTTTACCTGGAAATGAAACAGTAGATTTAGCATTGCATAGAATAATTACGTTAGTGTCTGCAGTTCAATTTTTAAAATATATAGCCTGAAAATGAAGTTAGAAGTGATCTATGTGAAACAGATTGTGTCCATTTGATGTATTTTTAAAGAAAAAGAAAAAAAGCACTTTCATATTAACAAATATTATTTCATTATTATTTTACATAACATTATTATTGTTTTTCATATTATCAAGCAGATGAACTTTACATTTTCACATTTGTTGTGGATTGAAACAAAAGTCAAGTAAAAATTTAACATTCATATTCTATTGATAACAACACAACTGTTGAATTGAAGCACTTTTTACTCTACTGCTTAAACTTGCTTGTAATTGCACCTTTTGGTACCTGCACATTTTCTATAGAACATAATTGTAACATATCCTCATGTGGGTTTAGATAGAGATTTAGTGGACCTTCAAAATCATTTATTTGTGTCATTTGTATTACAATAATATAAATGTTTTATAGTAATACAATTATAATATAAACCAGTTGTAAATTCATTGCTTCAGAAATAAATGCCTCTTTTAGGCAGGAAATAAAGATCAGGAGATCTTAATGCACTTAAAGCTCCTTATGAAGCAGTAGTCTGACACAGTAGCCAAAAAAAGTAATACAACCTTGAATTACATTTTCAAAGTCTTGGCTTCCAGGAATAAGAAGTCAATAGTCCACTTGTACTCTAACCTGGTCAGACCATATGAGGACTCTTCTTATAGAGTTCTGAGCACTCCAGTTAATAAGCTAAAAAATGTCCAGAGAAAAGCACCAAAGAGGATGAAGGTCCTTGAATCCATATCATGTAAGGATCTACTGAAGGCATTCTGGGAATAGTTACTGAAGAAAAGAAGCCTCCAGGGACATGATAGCTGTATTTGAGTATTTAAAAAGGTGTTTTGTTGAAGAAAGATTAGACTTGATTGATTTGAACCCAGAAGGCAGAACTAGGAAGTAGGGTGGAAGCTACAGAGAAAGGTCAATTTAAGTTTGAAATAAGCAAAACTTCCTAGCAATTAGATCTATTGAAAAGTACAGTGTGTTGCCTCTGGAAGCAGCAGGTTCCTTTTCATTGGAAAACTTTAGGCAGAGGTTGAATGACCCTTGTCCAGGATGTTATAAAGGACATTCCTTTTTTGGATATAAGTTAGACTAGTTGGCCTCTGAGTTCTCTTCTAACTCTAAAATGTAGTCATTCTGTAAAACATCTTTAAATTCTTCGTTATGATTCCTATGTATAATATGTCCTTGGTTTTTCCCATGTTCATATTCTTAAGGATGGTTGGCTAGATATTTTAAGGTCCTGGTAGAGCTGAAGCTAGAATTCAGCAGAAGATTGACCTAGTCATATTGCTTCATCATTATTTATATTTAAAAATATATTACCTATATTTCCCAATAAAAATGGGTTTCATGGCCTCAGCAACTTCCTAGCTATATGACCCTGGGCAAGTCACTTAACCCTAGTCACTTCACTCTTACCACTCTTCTGCCTTGGAACCAATACATGTAGCAATTCTAAGACAGAAGGTAAGTGTTTAAAAGTGGACTTGTAGGGCAATCCAGGTTCTGGGGCTTATTAGTACCTGTGAATTTGGGCAAATCACTTAACCTCTGTGGGCTTCAGTTTCCTCAATATAAAGCGAGACTTGCATTAAATAACTTCTGAGGTCACTTCTTAAAAATTTAGGCAAACAAGATGAAGTAATTTGCTCAGGGTTACATAGCTAGGAAGTGTCAGAGGTCTGATTTGAACTCATGCAGAGGAGTCTGACTCTAAGCCCAGGGCTCTGTCCACTGCACCACCTAGCTGTCACTTCTAACTGAATCTGTGATTTTGAGATTAAGCATCTCTTAATTGATTAGTTCACATTAAATCTGTATCACTAAGAATTACATTTTAATCTTTTCATCTATAAATTACAAATTTGGACACTTTAAGAATGTTTGGTTTTTGTGCATTCATAAGATCTCATACATTCTTCATTCTTTATCTAAATTGTATGTCCTCAGCTATTTCTCCACTTGAAATTGAATAAGGTTTGCTTTTGAGACTGATAAATACATTTCCTTCACATACTAAGATAGAAGGTTAGGTGTTTCATTTCTAAACCTAATGTAAGAGGACAACTTTAGAGAGGAAAGAGCATTCTTAAATTCCAGGTAAGAGTAGCAAAAGCTCAGCATAATTTAGTGTTCAAATTGAATATAGATGAAATTTAGGTTGTCCCTTGTTAACTATTTAACACAGACAAGCTGATAGGTAGACCATGCCATGAATTCTCAAAGTCACAGACTGAGAGCTGGGAAGGAGCCATATAAATTAACCAGTTATATTTGCTTATTTCAATAAGCATTTATTGAATGCTTGCTGTATATCGAATGGTATGTTAGACTATTATGGGAGGATATACAAATATGCATGATTTAATCCTTTCCCTTAGTGACTTTACAGTCAGCTAGAGTTTTGATTCAGTTTTGTAAAAAATTTTCAACTTGGGGAAATGGGGAAAGGGATGGTATCAAGAAAGAAGTCATGGAGGAAGTTGCCCCTAAGTTAGACCATAAAAGAAAAGAATGATTTCAATAGGAAACAGTGTTGAGAAGGTGTGTTCCTGATCTGGAGTGATTAGAGCCTTCTTGGAATAGAGGAGGGAAAAGTGGGCAAGATATGGCAAAACTACAAATAACACAAGATATAATATGCACTAGGTGGCAGAGGCACTACTTTTAATAATAAATGAGATTTACATAGCTCCTTAAGGCCTACAAAGCTGCCTTGTACATATGTTATTCCATCTGAATCTCAAAACAACCCAATAAAATAGGTACTACAATTATAACAATTGACAATTACACAAGCGTAGGTACAGACAGTTTTAAGTGACTTTATCATCCCATAACTATCAAAGTTGGGGCTTAAACCTTATTCTTCTATTCCCATACTGCCTCTCTGTCAAAAAAAAAGAAAATCTTTTAGGAGTATAATAGCAAGAGAAATTACTTCTGACTGGAGTGGTCAAGGAAGACTTTGTGGACAAAGACAGTTGGCCTGGCCCTTGAAGGATAAATAACATTTCAAAAGATGTAGATTTGAGAGGAAAGACAGTGGAAAGTAAACATTTACACCAAAAATTTATGTAACATTATAAAGTTTAAGTAGCAATGGGCAATATGAAAAGTAATTTATATAAAACAGACATGGAGATTTAAGTGTGCTCTTTGTATAATATGAGTCACCAGTTTGAAGCCAACTCAAAATCTTGAATTTCATTCATAGAAATTGGCATCCAGAGCAAGAGGGGTGATAGTCAACCTCATTCAAGTGGTAGGCAGAAGCAATGGAAACAAAAATAAGTGATCCTTTCTCATAGTTTGACTGTGAAAAGGAAATGAGCTATGGAGTAATAGCTTGAAGAGAAAATAGGATCATGTGAAAGTCTTAAGGTTGGAAGAGATCTGGACATATTTATAAACTCCAAATCACCTGAGCAAGGACAGATTGGAGAAGAAGAGGGATGGAAATTCAGCGATTTTGTGATGAAAGTTATTATGATGGGAGGATTTTTAAGACCTTCATAATGGAAGCTGTATTAAAGTCCCTCTCCAAAGTGTGGAGGCTTGTGCCATGACAAGACCTACAATATGTCTACTATCTGAAGACCAGACTCAGTAAAGTTGGGAGTGTTTATCACCAGACTATAGGGTCTGAGGAAATTTTAAGCCACAGCAACTCTCAGAGATCATCTTTTTAAGTCTCAGAGACCATCTGTGAAAGGAGTACCTATACCAAAATCCCCAATTCTTCAAGTGTTCATAATAGAAAAACTGCTTTAAAATAAAGTATATTTGTAAGATCAGTCTTTTAAAAAGGAAGAAAATGTTCTGAAATAAAATTATACAAATTTGGTGTCTTGGTTTTTATAAATGCTTTTTTAAAAGAAAAATTTCTCGATTTTCCAAGCTACAAATGTAGGAACTAAGGTTTATTTTGGACAAAGTCTCAGACTTTAACTCATGTAGGCCTGGCCATATACAAGCTTTAACAAGGTTATCCTATTTTTGAAGTCTGAAAATCTTCAATAGATTGTGGAATCTTCTTTTAATCATTTTTTGGGTCCAGTAAAAAACACTCTGGGGGAACTTTGCCATATATTCTTGAGGTTGTTATTTAAGCTCATTTCCTTTTTGTTCTATAATTAATATAGTTAAAGTGGTTATTATCTACAAATAACACTGCCTTCCCTTCTCCAGGTTAAGTAATGAATTTAACTTTCTTTAATACTTTATAGTAAATAGCACATGTGTGTGTCCCAGATTTTCTTATTTTGAGCCATAAAAGTAAGTTTGAAAATTAACTTTAGACAATATAGTAAAGAGGGTCAGCTAGGTAGTTCAGTGGTTTGAGAGCCAGGCCTAGAGATGGTAGGTCTTGGGTTCAAATTTGACTTCAAACACTTCTTAGCTGTGTGTTCCTGGGCAAGTCACTTAACCCCCATTGCCTAGCCCTTACTGCTCTTTTCCCTTAGAACCAATACACAGTATTGATTCTAAGATGGAAAGTAAGGATGGGGGTAGGGAGGGGGAGGAGAGAGAGAATCGAATAACTGCTTTGGTTGAGTTTGAGGATTAGTTGGTAAAAAGGAAAACAGCCTTGATTATGAACCCTTATTCCATCATTCCAACATATATGAAACACAGTCCAAAATTCTTTTTACATCTTTCTTCCTCTTATCTCACATTCTGTTCCCCTTCCCTTCTCCATCTAAACCTTATGGAAAGCTACATTTTCCATATTTATTTGATTGTGACTGTTACACATATTCAAACAAAAGAAACTGAATTTGAATATGCCTTTATTTTAAAAGAAACAAGCTTGCAAAAAAAACATATTGCTAGCCAAAGTCACATCAGGAGAGATTTAATATAATGATTATATAACTCCTATTTTAAAAATCAGTATTTTATGTTAAATTTTTTGTTGCATACAGCCACAGTGTTTGCAATGTTGAAAAGTATTTTAGTGGCTTAAATGTTTAGAGATTTATAGAGAGAACAACAAAGGAAATCATTTTACCTTGATGTAAAAGGTTAGGGAAAACAGCTAAATATAGTAACTAGATTGCTTGGCAACATCTTTTGAGCTCTGTGAATGACAGTAGAGGCTAAGGGGAAACCAAGATGTCTGAAATGTAGATGGCTTTCTACATTTTCCCAGTACCTAGACTCAAAACTCTTCGGAAGTTTCAAAGGCAGCACAATTCAGTGGATAGGATACTGGACTTGACATTTCTAAGCCTACTTTAGACATGTGTGATAATGGGCATATCACCTGAATCCCAGAACATTGGTGTCCTGATCTCTAATGGAGGATAACGCTTATCACTACACTGGGTTCTTTTGACAAAAGCACTCAGACAAATCTTGGATCAGTATCTAAGTGAGTTATTATCTTTATTTCCTTTTGCATTATCCTTACCATTCAAGCTGGTCTGTAAATCTTCTCATTCTCCCTTATCAGTTTATTTCAGATCCTTTCTTTCCATTGACACTGCCATTATCCATCCCTGTTACTTCACCTCTAGGCAGTGGCAGGAGTGTCTTCACTTTCTTTCTGCCAATGCTTACACTAATGCCAGGTTAATCTTTCTACAATACTGGTTGGATAGTCACTCTTCAATCTTTTTTTCACTAACCACTGCCCCTCAAATAAAATCCAAATGCTTTTGCTTGAAAATTAAGGCCCCAAAGGCTCTTGTGCCTACTTACCTTTTGAAGTTGCCCACTTTTTTAGTTTAAACTGGCCCATTCACTGTCCTCCAAATGTATGTTATGCTTTCCTCTTTTTGAAACTTGTTACTTGTATTTTCTCTATCCAGAATCTACTTCTCTTTTTACTTTCTCTCCCAGCTCCAGTCTTTTATCTCCAGCTATCAAAACCCATCTCAAATGCCAACTCTTCCTCAGAGTCTTCTTAAACATGCCATATAAGAAGTCCATTTATCCCTTTTGTTGGCCAGTGAAGACATCTGAACTTCCTGGGGAAGTTCTAGAAGAATTAGCAAAAATATGTTAGTCAATCTTTTAAAAAGTCAACCATGATTAGGAACAGTAAGCATGACTTTTTTCAAGTGTAGCCCATGTAATTCAATGAACAAGTTGTGGTATATGTTTATAATGAAATACTATTGTGCCTTAAGGAACAGTGAACAGGGTAAGTTTGCAAAAACCTGAAAAGACTTATATGATCTGATGCAAAGTGAAATGATCAGAACCAAGAGAACAGAACCAGAAATATTATACAGTGATCAACTGTGAAGGCTTAATCTATATTGGCAAACCTATGGCACACATTCCAGAGGGGAATGCTCCCCTCCCTCTTTCCATGTGCCTGAGGACATTTTTCATATCACCCTCCCCTCTGATAGCAGACCAATGGGAGCACTTCCTTCCTTCCCTATCTGGGGTATGGGGATGGCTTACATGCAGCATGAGGTTTGCAGTTTGAGTACTCAGTCTCTAAAAGGTTCACCATCACTGGCCCAACCCATTATCAGCAAAGCAAGTCTCCAATATAACCACAAGCTATTCATGGAAGAAAATGCTATCCATAGCCAAAAAAAGAACTATATGAATCTGAGTACAGATAAAAATATGCCATCATACACTATATCCTTCATGAGATTTCTGTTATATATGTGATATGTGTCTTCTGTCATGACATAAGCAATATAGAAATAGGTATTACATGAAAGAATTGGTATAACCTATATCAGATTATTCGCCAGCAAGGGGGGAAAGGGGAAGGGAGGGAGAAAAAAATCTGAATTTTAAAATGTCAAATAAGATTGTCAAAAATCATGTAAATGAAAAAAATTCAAAAATGAAAACATTAAGGAGTAGCCCATGCCTGAGTAACTTCATTTCCTTTTCTATCGTCCTGATAAAACCTAAGCCCCTTAAAGGCAGGAACTGTTTTATTGTTATCCCTCAAATACCTAGATAGTGACTGACATATAGTAATCACTTAAATGCTCATTGATTGACAGAGTTTTTGATCTGATAGATAGGGGAAAGGTTGTGAATAACATTTTCCTAAATCTAGTTTAATCAAATTTGCATTTAATAAAGTATATCATGGGGAAATGTAGACTACCAGTAATTCAATAAGACAAATTCAGAACTAGTTGAATGGCCAGACTGAAAGAATGTTCATTTGTAGTACCATATCATCTCAGGAAGAGTTCTCCAGTTAGCATTAGCTCATGATGCATGCTTGACCTTGTGCTATTTATTTTTTAATATTTTTATCCATGACTTTGAATAAAAGTACAGAGGTAGCATGTTTATTCAATTTTAAGGCAACTGTAAGTTGAGAAACTTAGAGAGACCCAAAAGGAAGAACCCAAGAATAGAGGTCAATTTAGTCTCTTTTTTTTATGTTTTATTTTTTCCAACTACATGTAAAAACAATTTTAACCTTCATTTTTTATAATTTTGAGTTCCATATTTCTCTATACCCTCTCCTCCACCTTTCCTTTTTGAGACAATAAGTAATTTGATGAAGGTAGTCAGGCAAACATTTCTGTATTAGTCATGTAAAAGAAAACAGACCAAGAAAACCCCCAAGAAAAATAAAGTTAAAAAAAAAACCAGTATGCTTCAATCTTCAGATTCTTTCAGTTCTTTCTCTGGAGGTGGATAGCATTTTTCATCATAGCTCTTCAAAATTGTCTTTAATCTTTGTATAGCTACGAACAGCTAAGTTATTCACAGTTAATCATTGTACAGTGTTACTGTTAGCTGTGTTCTGCTCACTCCTCTTTGCATCCATTCATGTAAGTCTTCCCAATTTTTCTAAAAGTTTCCTGTTCATTATTTCTTATATCACAAGAGTATTCCACCACAGTCATATATGACAACTTGTTCAGTCATTCCTCAATTAATAGATGTTCCCTTAATTTCCAATTCTTTATCACCACAAAAAGAGCTGCTCCAAATATTTTTTGTACATACAGGTCCTTTTCCTTTTTTTTTTTAAATCTCTGGGATACAGACCTAATAGTGATATTGCTAGGTCAAAAGATATGCATGATTTTATAGCCCTTTGAATATAGGTCCAAATTCCTCTCCAGAATAATAGTTGGATCTGTTCCAACTCCACCAACAATGCAACAAATTTTTTCATGTTACAATAGACAGTTTTCATTTCTTCATCTGAAAACTGTCTGTTCATATCCTTTAACCATTTATCAATTGTGGAATGATTCATATTTTTATATATTTGGCTCATTTTTCTATGTATTTGAGAGATGAGGCCTTTATGAGAGAATCTTGCTGTAAAAAATATTTTCTCAATTTTCTATTTTCTTTCCAACCTTAGCTCTGTATTTGTTTTGTTTGTATAAAAGCTGTTTAATTTAATGTAATCGGAATTATCCATTTTACATCCTTTAATGCTCTCTATCTCATTTAGTAATAAATTCTTCCCTTACCCAAAGATCTGAAAAGTAATCTATTCCATGTTTCCCTAATTTGCTTATGGCATTCCCTTTGTCTAAATTATGTGCCCATTTTGACTTTATCTTGATATGTGATGGGATGTGTTGATCTAGACATAGTTTCTGTCAAAATGCTTTCCAGTTTTCCCAGCAATTTTTGTCATAAGTTTGGATTTTTTCATTTATTTATTGAACCCAAGATTAGTGTGCTTATTTCCCACCTGTGTATTATGTACCTAATCTATTCATATCCACCACTATTTCTTAGCCAGTACCAGATTTTTTAATGATTATTTCTTTTTAATAGTTTGAAATCTGGTATGACTAGCTACCTTCCTTCACATTTTTTTTCATTAATTCCCTTATATTCTTGAGAGAGATTAATTTAGTCTTGAAGTAAGTGAAAACTTCCTAACCAGTAGAATAATTGGGAAAAAAAAAGAATAATTAAAAAGTGGAAAGGAATACCTCAGTTAGTGGTGGATGTCTTCTCACAGATTTTCAAACACTGACTAGTTAACCTCTTGTCTGATGTGTCAAAATGGGGATTCCTTTTTGGATATGGATGGTCACTGAAGTCCCTTTGGACCTTAAAATCATGTGATAGTAGTTTGCATTTCTTTTGTTCCATTATCACATTATATGTTGTATTATTTGCCTACCTCCTCTATCCCCATCAGATTAGTTGAGGATTCATTAAAGGTTTAGGATTGTCTTATTATTTTTGTAACACTCTTTGCCCATAATGCATCTAACTTAATATTCTGTCATTCACTTGGCACTTTTTTGTACGGTTTTTTGGGGGGGGGTTTGTTTGTTTTTTGCATGTGTTATCTCTCCCCCTAAGTTGTTAAGTTCCCAGGCAGCAGGACTGTATCTTGATTTTCTTTGCATTTCTCATTTTTAGCATCATTCCTTGCACGTAAAAGGCACTATTCATGCAGTATATATTTTTGAAAGATAATAAAGAATTATAATATTCAGGTATCTACTTAAATACTGCATAAAACTTTCAATATAGAAAATATTTTTGTTGTGTAGATTTGCTGAATTTTTAAAGATTTGTTCTTTAATATTTAATCATAATGTTAAATGCTTGAGTAAAAGGGAAATATAGTTAGAAATTTAATAATGTGAAATAAAACAAAGTTTTACCCATGATGATGAACTATCAGATCTCAACATAGCATAGCATTTAAAGTCTCTAGTGAGTCCTCAGCTATATCCTACTTTTTTTACCTTATTTCCCACTTCTCCCTGTACAGAGTCTCAATTTTCACTAGGCTACCACTAGCTCATTTTTCCATTAATAACATCAGATTCATTCCTAACTTCATTTTCCTTGACACTGTCTCAACCATTAGAATACTGTTTTCTTATCCTTCTGCCTATCTAAATCCTCCCCATTCTTAATAGCCCAAAACATATTCTGCTTTCATTTTTTGGATTTTCTCCAAACTGAACTAGTTTTCATTTAGTTCCTTCTCTGAATAATAATTGTCTGACTCTTTGGGATTTCATCATGTACTGCTTTTTATTCTACTTAACACTCTCATGCATTGCATTGTTTACCTCTCAGGGAAGTGCATATCTTATATTTTTATTTTCCCTTCAACACCCAGCCCAGAGCTTTGTGGTAAAAAAAATGCCTAATAAATAATTATTGAAAGTAACAAATATTCACAAGCATACAAACAGGAGCCCAAATGGCCAGCAGTCATCAGTATTATAGAGTAAAAATTAATCTACAGGGACATATTTCTTAGCATTTGCTTTAAAAATAAACTAATTTGAAGTATAAAATTTTTTGTGATTATTTAATTCTAAAAAGATTACTCTCCAAACTATCTTTCTTGATTATTGGCTAAAATATAAATTTTTGATATGTTAATTTAATTCAAAAACCATCTGTGAAGTTCAAAGAAATATTTATTTCCATACTTAGAGGCAGTGTGGAAGTGTTTTATCATTTGTCCTAATAGAGGATTAATGTTCTTTCTCTGCTACTAAGCCACCATCTTAGCTCTGCTCCACCTCCCCAACCCTCACCCTCAGGATCAATGTACTTGAGAAAATAGCATCATCATAGTTCTGTTTTTAGAATGGACTACCAACAACAAAATCAGCTGTGGCATTTATTCATTTTTTGAACAAATATAAATTCATATTTTTGCCATTAAAGAAAATTGTTTCATTCATTTATGGAAATGTTTTCCTAATTTGGAACTTTTGTTACCAGCTATTTCAGATGTTTTAATTGTGATGTTGTTTCAAATACGTTTTTTCCTCCTCAGGTTTATTTATGAAACAGAGCATCATAACGGCATAGCAGAATTACTGGAAATATTGGGAAGGTAAGTCATTGTATTGTTAAATGCATGAGAAATTTCTCTTTTGTATATTCTATAATACATTTTTGGAGTTAATTCTTAACTCAGTAAAGCCTCAAGTTCAATTCCTTGTTATATTTAGTAGTAATTCAAAATATTCTAAAAGATGACATACAGAATTTTATTTAATATGAAAGAGTAAACATACTTTTTGGGGAGACTGATATAGAATATTGCCCACATTTCCAAATTCAGTTGATGTGTTATTTTTTCCTCTTGGACAAATCAGGATGTTGCAAGTTTTCATGCAATGGTTAGAAGTTTAGAAGCCTCAATATCTCTGAGTTTTGTATATCAAGTTTTG